>NC_081318.1:5797644-6107644 GCF_026419965.1 Kogia breviceps | reverse complement strand
CTTGGCTGAGGCCTTTGCCTTTGAGTAGGCGTGAAACTTGAGGCAATAGCAAAATTATTTCCAAAGTGCCTTAGCTCTCAGATACGAAAGAACAGAAAAAGACAGTTCCGTAGTAGGTATTATTAACAAGGAACTCTATTGCTTCAGACTTGGAAGTCAGGAGAAAACCTTGTCTTTTTTAATTGCATCGGTTTTCAGACAGTGCAGTTTCCTTCATGTTATTCTTGCTGTGGTGGCAGGTGGTTCATAAGTACAGTTATCCAAGTAGTCTTCTCTCTCTCTCTTTTTTAATCATAGTATATTTCTAGAAACCATTTTAAAGGGGTCTGTGTTTTCCAGGGAGCCATTGTTACAGTTCAGGATGTCATTCTTGCCTGGAGACATGAGTCAAATCATATGAACAATTAACATTATGTTATAAAAGCAAAGATTCAGGGGCTTCCCTGGTGGCGCAGTGGTTGAGAGTCTGCCTGCCAATGCAGGGGACACGGGTTTGAGCCCTGGTCTGGGAAGATCCCACATGCCGCGGAGCAACTAGGCCCGTGAGCCACAACTACTGAACCTGCGTGTCTGGAGCCTGTGCTCCGCAACAAGAGAGGCCGCGATAGTGAGAGGCCCGCGCACCGAGATGAAGAGTGGCCCCCGCTTCCCGCAACTAGAGAAAGCCCTCGCCCAGAAACGACCCAACACAGACAAAAATTAATTAATTAATTAATTATTTTTTAAAAAGCAAAGATTCAAAACTATAATCATTTAAAACAATTAGAGATAAGTACAGTTAAAAAAAAACTTTAGAATTTCAGAGTCGGAAGGAATGTTACCATATCGAATATGGTGGTTTTACACATGAGGAAAACAGGCTCAGAGGTTGTCTTTTCCAGGGTCACGGGTCAAATTGGTGGCAAAACCTGAACTAAGACTCTGGTTTTCTCCTGTACTTTCTAATTCCCATCTGAGAGTAGCATTCTGAGTTTTTACAGAAGGTTCTGAAAAGCCAAGAGATATTATAAAATGGTAAAAGTTACCACTTCACTTGCTAAGTTTTTATAAACAGCAAAGATGAGTGTTTTTTTAAAGAACAGTGGTGTCCTGTCGGATGTGCGTTCAATGAACTCCGCTATAAGCCCCTGGAGAAAATCAAGAACAATCGTGTACGTAGTGCACTTGGCCCTGCTCACTCTTCCGCTCAGCGGCTGCGTGGCTGGGGTGCCTCTGGTTGAAGGCAACATGCTCAGACTGGCTTGAACACCCGATAAAGCGCGTAGGGAGGGACTCACCGGCCTACTGAACCGTAAAGAGCCCCGAGGAGGCCTCGTTCTCAGGTCAGGTGACTCAGTGGCTTCGCCCTGTCGCCGAGTCCTGCTTCCTGTCTCTCTGCCTCCTCTGTGTTACCGGGGCCATCCCGTCACACCAGGAGCACGGTCCGCGTCCCAGAGTCCTCAGGGACTGAGCTGCTCACTGATTGGCCACCTTTGAGCCGGTCGCCGTGGCCAGGGGAACGCCGAGACCTGACCGGCTTGAGCCTGTCTGCTTGGCCTGGGCTGGTCAGGGCCTACTCGGGGAGCCAGGCAGCTTCCCACAGCCTAGGGAGAGCTGGGCCGGCTGGCGGGAAGGCCGGCTCCGAGTCCCATAGCACGTGAGCTCCCGTGAACCTGCTGTCCTCTCAGCTCCCGGAGCCCCACCTTTGACCGTCTCACTGAGTACAGGGCAATAGGTGATTCCTGAAAGTTTGACTCTTTTGTACATCGTGGCCCTGAGTACAGGCCAGTTTCTCATCTGGCGAAAGGAACAGACGAAGGAAACTGAGGTTACTTTTCAGTGCGGAAGTGTTCCGAGGCCGGGAGAGCAGCACGGCGGCCTTCCTGAGCGACGTTCGGTCATTCCCTGTGCACGGCCAGTGCTCTCACAGCATTTGACCCTACTGTGTAGATAAGGTTCACAACGCGATGCTTCTTGTCGTTTCCTTGGTTTATTTTATTTACCTAATTCTAGTATAAAGAGAAATATCATGTGTATCTACATGGTTAAGAGAAAACTGACTTAGGCATTTGCAATAAGGAAAAAGTGTTCTTTGAGGCCCCAGCTTTGTGTCAGCTCGGAGGCCCGTGTCTGCTGGCTGGCTGGCTGGGAGGGTCTTTCTCCGCTTGAATGGTATTCGTGCTTCTTATTAGCCTTTTGAAATATAAGTGGAAGAAGCTGGAATTGCAAGCAGAGGACGGGACGGGGTAGAGGCATCTGACACGGTGCGTGCGTGTGAATGAAAGTGGAAATGTGAGTGATGCGGCCCACTTCTGCCGGCCCGCGTGGGTCTTGTGGTGAAGCGGGGGGGTCGGCTGGGAGCTGGAGCCCCAGAGCGCTGGCGCCTGACTGGGTACGCGGAGGGGCCGCTGCGGGACTGGAGCAGGTGCGTGAGCTGCCGGGCCTGTGCAGAAGGGTTCGGAGTCGGGGAGGCTGGCCCGGAGGAGGCAGTTAGAGGGTGCGGTGGGGGTGCGGACCGCGGCCCCGGGGAAGGGGGTGGGCTGCGGGCTGGCAGAGCTGCCCAGCCATCGTCAGCCCCGCCTGCTCACAGGTAGGTTCTCCACCGTCGTAAACAGGGAATCACGGGCCGAGGTGGTCCTCATCCCTGGGAATGTTGTGGGCAGTCACCCCTTCCGCCTAGTCCTACTGCCAGCTGGGAGTGTTTAGTTCTATGGCCAGGATTCCTTTCTTCTCCTGAGAGGTGAGGCCGTGTTCTTGCTGTAAGAATGTAGAGGGGACCCTCGTTGCTTGGACTGAGCCATGGAGGTAGGAGGAGATACATCAAAGGAAAAAGCTGTTTTCTCTGCTGTTCTCCGTGTTGGGCCCAGGGCTGACCATTTCTAGAATGTGCAGAAGCCGTCTCTCTGCTCTGCTGTCGGTGATGACCTTGACTGGGTCACCTAACTGTCTTGAGAGATTTCCGTCTTCTCATTGGCAAAATGATGAGCTTGGATTCAGTTAGTGGTTTTCAAACCTGTTTTAGTTTCATTTTAATCAGCAGAAATCCTTTTAAAATGATACTTATGGGAATTCCCTGGTGATCCGATGGTTAGGTCTCGGCGCTTTCACTGCCGGGGAGATCCCTGGTCGGGGAACTGAGATCCCACAAGCCGCACGGCTCAGCCAAAACATAGATAAATAGAAACAAAATAAAGTGATACTTGTTTTCAAAACAACCTCAGAACTCTCCTGATGAGGGCTGGGGTGGGAGAGGAGAAGAGACTGAACCTGTGGCCTTCCTCAGGCTCTTGGAGCAACGCCAGGCACCTCTGAGACTCGGGGTTGAGAGCCACGGGGGTAGGTGACCTTGTCACCTGGCGTTGAGCATTCTTGGGGTTTTAAGTGGACTAAGTTCTTGCCACCCAGGGAGTGGTGGGTGGATCGGTAGCTTGGGCGCCATCTAGGACCCACCCACCCCCTCCACGGCCCCCACGTCCAGAGTCACATTTCGGTAAGATCCCAGGTGACTCAGCAGAGGCTGAGACGCCCTCCCACCCATGCAGGAAGCTCCTCCCCGGCTTCCTAGAAGAAGGCACGTCCACCTCTCTGTGGGTCCGCAGGATGGGCCTGCTGGTTCCCAGTGGCCTGTTCCGGTGCCAGGTGGTGGTCCCCGAGGTGCTCTCTTCCCTCCCCGGCTCCCGCTGGGCTTCCCTGGTCTCTGCCCTGGTGGCCCTCGTGCTGGGCGGGACGGGGAGAGGGGGGGGTCGCCTCTCCTTGTGGTTTTCACTTTGCCGGGTGACCCCGAGAATCCTATAGAGCATGGACTGAGAAGGCTTTCTACAAAACCGCAATCCCTAACTTGGTGACTCTGCTGTTTTCCTAAAGAAATTGGACCAAATAAGGAAGGAGGAAAGAGAGAAGAAAAGACGCCGCCTGGAGAACATAAACTATTTGAAAGGGATGGGCTACTCCGCTCGCGCAGCCAAGCAGGCACTCCACCAGGCCAGCGGGAACCTGGAGGCGGCCCTGCAGGTAACCCCTCCCCGGCCTCTGGCCTCCCTGAGCAGCCCTCTTCCCAGCCCAGGCGCCACCCCTCCACTTCTTCGTTGAAGCTGCTCTCTTGTCCTTCCTGACGCCAAGAGCCCCGTGGCTGCCGGCCTTCCTTTTCGTTCCTGGTTTGGATCTAAGGGTCACAGCTCTCTTGTTCTCTGAACCCGGTGGCAGAGTCAGAGTGACGAGCCCCACCCACCTCAGTGCCTGACCGCAGTTCCGCGGGGCTCACAGGGCAGGAACTCTGATGAGGTTTCTGTTTGCAACAGGAGTTTAAGAGTAAAGTGGAAGAAAAGAAAGGTGATTGAAGTTTTAATATAATTTTTTGAATTAGAATGTTTTCTTTGAATATTTAGTTCTATTCTTTGGGCAGTAGTACATGTTGGCAAAGGGGCTTTTAAAAGAAGTCCTCAGAAGTGACTAAACAGGTTGGGATCCAGAGTAATGGTAACTCTGCCCGGGTCCACGTCCTCTCCAGTTTTTGTTCAAGGAGCAGACAGGATGCTTAATGAGGTAGGCGCCGTGCTGAGTGTCAGAGGAGATGACGCCTGCCCGGGGGGAGCCCACAGGCTAGTGGGGAGACGACGCAGAGAGCACAGCGGCGTAAGGGCTGCCATGTGGGCGCGCAGCGAGAAGCGGGGGCGGCGCCGAGGGCTGGAGCGTGAAGCCGGGGGAGTTGAGCCCCGGGGTTGCCGAGGCCTGGGTTACACCTGCTGGAGGTGGGGCGGGGTGGGGAACGGCCAGAGACGGGGCTGGACAGGTAGGGAGGGGCTAGGCAGGCCACGTCACCTTGTTTGCCCTGCTAAGGGGTTCACGCTGAATCCTGCAGGCGGTGGGGAGCCTGCTCTACCTTTGCCTTTTATTCTCAAGACCTCCCGTCCTGTTCTTCAGAGGTCCCCATTAGTTGGTCCGTTAGCCCTTGGACAGCATGGGTTTGAACTGCGTGGGTCCACTTATGCGTGGACCTTTTTCAATAAATACTGTATATAGTACTACACGGTCTGCGGATGCAGAGCAGCTGTGGCTACCGGGAGCCCACAGTAAGTTACACTTGGGTTTTCCACTGAGATGAGGGTCAGCGCCCCTAACGCCTGCGTTGTGCAAGGGTCGACTGAATTTTTAAATATATGTATTAATATATTTTTTAAATTCAAAAATGTTATTTGCATATCTAATTTAATTTCTTAGAGAAATTTAAAAATTCTGAATATGTGGAGGGACTGATGGGGCTCAAAACTAGTTTTTAATTATACATATAGTACATAAATACATTTGATCGATATAGAAGTACTTAGTGTTAAAAGGGAAGTTCCCCAAAAGGGCTTTATAAGGTTAAGCGTAAGTATCGTGTGACAGAGAAGGGTCCAAAGAACTCTGCTCTTCTTGACACTATAAACCTAGAGCATGTCACCTTCCAAAGAGAATTCGCATTGGGCAGCCCTGGCCTGCTTATAGCTTTCCGTTTATAGCTCTTTATGACCTTGTCACCCCTAAAGCTGAGCTGCAGCAAGCTTCTGTTTTCTTGGAATCCTTCCGCCCGCTCTCTCAAATCCTTTCCTGCTTCCTCAGGTGCGATCTTTTTGCCTGAATAATCTTGTTCATCCTCCAGACCTCAACGCAGACGCGGCCTCTGGCGGGAGCCGCCTTTGCACAGCAGCCTCTCCAGCCCCAGCCTGTTCCGGGGTCCCTTTTCGCTGCTTCCACAGCAGCCTGAGCCTTGTCCACCACGGTTTCCTACACCTGTCTGTGTGTCCCACGGCTGTGCCTGCCTAGCACGCGACAGGTGCTCAGTCTCTGCCTGCGTGACCGAGCGGATGTTAGTGATGAGTAACGGGGGTCCCCGTACGTTTTTAGATTCTTCTCAGTCATCCTCAGATGTGGTGGTTAAACAATTCTGGTCCGGAAGCCAACAGCCATCAAGAAAGTCCTTCTCGGGAAACCATTGACCAAGTAAGTGCAAGCGCCTTGCGCCCTTCTCCGCCCGTACAGCCTCGTGGGGGGCCGCCTGGCGGGACAGGCTGGCGGCCAGGCAGGGCCGAGTCCTTGGCTCCCTGGGCTCCAGGTGAGAGCGGCCCGCCCGAGGGCGCAGCCTCCGGGCAGCAGTTGCAGCGGGTGGAAGCGGGGCCCAGGCGTTTCTTCAGAGTAGGAAACACAGGGAAGCAACGGGAAGGGTTTCTTCGGGCTTTTCTCCTCTTTCCTACACACGCCTCTTCGCGCGTCGCCTCCCGTGCCTATCAGCCCGCTCTGCTGCCTGTGCCCTGCAGGGACGTCACTGTGGTGACTGCCCACGTGTGCCCCCCGTCACGTGAGCTGCAGACACACAGCTAGGGCTCCCGGTGACAGCGAGGTCTGTGCGCGCAGCGCTTCCTCTGGCTCGCGAGCCGGCCGCCTCAGGTCTCCTCCTCCCCTTGCGAGCTGCCTCGGGCGCACGCTAGCGCGGGCAGGCCGCCGCTACACGCGTGCCCCCGGGACCCGGCTCTGGCGGCCCTGCGCGCCGTGTGGCCCGGGCCCGCGCCAGTGCCGCCCCGCCTTCTCCCAGCTGGTGTACATGGGCTTCGACGCGGCAGCGGCCGAGGCGGCCCTGCGGGTGTTCAGGGGAAACGTCCAGCTGGCGGCCCAGACCCTCGCTCACAACGGTGGAAGCCTTCCTGCTGACCTGCAGCTCTCGGCGGAAGACTCTTCAGCGACGCCACCCACATCCCCGTCCGATTCTGCAGGTGGGTCTGCGGTCCCTGGAGACCGACTGGGAGGAAGGGCGTGCGCGAGTGGAAGCCGGCGGGCGGGGCGTGTGCCTTCGCGGGGGCCGCGAGGGGCGTTCGCAGGCGCGCACGCTTCGGGCTGCTCGGGCGCTGCGGCGCGGGCGGGCCGAGCCGGAGCTGACATGGGTCCCTTTGGTCCCCGTGGAGGTTTCTCTTTCTGTCCTCCTCCCTCAGCTCCCCTGTTGCTGCACTTCTTTACTGCAGGGACCTCTGGCGCCTCAACAGATGAAGATATGGAGACAGAGGCTGTGAATGAAATCCTGGAAGATATTCCAGAACACGAAGAAGATTACCTTGACTCGACTCTGGAAGACGAAGAAATTATTATTGCAGAGTACTTATCCTATGTAGAAAGTATAAAGTCAGTAACAAAGAGAAACTAAATGATGAACAGAAGTTACTAAGTTTCTGCTTATAAATTCTATCATCATGAAAAGTGTAATGCAGGTCTTTTTTTCTTACGTTTTATCTGATTTTGCTCCAGAGTGCTTCCTCCCTGGGGGTGGGAGGGGTAGGCGGGGAACAGGGATGTAAAGAGTAAGAGACTTGGTGGGGTCGGGGGGCGGGTGCCGGTCTCCAGGGTCCGTCTTGGGAACTGAGCTGCCTCTGGCCAGCTGCCTTCAGGTTCTGCAACCCTAATGCCACCCTCCCTGCTCCTTTTTTCCCCCACCCAGAAATGGGAAGGACTGGGATAGGGTGGCTGCTAGGGAAGGGATCCAGGAGGAGCTCATGGGAGCGAAAGCTGGCCCCGTCTCCCCCTCTTCATCCTGCCCTCCTGAGCCCGCTGCTCGATCGTCTTCCTCCTTCCCGCGATGCAACTCTGCCTTCCTGCTTCAGCCTCTCTGCCCCGTCCCGAAAACGTCCTTTAGATCCTCAACCACTGCAAGTGCTTTGGGGGCCTGATGAGGCATCGGCTCCCGCAGCCACACCAAACGGTGGCAGACGCCCTCAGCCTGAAACGTCCGTGTTTTGTGCTTAGCTTGGTAAAGTAGGCACTTGAAATTCCAGGCTGAAATTCAGAATATATATGCATTCAAAGTTCTTCCTTACAAAAGTAAAATCTTTTATTAAATGGTACAGTCTTAAATGCTAACCAAAGCAACTTATTTTTAATTAGCATTTTTAGATGCATTTCTGTCCTATTAAATTCACTGCTGGCTAAGGTAGGATACCTGTCAGAGATTAAGGTATATTTTCTCCAAGTCTTTATGGGGTTTCTTGGGTATATTACAGAAGACTGTTTGTAAAGGTGTGTTGTTAGCCTCTTAACAGCTCAAATAACCGTTCTCCTTGCACCCTGCATCCCTCCGTAAACGTGTATTACAGGAAAACCCTGTCCAGCACCAGCACACAGCTGGCAGCAGCCAGGTGCTGGGTGAACCAAGTGCCGGGTGTGTTCCCAAGGCTCTCCCTGCCCTCCGGGAGTCACTGGAAGCCCCCGTGACAGAGGGCAGGTGGGCCACGTGGTTGCCGACAAGGGGCTGGCCGAAATGCTCCAGCTTTTTCAGGAATCATTTTCATAAAGCTTGGAGAGCAGTCCAGTTTGAATGGGTGGAAATCTTTTCTTGTCATTCTTTTAAAATGGATGATACACATGGAAATAAAAGGTGGAAAATATATTCAAAAATTGTCAGCCTAACTTTGCAATTAGTTACTCAAACTCCTAAACTGTTGTGAGTGTTGAAAATGTCTGGGTGGTCTAGAGCTTCATTTAGTTCTTCCGTTGACTTCTGTGAGGAAGTCAAATGAACACCCTCAAAAGCACCATCGATGTCCGCTGTTAAAAGATTAAGTGTACGAAGGCTCTGGGCCTGTGGGGGAAGCGGGGTTTGCTTCCTCAGTGTTGGGAGCGGCCGAGGGCCGAGGCGATGAGGGGGTTTTAGCCTTACTTGAGACCATGTCAGACTTGGATTGGGGGCCTAGGTTGCAGCTTCTGGCTAACAAGTTACTGTCCTGGGCTTGGGCCAGGTGTGGCTTCTAGCTTCCCAAATTGCTTCCTAATGATCTTGGAAAAGGCTAGGGAATTCAAGCCACACTAGCAGCTCTAGTGCTCCATTTTCCTATGAAGAGACACCGAGAAGCCAGGTCTTGAGCTCGGGACAGTGCCGGCTATATACCCTCTCCACGCACTGGGAGATGGGCTTCTGTCCTGGCTCTGCCTCTAGCTGGTTGTATGAAACTTGACAGGTGGTGACAGAGTGTCACTCCCTGCTCCGGAATGCAAGAGAAGGAGCGAAGGACATTTGTGATGAAAATGCTGTTAAACTGGAGGGAGTGTGCTGAGCCGGAAGTCACAGGGGAGATGGGCTTTGGGGGGGGTTTCTCCTTGGAGAGTCAGGGGGAAAGGACATTCCAGACCTGGGACAAGTGAGATAGCAGCTGAGTGTGCCACGTTCATGGGGTCGCAGAGGCTGTTCTAGACCCACCAGAGAGGGTGTGCTGGGGGAAGAGACTGAGGCTGGAAAGATTGCCGAGTCCAACTACAAAGCGCCCTGAGAGGCAGGCGGGGGTCTAGACTCGAGTGGCGAATAGCAGGGCCGCGGGAGGGCCCCAAGCAGGAGTGGCACGCGCAGGCCTGTGGGCCAACGGGGTCAACGACGGGAGGCTGCGGCGAGAACGCGCTGTGCCCGGTCACATCTGGTGCCCATCACTTTTATGGATTTCTGTCTGCTCTTGACTCTGGTGACACTGCCACGTCCTGTCCTTGTCTTCCTGCCCACATATCCCATAAGTACTTCCTGTCCTTCCCCTACCCAGCTGAAGGTATTTATCAGAGGCGAGACTATATCATCAAAGGCAAAGAAATACCTTGTGGTTATCTGGTCTTTATATCCTCCTCAACATCTAGCAAAGCCCTCTATGTTGCTGAAATAAAAATTACCCAACAAAATTGATACAACTTTAGCCAGACTCATCAAGAAAAAAAGGGAGAGGGCCCGAATCAGTAAAATTAGAAATGAAAAAGGGAAAGCTGCAGAAATACAAAGGACCATAAGAGACTGCCACAAACAACTATACAGCCATAAAATGGACAACCTAGAAGAAATGGACAAATTCTCAGAAAGGTACAATCTCCCAAGACTGAACCAGGAAGAAATGGAAAATAGGAACAGACCAATTGAGTACTGAAATTGAATCTGTGATTTTAAAAACTGCCAACAAACAAAAGTCCAGGACCAGACGGCTTCACAGGCGAATTCCACCAAACATTTAGAAAAGCGTTAACACTTAGCCTCCTGAAACTCTTCCAAAAAATTGCAGAGGAAGGAACACTTCCAAACTCATCCTATGAGGCCACCATCACCCTGATGCCAAAACCAGACAAAGATAGCACACAAAAAAGAAAATTACTGGAATAAAACTTACCCAAATATGCCATGCTGTGTAAATGCAAACTAGCCGTTTTTCACTTCTTACTCTTTCTCTGGGCGAGGCAGGCTGGAGAAAACGAATGCAGCGGCCGTTTTAGGATGTGCCCCCAGCGGTTGGATAAGCTGCGTGCCCTGCAAGCGAGAGCTGTGGAGGCGGGAAGGCAGCGTCAGCTGTGGGCACCAAGGAGCGCGAGAGTCTGGTTACTCGGGCTCCTCTGCCAGCAGAGCAGACTGCGAAGGCGACTGAATCAGCGCAGGTGCTCAGGGTGGATCCCTGCCTGCCCTCCCTGAAGTGCACTTCAGCTGCCCCGAAAGCCCCTCGGGGCTGGGCCTGCCGTTGTAACCGCAGCCTCAGCCCCGGAGAGTTAAGAACCGCTAGGAAGTGAGCGCGCCCAGACACGACAGGCCGCGCACGTGGACCCCCTCACCTGTACTCTGCGCTGAGTCCCACCCAAAGCAGGCTGGGTGATGCCGCTTCTGCAAGGCTCTTCGCACAAGCCGGCCTGTTTTCCTGGCGAGGCTCCTGGGTTCCCAGGGTTTGGGGGTCGGGCCTAGAGCCCATCCCAGGGGTGTGCAACCCTTTCTACCGCCCCTGGTGTCAATACCCTGTACCTGTTCCCAAGGGGGTGGGATCCACCCATCAGGCATGGACCTGGGCACCCCAGGGAGCAGGTGAAGCCCGTCCTGCCGCGCATCTTGCCTGAAGACACGGGCGCACCCACCTCTCTGCATCAAGGGCTGCCTCTGCCCGGGGAGGCTTGTCCTTGGCTAGACGCTGAGCTCTCCATCCAGGGCGGGCACTGTCCTCTGCGGCGTTTCCTCTTCCTGCACGGCGCGGGGGGCCAGCCAGGGCCTGGCATGGAGGGCCCTGTGGGTGCGGAGCGTGGGCCCCTCCCGGTGCGAGAGGGGCTGCTGGGGGCGGCTCCCCTCAGGGCCTCTTAGGGTCTGAGCCCCACTTCCCCCTTCATCCCCTCCGGGCAGGCACTCCAGCTGCCTCCTGTGTACACCTCCAGGGCCTTCACCACGCGGGGCGCGGAGCTGGGCCCTGTGCGGGGGCCTTTCCGCTCCGCACCTGAGAGAAGGGGCCTCCTCGATTCCGGCGGGAATAGCAGCGGGTCCCGCTGTCACCCAGGCAGCTGAGGAGCCGGTTCCTTGCTCCCTGGCCTCTCCCACGCCACTCCCCACTCGAGTGGCGCCGCAGTGACACTGGAGGGGCTGTTAGGCCGCAGCCCCTCATTTCACCCCAGGGGGCCAGGCCCAGGCGGGCGTGAGGCCCCTGCTTCCCGGCACCCCTTCTCCCTCTGAGACGGGGCGGGGACTCCGTGGGCAGAACAAAAGACGACGTGTCGCAGAGCACTGTTAAGGACCTGTATTTCCGTTCTTCACAAGCGGACAATTTGCCAAAATAACGACAGTCTGCGGCTTTTCTTCTTTGGCCGCGCCGCGCGGCTTGTGGGGTCTTAATTCCCCGACCAGGGATCGAACCCGGGCCTTCGACAGTGACAGCGCGGAGCCCTAACCACTGGACCGCCAGGGAAGGCCCGGTCCGCGGCTTTCTGAAGCGTCCGCTTGGCTACGCAGGAAAGGCTTGGCCTCGGAGGACCTCGGGCGCCGGGGCCGTGGGGCTGGAGCCCCTGAGAGTCGGGAGGGTCCCGGGAGGGCCGGAGAGCAGGCTGAGGGCTGGGCTCCGCAGGGGCTCTGGCCGAAGGGCGTGGGGACCGAGAGGCGGGCTGGGGACGCAGTGGCGGGCAGGCATGGCCTCCCCACGGGCGGCTTGGCGAGGGCTTCGGAAGTCAGCGGACGCGGAGGACAGGCACCACCGGCGCCCCGGCCCTTTCCCTCAGAGCCCCCGGTGCCGACAGCCGCGCTCCCTCCGCGGGTCCGTGGGCGGCCGGTCGGGGCGTCTCAGGCCGGCTGCAGGGGCGCGGCGGCGGCGCAGCCCACTTTGTTGCTGAAGAGGCGCGAGAGGCTGCGCTTGGGGGCGGCGGGGCGCGGCGGCGGGGCGCGCGGGAGGCCGCGCACGTCCCAGAGGCGCAGCGCGCCGTCGTGCGAGGCCGTGTAGAGCACCTGGCCGTGCACCTGCAGGCGCGGGGCGTGGGCGGCGCTAGAGGGAGCGCGCCACCGCCCCCCGACCCCACGCCTCCCCGCAGCTACGGGGTCACGTAGGTGCAGGCCCCGCCCTGACTCGGGCCAGCAGCGGCCCGGGCCTCGGCGTGAGCCGCGAATGCCCAGGCCGCCGGATGGGGAAGGCTCAGCCCAGGGGACCTCGGCCCCAGGGAGGCTCTGCCCGCGGGGGAGCGCTGCTGCCTGGCCCCCCCTCCCCACTTCCCCTCCGAGGCAGAGGCGCAGGCGGGCTCGCCCTCGCTCAGCCAACCGGCCCCGGGGCCCCGGAGAGGGCGGGAGCGCCTACCTGGATGCAGTTGATGATGAAGGCGTGGCCGCGGAACACCCTCCGCAGCGCTCCTGACTGGGCGTCGAAGGCGCGCGCGCGGGCGTCCCCGCTGCCCGTGAACACTGTGAACACACGGCGGCACTTGCCTCCCGCCCGAGAGCCCTCGTCCCCTCGGGACTCCGCAGGGCGGGGGGCATGGATGGACAGGGCGGGGAGAGTGGCGGGCACCCTCTCCGGGACCCATCCACTCGCCTCCCAGGGATGTCATAATTGCAAATGGGAAACAGCAGAAGCCCCTTGAAAGGAAGGAGGTGGCACCTTCCCTGTCTCAGTACTTTCCTGTGAGTTCAGGGTGACGCCCAGGGGCCCGGAGGCGCCCTCTGTGGGCTGCAGCCGGCTCTGCAGGACTTCGGCTGCCCCACCGCCCTTGGGCTTCAGGTCAGCCTGCCAAGTCCTGCCAGGTGCTTCCACCCCTCCTGAGTAACACCTGGGCCCAGCTTCCCACTCTCAGGCCATTTGGTGGAAGCCTTTGGTGAAGCTTAGCTTCCCTACCGGGTGTTTCCCACAGCTCTGAAGCCCCTGCCTCGCGGGGGGGGGGGGGGGTCATCCCTCCCCCCGCACCATCTGAGCAGCCTCTTGGGACAAGGACCAACCAGAAACTCATTCCTCCCCCTCCTCAGCAATGAACCTGGCCCTCCAAACACAACCCAGCGCCTCCGGGGTTCACTAGAGGGCCCCTGCCCAACCTCTCCCAGGGGGAACTTCCCGATTCTGCCTCGCTTGGGCTTTTTCCTACGTTATAACTTAGTCCAAGAGTTCTCAAACTCCCGAGTGCAGGCTGGGCCGACCTGAGTTTCTGATTTAAGGAGGTCCGGGGTGGGGCCTGAGAACCTGCATGTCTAGCCAATTCCAGCTGCTACTGCTGGTCAGGGACCACGCTGACGGCACTGGCCAGAGAAACCCCGTCGCCCACTTACCATCTTAGCCCGGGTTCTCCCGGAAGCTGACCCTGACACTAGGTTTTGAGTGCAAACAGTTCATCTGGTAGGGCATTCCAGGAAGCGGGGAGAGAAACGGTAAGGAAGGACTCCCATGCAGCTGTGTTAGGGAGCGGGTGACTGCTGGGGGCCCTTGGGAGAAGGGATGGACCGGGTCTCAGAGTTGTTCCACCCAGGGACGAGGACACTGGGCTACTTATCCGTCAACTCCCAGCCCTCCCATGACCTGCCTCACAGGAAAACACCCTCAGGCAGAGGACCTCAGGTGCTGCAGCAGGAAGTTCCCCTTAGCCTGGTACCCATAGAATCTGCGACAGCCACCCAGCAGCCTGAGTGAGCCATAGTAAGCACCCCCGGGGGCTCCCCGTCCTTGGGGTGTCTATTCCTTATCCCATTTCCTGTGTCACCTGCCTAGTCCCAGGTTTGCTGCTAAAGCTACTAGTGAACGTGGACTTGGAGGGAAAGTTTCATTTCTCGGCCTCTTCAGCTCCTTTCCTGCCTTCCCCTCCACCAATGCACTGTGGTAACTGGGCATCCTGAGGGTGGGAATAGGGTCCAGAATTAGGTCTGATCATCCTGTAGCCTGTTGGCAAAGACCAAGGACCAAGTTCCTTAACGGCGGGCAGCAGGTAGGGTCCGTGGGATTTGCTGCAGCGGCAGGTTTCATCCCAGCCGCTGCCACGGGGAGGCGCTCTGTGAAACGTTCTTCTCTTTAAATTTGAGGGCCCCGACAGGAGCAGAGCCATAATCACATTTACAGGCTTGGACACGGGAACAGGAAAAAAATCATTTTTCTGCGTCAGACACCTAAATCCTGAGGGCATCTCATGCTCTATTTTCGGAAATCCATTCTATCTTCATCTAACACCTGTGCTGTGAAGTCAACTTGGATTTTCCACTGTGGCTCCTCCCCCACCCCAGTCTGCTCCCTGACTGCTGTGCTAAGAAGATGGTTCTCAGGCTCAGCTTCGCCTAGGGGGGGCTGGCTTCCTTCCTGCTGCAGAGGTGTATGTACGTGTGTGTGTGTGTGTGTGTGTGTGAGAGAGAGAGAGAGAGAGAGAGAGGGAGGGAGGGAGGGAGGACGCTGATGGCAAAATATAATATTGGGGATTGTTTTAGGAAAGAGATGTCCAGGAACCTGGGAGCCCCACTCCCATGTAGGTGCGGTGAGGTTGTGGGTTTTGCTTCCCCAGAACAGTGCCTGTCTTCTGTGTGCGTCTGGGGTGTAAACAACTGGCCAGTTGGACAGAGCCAGGAAAGCCCAGATGTGTGACAGTTTGAGACCTGTGGGACAGAGAGCTTGCTGACTACCCAGTAAGCCACAATGCCCTTCTTTCTTTCCAAAATAACCCTGATTAATCCTGGCAGCAGTATCCCCAGATAAGAGTTTTTATTATTCTGTCTCTTTTGCAGGCAGTGGCCAGAGATATATGCAGAAGTCTTTGGGTGGAGTCTCCAGGAAAGATCTTGAAAGGGGCCTACTCATCTAGCAGACACAACCTTTTGCCCTTCCCTCCTTTTCTTCCTGCCTGCCTAAAACATATGATGGCTGGAGCTCCAGCAGCTATCTTGAACCCTGAGGCCCCCCCTTAAAGATAGCCGATACATGCTAAGGATGATGAAGTGAAAAAAGGAACCTGGGTGTCTAACAATTTTGTGGAGCCATCCGTTCCAGCCTAGACCGCCAGCCTCTGAAATTCTTCTACCTGAGAGAAAAATAAACCACTATCTCATATAAATCCGTTATCTGGACTTTCTCTTATCTGTAGTCAAACCTAATGCCAAGTGAAGCCAAACCCATGCGGCCCTCAAGTCTGACTGGAGTTAAGTGGTGTCACTGTCTCGAGAATTAGAATGTGTCCTTGAGACCCGCTCTTGACCTGAGGTCCTCTGAACAAGCAGGTCGCTGCACATCCTAGCGGGGTAAAGGTGGGGAGGAGTCCCTACACCCTTATTTGGAACTTCTTTGGCTGGAGGAACAAACACATGCACTGAGGGGCCACAGCGGCCGCCCTTGGCCGCTGACCATACCTGAGTGGCAGCTGAGACTCAAAGAGGGAAGAGGGCAGTTAGAAGCAGCAGAGAGGTCTAGGCGTGCTGGGGGCGGGGCGTGAAGGGGACAGGCAGGCTGGGGCCACGGGGAGGGCGGGGTCACTTACAGGTGCCCGCGTGGTACTTGAGGGCGCTCACGCTGCGTCTGTGGGCCGCAAACGTGCGCACACGCTCGCCCGTGTCTGCCAGCCAGCACTTGACCGTCCTGTCGGCGCTGCCCGAGTACACGTGCCGGTTCACCAGCTGGGGGGGTGGGGAGGGAGGGTCGGCGCCGGACACGGGTACCGCTGACCGTAGGGGGCCCCCCGGAAGCCCCTCCAAACCTCTCTCTGTGGAACGTGGAGGGGCACATGCAGGTCTCAGTGGAGACACTGCGGACAAGCCAGAAATGCCCCTGCCCCTGGGTCGCCCCCCACCGCTACCCACTCCAGCACCCGCGGTCACGATGCTCCTCCCTTGCCCTCAGGGCCGCGTAGCTCGGGCAAGACCCGGCCTCAGATGCTGACTGGCCCTTGGCCAAGTCAGTGGCTCTGCTCTCAGCGGCTTCACCCGCAGACAGGGCTCACGCCAGACCCTTCCGTGCCGCTCAGACGCGGCCGTACGGCGCTCAGCACCCTAAGAGCGAGCAAGGCCCAGAAGACGTCGGCCAGCGCTGCCGCTACTACTGCCGGGTGCCTCTCGTTAGCAGTTTCCTACAGCTTGGCCCCCGGGAAGGTCCATGTGACTCCACCTGTAGCTACTTCTGTTTCCTGGTACTGTTCCAGCTGAGAACAGGGCACCCAGGGCAGGGCTTTCACACTGGACTTCTGCTTGGGGAAGGGAGATAGGAGAAAGCTCTAGAAGTAACCTGACTGACCACGGTGCGCGTAAGGTAGCCCTCCGCTGAGACCGGAGCTGGACACCCAGGGGCCATCATGGGGTCCTGCCCCCCTGCCCGCTCGTCACTGTCAGCTGGAATGGCATGCACACCCCTTCTTGGCATGGCAGGAGGTTAGGAAAGAGCCTGGGGGACAAGGGAAGGGCATGAGGAAACCCCCCTCCCAGGAGCACCCCTGCCAAGAGGGACAGGGCACTAGCGCGAGGGGAGCCCAAAGACAATTGGAATAATTCTGCCAATTTCCCTACAGCAAATAGCACGCAGCCCAGAGAGCACCCGACCAGCACAGCACCTCTGGTTGTTGGAGACACGGACGAGAACCAAAGGCTGGTGGGGAAGGGTGCTCAGCTGCCGTTAGCTGGCTGATGGCACCAGGCCTCCTCCCACTTTACAGGGCCCTGGAAGAGGAGGGCAGGCCACAAGCCCCCGAGACAGCCACCCAGGACGCCGCTGGGGCCCAGGGGCCGCTGGAGGCTTAGGAAAGATGAGGTCCTTCTCCCAGGGGCAGCAGGCGGCGGGCCTAGTTTGTTCTGCGGGATCTCAGTTCCCCGACCAGGGATGGAACCCGCGCCCCCTGCAGTGGAAGCGCGGAGTCCTAACCCCTGGACCGCCAGGGAAGCCCCTGGAAAGGGCATCCTTAACTCATCCCGAGTCCTCCTAGCTCGAGCACACACTACCTACCCATCTGGGCCACTTTCCACTCCCACAGCTGACTCCGTTTCCCCATATTACTTCCCCGTTTAAATCCCGGAGAACAGGACCCTGGCCCAGTGATCTTGCCACCCCACGGCCACAGCACAGGTCAAACTTGGCCTTGGGCCAATCGCTACGGCAGAGGGGGTAGAATCTCGAGGGACACGTATACCTCTTGGAGGCAGAGGCTGAGGGTGGACCAAGTGGGCGACAGGCCTGGCCTGCGTCTCTCAGGCCCTGCCCTCCGGTCCTACTGGGGTTACGACTGGCCCAGCCAATGGAGCCTGGCTTCTGGCCCCTCCCGCCGGCGGTCCACTCCCCGAGGACAGGGCCGCGTGCGGTGTCCGCACACCCGAGGGCTCCGGCAGGGTCCAGAACATCGCCCAGTCCTCCCTCCGTCTGCACCACCGTCGAGAAGGGCAGGGGAACCTGCCCGGCATCCCCACCTGCTCTCGGCCTTCGGGCCCCCCCTCCAGGCCTGTGCCTGGAGCCTGAATGTGGCCCAGCTTCCCCAGGTGCACGTGTGTCCTCGCCGTGCCGAGACCCCTGGGCACGTACCGCGCTCCCCTTTACAAGTCCTCTCTGTGCTGAACCCCCCTCATCTTCGGTGGGAAAGCTGCCCTCCAGGCCCCCTCCTCATGCTGCCCAGCCCCGTCTGCATCCTGCCCCCCAGGCCGATTGCCACTGGCCCCCAGTGTTTCGACTGTCCCCCCACCCAGCGTCACTCCCAGAGGCAGCCCCAGACCTCCAGGGACCACACTCTCCAAACTACCCACTGAGGCTCCCAGAGCTATAATAAGGGGAGTGGGTATGGGCAGCCTGTTTGAGATGGAGGCCCTAGTGGCACATCTAGGCCACTCGGCCTCTGCAGCTCTGTCTGCCCGGCCCCGTGAAGGAGGCGCTGAGCGTCCACAGCGGCCGAGACAAAGGGAAGACGCCTCCTGCTCATAGCGGGTGTCCTGATGACGCAGGGCCTGGCGCATGTGCTTAAAAAGCAGCACACTTTCAAAGCCCAGATCCTGAGCGCCGAGGCTGATAAGCGGACGGACGCCTCACTGCTCGCTCTGGCTGGTTTCCTGAACGGACACCCACGGGGAGCAGCAGGGCAGCCGGCGGAGACCAGAGAGGCTCAAGGCAGATGGGGAAAGCAGGACAGACCCTGACAGGGCGAGTCACAAAGGCCAGTCCAGCAGGACTCCCTCCCAGCAGCCAAGGCAGCTCCGAGAGGGCGGGACGGGGCTTATGGGCCCTCTCCCTGCGTGTGACCCACCCAAGCAGAGGGCAGGCCTGGGGCTCTGTAGCTGCGGCCCCAGGGGTGCGGCCTCGCCCTCCCCTCCGCTCGGCAGGCCACACGCACAGGGCAGCGGGAAAGCAGCAGCTGGGCCAGGTGCAGAGCACAGCCGGGCTCCGGGCACTCAGCCTCCTGTCGGAAGAGGCTCCCCGACTCCAGCGTGGTATGGGCCCAGACACACCTTCTGAAAGCTGCTTGTTAAAAGCACAGGTTGCATGTTCAGTCCTGGGTTCCAATCCCGTCTCTGCCCTTTACCAGCCGTGAGACCCTGGGCAAACTGCTTGCCCACCCTGAGCCTCCGTCTTCTCATGTACAGAATGAGAAACAATAGTCACCCTTACAGGTGGCCGTGAGGATTCAATAATGCACGCAGCCTGATGTAACCCGGGAGCCGGTACGTATCCCAAGAGGCAACAGCAAGCTCTGCTCCAGCCCCTCGGGCTTTGGCAGGACCGTGTTTTGTGGGAAAAGAACGGAGGGCCTGACGATGATGCTGCAGCCGGGCAGGTGCGTGCCCCGAGCCCTCGGGCTTCCCCGCAGCTGGCAGAGCCTTTCCTGTCCCTCTCTGGCTGTACTGGAAATGTTTATTTTAATATCTCATTTCAAAGGTGGGTCCATAGGGGTCCCTTTTACCGTTTGCTACACTTTATGTTTGAAATGTTTCATAACTAAAAATTAAAACATATGAAGGGACAGGAAAGAGTGTCCACTTTCTCCTCTTCACGTGGACCACCCAGCTGAGCCCAGACCCTGGGAGCCCCTCCGAAGAGCAGGGGTGAAGGAGCAGTCCCCCTCGGTGGTCAGCGGGCTTGACCTTGAGTTTGTTACTTGGAAGTGAGCCCTCTCCTCTGCTCTGGCCCACCTTCTCCGTAGGAGGCCTGTGCACTCCTGCTCTGCCCCCACCTGGCTTCTGGAACCCTCTGGGGTTGGCGTGCCTGACCCTGGATACACATCCCACAGTGAAGAGGAAAGGCAGAGGCCCCCCGGGGCTTGGCCGACGGTCCCGGGGACGGTCCCACATGGCCAGGGTCTCACAGGCTGGGGCCGAGACTGGCAGGTGGCCCTGCAAGTTTCTGATGGCAGCGGGGGACGTGGGGAAGCCCTTCTATTCAAGAGGCAGATCAGGAGGGGAGGGAAAGGGTCTTCCCCGACCCTACGGTGGGGAGAAGGAGGGACCCTGGAAAGCGGGCAAAGCCAGCACCCCCAAAGGTCACCCGCACGTGCGTCTCCCAAGTCGCGGTACACCTAGATCTGAGTTTGTACCGGGGAAACACAGCGGGGAGACGCGACGATACAGCGTCCAAGCTACAGGGGCCCTTGTGGCCCCCTCTGAGGGGACGTCATATCAAAGCAAAGGAAGCCTGCACGGCCGGGGGTCGGCGGGTCCTCCGTCTCTCGGGAAGGCGCCAGGCCATCTACTGTGGAGACGGTGGCCCTGGACCTTATCGTGCAGAATCGTAGCCCCCAACTACTCTGAAAAACGGGGGCTTTTCTGCCTCAGTCCCACCGTGGGGGCGAAGCAGGCTGTGACTTAACAGCTAATGAAGTAACTAACCAACAAACCGAATAACCGCACGTTTCCTGAGTCAAGCACCGCCGCTGCTGTGGCCCCAGCGCGTGTGCTGCCTTTGAGCCCGTCCTCTCAGGCTCTGTTTCAGGTCCGGCCTCTACCACGGGGCCCGCTGCTCCTGACACTGGGGGCGACCCTCCCCGCCCACGCCAACAGCGTGGGCCCTGCCTCCTTCCAACGCTGACCCCAGGGGCCTCCACACACTGCACCGTGCCCGTCCTCACTCGGCCCCCCTCCACCGCACAGCAGGGCCCTCTCCCCCCCAGCCCCCCCCCGGGACCCATCCTGGACAGACCCCGGTGTGTGCTCACGGGAACAACACTGACTTCACTCTGGGAGCTCCGCATCCCACCCCGGGAGCACCCCATACTAGGACCACCGCACACCAGCGGCACCCCACACTACGAGTTGGCCTGGCCTTCGTGCTTCTCACGGTCTCCTGAGCCCCCTCCTGCAGAGGTCCGGGCTCCCACCAGCTCTGCTCCAGGGCACATTCACTCCCACTGCTGGGCCGGACACGGGGCTCCGCGCCCTGCAGGCTGACTCCAACACGGGAGACGGACTTGCCCCCGGGCGGTACCAGCAGACTGAGCCCAGAGACCCCGCCCGTCCTCAGGAACCCAGAGCCCGTCCCTCCATGCCCCGCCCAGCACGCATCCCCCCTGCTCCCTGCACCCCTCTCCCCATCCCACACGGTGCTGCCTCCCAGGTGCCTCCCGGACCTCCCCTTGCCTCCCCAAACCCCGGGATCCGATACCGGGTGGCTTAGGGCCCTGCTGTACAGCACAGGGAACTCTACTCAGTACTGTAATGGCCTAGATGGGAAAAGAATCTAAAACAGAGTGGATATATGTGTATGCATAACGGATTCACTTTGCTGTACACCCGAAACGGACACATTACTGTAAATCAACTCTACTCCAATAAAAATTTTAAAAAATAAATCAAAGTTTAAAAAAAAAAAAAGAGAGAGAGAAAGAAACCAGGAGGGCAACTCTCAGCTCGGTAACAAGCAATCCCCCGCCCCGCCCCCCACCGCTAGGAAAACGCAATTTATCCAACCAAACAAACAAGGGCCCTCTGGCGTTCACCAGAGGCCAGAGATCATTCTGTCCAAGCAAAGGGGAGCCCTTGTCTACTCCACTGGTCCTGGGGCCCTGGGGCTGCCCTTCACCTCGAGAACCCAAAACGGGCCTCCTGGCCTGGCTCTCCAGGGCGCTGCCACACTCCGCTTCCCGTCACCTTGAGCCCAGCCCCATCGCTTCATCGGTGGCTCCCCGGAGGCTCAGTGCCTCTGAGCACTGCACCCCAACCTGCCCACCTCGGGTGTGGGAACTGGCCTGGAGAAGGGAAAGGGCTGTGGCCGTGACCCGGGCCAGGAACATCCAGACCCTAATATCTAGATAGAGGGAGGGACCATATCCTGCAGACATGCCCGCCCAGTGCAGGCCACACATCCTCATAGCAACACATGCTTCATAGCAACAGCATCACAGGCTGACGGGCCTCAAGAACAGGCTCTGCAGCAGGCGCCGCATCCGCTGTCAACTCACTAAATCCTCACGACAGCCCGGGGTGGGCATGGCTCCGTGTCCGTAATCCCTAACGCAAACCTCGGCCGACATGTTTCAGGAGTTTTCGGATTTGAGGAACACACTCGTGTTTCCACAGCAAAGGCACACGTAGCCCCAGGAAGTGAGATTAAACTTAACTACGAGCAGCCTCATATCAAAATGAGTTTTGATGCCAAGCCTAAGAAAAAACCTTCCTGTTTTTCAACTTTTGGATGTAGGGATTATGGACCACGGTTTGTGCGTAGACGTCATCCTCACTTCACAGGGAAAGAAACCAAAATCCGTGTGTTGGCAACAGCCCTAACCCTGGTATCTGTGAATGTGACTGTATTTGGAAATAGGGCCTTTAAGGACGTAATTCAGTTAAGATGAGGGCATTAGAGCGGAACCTCATCCAGTATGACTGGCGTCCTTACGAGAAGAGGGAAGCTGGAAGCAGAGAGAAGACAGTGTCAGGACACCGGGGCAATGGCCGTCTACGAGCCGAGGGGAGAGGCCTCAGAGGAAACCAACCCTGCTGACCCCTTGATCTCAGACTTGCGGCCTCCAGAACCGTGATCCAATCACTCTCTGCCGTTTAAGCCGCCCAGTCAGCGGTACTTTGTTCCACAGCCTGAGCTGACTGGTACACTGGGTGGGGCGGCGGCTCAGAGGAGGAGCCAGGGGCCTCCCTGGCAGCCAGGCCGGCCTCACCTCCAGACAGATGACGGAGCCCTGGTGCTCCTGGAACACACGCAGCTGCTGCCCGCTCAGGATGTCCCAGGCTCGGACGGTGGCATCCGTGCTGCCGGTGAAGGCCGTGTGGCCAGGCGTGGCCAGCACCAGGCAGAGCACGGCCCCTGTGTGGCCCCGCAGTGTCTGGTGGCAGCGGCCGCTGGCCACCTGCCAGACCTTGGCCGTGCCATCCGTGCTGCCCGTCACCAGGAGCCCCCTGGCCACGGCCTCCTCTGCGCACGGAGCCCCAGGGAGGTCCTGGGGGGCAGAGTAGGCCAGAGTCAGCACACAGTTGCGGTGGCCCCGGAACTCCCGGGCCACCTGCCCCTTGTCCACACTCCAGGCTCGAGCTGTCCGGTCGTAGGAGCTGCTGAAGAGCTGGTTGTTGGCGACCAGGATCCTGGTGGCAAGAGGGGAAGGGTCAGGGGTCAGAGCGCACAGGGCTGCCCGGCAGGCTGGCGTCTTATGTGTTCAATGAGCCCAGGTGATGGGTAAGAAGAATGAATGGTCCCAGTGACTGGGAGACCTGAGTCTGAGAAAATCTCAAGGCTGAGGAGTCTCGGGCCCCCTGCAGCAGGGGGGACAGTGAGGGAGCCAGGAGAGCCCATGGGTGGCGGGGGGGGGTGGGGGGTGGGCGGGGGCGGAGCAGAGCCTGCCACAAACAGTAACTATTCATGACTCCTATTCTCATTCTGATGGAGGCTAAGACTTTCCCGGCGGAAAATACACATCTGTCTCTAGCACAGAGCTCTGTGTGTAACTTCAAAGGGCACGAGGGTGGACCCTAATCTACACACCAGCCCCAAAGGGCTGCGGCCTGAACCTGGAATGGGGCGTGTCGTCTGTGTGGCCACAGAGGGGTCAGGACCCCCCATCTCAGTCTCAGAGGCACCTGGTGCCCCCTCTTTTAAAAGGTCTTGCCTGGGAGCCTAGCACGGGCAGGAGGCAAGATGGACACGGAACAGAGCAGAACTTCCTTCCGCGGCCTCTCACCTCCGGGCAGTTCCCGCTTCCCACAAGTCATTAAGGACGCAGCACAAGAAAAGCACACTCTCTACCGATGGCTTCTTCCCTAACGCCAGGAGGTACGGTTTGCACCACATGTGTGTTTCTAAGGGAAAGTGACGGCGTGGCGCCTCGGGTGATGTTCTGGAGGCCCAAGTCCTGCCGGGTGTGGCCTGTGACGGCAGGGATGCCAGGCCGGGCCGGTGCCCCCAGAAGCTCCCACACCCGGCCCGGCTCTGAAAACACGAGAAGTGTAGCCCACGTCCCCACCTCAGAGCCACCACGCATTTGTGAGCACAGTTACTTAATAATGCAAATATGCACCCACAGAGATGTTTAGAACAGCCAACTGCTCAAAAGCAGTGTGTGTGTGTGTGTGTGTGTGTGTGTGTGTGCATGAGCGCATATGTGTACTTGCGTGTGAACATGTGTGTGTTGGTGTGTACACTCAGGAGAGTCTACACCTGGCAGAGCATCGTTTCTAGCCTTAATTGTCCAGATTTACTTTTTGTTTTGTTTTGTTTTGTTTTGTTTTCTTTTTTTTTTTTTTTTTTTTTCCGGTATGCAGGCCTCTCACTGTTGTGGCCTCTCCCGTTGTGGAGCACAGGCTCCGGACGCACAGGCCTAGTGGCCATGGCTCACGGGCTTAGTTGCTCCGCGGCATGTGGGATCTTCCCGGACCAGGGCACGAACCCGTGTCTCCTGCATCGGCAGGCGGATTCTCAACCACTGCGCCACCAGGGAAGCCCCAGATTTACTTTTGAGGAGCCACTGATTCGTTTCCAGGTACAACCGGAGGGCCGGCTGGTCGCCTGAGAGGTGGCCTTCTTCCACTCACCCCATCCTCTGTCGGTCCTTCCAGCCGCTCCCAGCCTCACTAGAGGAGGCGCCCCAGACCCACACTTCTCCTCAGTCACAACGTTCTTTCTCAAGATAGCGTGTGGAAGAGGCCGGCGAGAGCTGAAACCCGGGTCCCGAGCCCAGCCCTCCTCCGCCCCGGCCTGCGTGGTGCTGGCTGGTCTCCCAGGTCCCCGGGCCTCGCCTGCTCTATCTAAGGGGTGTAGGGGGGGATAAAGGCTCAGCTGCAGGAGGCGGGGGCTGGGGCAGAGCTCTGTGGGGTCCCCACTGGGGTCCTTCTCCACTCAGAACCATCCTGAGCCAACACGACCCTTCTGCCTTTCTGTGCAGGGATGCTCCCCTGTTCCCGCCCTGTGGGAGCAGCGTTCCGTCTGCAGGCAGCTGGCGCTCCGGGCAGTTAATGATCGGGCTGAGCCGCCGTTTCCACCCACCGTGCGCCGGAACACTAGGCCAGACGGGTCCCACCCGGACCCGGGCTCCACAGAGCTCACGCTGCCAGCATCCCCTCTGGCTGAGAACATCCTTCCGTCCCTGCCCCCAACCCCGCCAAACGCCCGCCTGCACCGGGTCCTTTCCCTGCTTAGTTCGCTGCCCGGGCAGCTGCCCTTCCTGGCCAGTGAGGTCACGAGGGCCCCAAGCTGCAGAAATAGTGTCCAATTCATCTGATCACCGAGGAATTTCCATGGCTCAGCTCAGACCCAAACTCAATACGTTTTTGCAAAAATTCAAACCTCCATGAGAAGGAGGGTCTGGGATATCTTCAACAGCAACACGGAAAGGAGAGGTTTAACAACACTCCTCCTCCGAGCCCCCAGTCCACCATCAGGTACCAATTAAGCCATTTCCTCTGGAATTTGTTCCCTGGGTAGGAGCTGTAGCCTCCAACCCCTTTCCCTGCACCCAGCTGGGGGCGGCTGTGCTGCCAGGGCCATGGGAGGGCTTTCGGGCTCTGGTCTAAGTGTTGCTGGTGCCTCCCTGCCCCACCTCCGCCTCCCAACCCCCTAGCTGCAGCCCCGGTCAGTCAGCGCTCGCTGCGCTGGGGACACTGCTGTCCTTCCACTACTGTTGTTCCTGAGCACCTCCCCGCACGCCCACACGTGTTCTCCAGGGAAGCTAAGTTCCTCCAGGGCAGGGGCCCCACAGCCTACATCTCTGTCCCCTGGGACTCGGCCGGGTACCGTGAGGAGAGGCCGAGTCCTCCCCGCCTGGCAGGCACACCGACCTGTTCACAATGGACGTGTGTCCCCGGAACACCTGCAGACACTGCCCGGTCAGCACGTCCCACTTCCTGATGGTGCAGTCAGCACTGCACGTGAAGGCGGCTTCGTCCTCCAGCTGGCAGAAGGTCACGTAGCTTTCGTGCCCTGCAGATGACGGAGGCGGGGGGGGGGGGGGGATGTGAGCACAGCAGGGCACGCCAGCTCCTGTTTTTCTTTGAGAACGTTTGAGATGGGGAGGAAGGGAAGAAAGCAGGGGGCGGCGAGTGTTTGCAGCAAGTCCAGTAGTGTGACTAGCGCGTTGAAATGATGCTTTAAGTCTGGGAGAATCTCAGGAATCGTGGGAGCCAGGAGCAACTCAGGGGGCGCTTAGCCTGCCCCGGAATCCTTCCTCCTCCTCTCCTTCCCTCCCCCTTCTTAGTCACCTCCTTTTAGTCTTCTTCAAACTTTTCAGCTATTTGTATTCACTCAGTCATTCAACAAACCCCATGTTACAGAGGCAGGAAGTACAGAGGCCAAGGGCTTGGTCTTCGGAACCAGAATGCCTGGGCTAGCAGCCTGGTGCTGCTACTTGCTGCCCATGGGCAAGTTATTTCAGCTCTCTGTGCCTCGATTTCCTCACCTGAAATGGGGAGAGTGACAATGCCTATCTCACGGTGTTCCTGTGCCGGCTGTGTAAATGCTAGGTGTGAGCTGTTCTTAACGTTTTGGGAGAGACACTGTGGTAGGCTCTAGAATTGTGGCCCTAAAGAGAGCAGGTCCTAATTGCTGGAACCTAGAAATGTTACTTTTCTTGGAAGAAGACACATTTATAGATGCAATTAATTAAGGATCTTGAGACGGAGAGATTGTCCTGGATATCAGGGTGGGCCCTACATGCCATCACAAGCATCCTTATAAGAAGGAGGCTGGGCTTCCCTGGTGGCGCAGTGGTTGAGAGTCCGCCTGCCGATGCAGGGGACACGGGTTCGTGCCCCAGTCCGGGAAGATCCCACGTGCCGGAGCGGCTGGGCCCGTGAGCCATGGCCGCTGAGCCTGCGCGTCCGGAGCCTGTGCTCCGCAACGGGAGAGGCCACAGCAGTGAGAGGCCCGCGTACCACAAAAGAAAAAAAAAAAAAAAAAAAAAAAAAGGAGGCTGAGGGACTTCCCTGGTGGTCCAGTGGTTAAGACTCCGTGTTCCCAATGCAGGGGGCCCAGGTTTGACCCCTGGTCAGGGAACTGGATCCTGCATGTCGCAACTAAGAGCCCACATGCTGCAACTAAAGATCCCACATGCCACAACTAAAGATCCCTCATGCCACATCTAAGACCCAGCACAGCCAAATAAATAGATAAATACACACATAGAGGAGGCAGAGGGAGATCTGAGGACACAGAGAAGGCACCATGAAGACAGAGCAGAGACTTGCGGGTGCTGGCCCTGAAGACCGGAGTGATGTGGCCACCAGCCAAGGGGTGCAGCAGCCATCAGAAGCTGCAAAGGCAACGGCATTCTCCCCTACAGGTTGCAGAAGGAACCCAGCCCTGCCAACCCCTTGATTTCATCCCAGCGACACTGATTTTGGACTTTTGGCCTCCAGACTTGGGCCAGAATAAACTTGTTTTAAGGAAACCCAGTGTGATCACCGGTCATAGCAGAGCAGCCGCAGGACACAAATACAGACACAGAGATAATTAAAACACATTCCCCGCCTTCAAACAGAGCAGCCAGCCCAGAGGGAGGGACAGTCAGCTGAGCTTGATACGTGCTGGGACAGAGCATGACGAGGGTCGACAGAGCAGAAGCCTGGGTGTGGCAGGCAAGGCAGGGTCTACGTGCGTGCGGTACCTGTGCCCGTGTCCTCGTGTCCTCGGGAGAAGAGGAAGAGCCTCTGGGAGAGAAGCTAGCACACGCCAAAGCGGGAGGGGCCAGAATTCAGGCATTTGGCAGAAACAGTGGATTAAGTAGACACAGTGAGGGTGGAGGTCTGGGACGGGGGGAGGGCCCCGCAGCCTGGGGTCTCGGCCAAGTACACCCGGTCATCCTCTTACGGGGCAGCTGTCAGATCTTTTGACTCTCACCCTGGCTGTGGGGTCGATGTTTACCCCTCAACCATTATTAAGCAGCCCAGGAGTCCTCCATCCTTGGACACAGTAGGGACTGTTTTTCAGGTAAAAGTGTTTCCATCTCGGATATAAGCACTTCCAACAGCAAACTGAAGCTGACTCTATTGGAGAAGAATTCAGGGACCAGAAAATCAATGGAAGCAAAGGAATGTTAGACCTAAGAGCCATTTCACAGACGAGGAGACTGATGAATTCAAATAATAACACGTGGGGGCGTCCTATTTATTACTCTAAGGATTTCGATCAGATTTTAAAATTTCATCTAGATATCTGGTATCTTGTACACGGGGATTTAGAATCTCCTGGGTAGTTTCAAGCTGATTCACACTTTTTTTTTTTTTTGGCCCTGGGGTCAAGCTTAGCTTCTCTTGGAAGATCCCAACTTCCTGGGTTCTAAGAAACAGAATTTTTTTTAAAGTAAGAAAGAAACGTTTTCCCATCTTCTTGGATAGCACATACCAGGCCTCTAGGAAAACAACATTTGCGTAAATTAAGTAAACACGGAAAGAGGCTGCAGACTGTTTCCCTCAAAGTACGCATCAGTTTAAAAGTCGAGGGCGGGGCTTCCCTGGTGGCGCAGTGGTTGGGAGCCCGCCTGCCGATGCAGGGGACACGGGTTCGTGCCCCGGTCCGGGAGGATCCCACGTGCCGCGGAGCTGCTGGGCCCGTGAGCCGTGGCCGCTGAGCCTGCGCGTCCGGAGCCTGTGCTCCGCGACGGGAGAGGCCACAGCGGTGAGAGGCCCGCGTACCGCACCAAAAAAAAAAAAAAAAAAAAAGTCGAGGGCAAATGTTTTTGGCAAAACACAGCCCAGCTTTTTGCCAACCCCAAAATGTTTATAGAATATTTGAGGATTCTCAACGAGCTTTCCCGGAGACCAGATCAGCCATCAGGAGGGGTCGGGAGGGCTCGCACCGTGGGAGGAGTCCCCAGTGCTAAACAAGGCCGGGTGGGCTCCCTCGGGGTGTCACTCCCATTCCAGCTCCTTCCGTCCCATCTCAACAGCATCTGAGCAGGAAGGCAGAGTGTCATATGAACCCGTCAATCAGGCCAAGAAAAACACTGACAATCCAAGTGTAGCACCTAGACTCGGTGAAACTGCAGCCGTTAACCAAGTCCGCGAGAGTGGGACAGCTTTTCTGATATGCAGAAGTAAAAAAAAGGGTACATACACTGATTGCAAATCAACAGAAATACAAACAGACTTGAAGAAAAGACGTGATAATAAAAAGAAGTTTTTCCATGTAAAAAAACTCATCCCCGAAGCTGGGCCAGGCTGACCCTCCGCCCCCTCAGGGGCCTGGCCAAGCTGGCGGGGGTCCCCGCGTCCATCAAGGCTCTCCCCCCGCACAAGCCCCTTCTCCAGCACAAGACGCCCATCTCACATCTGACAACCCAAGGGAGCGATCCGGGCTCAGAGCCCTTGCAGCATAGGGGCCCTGGGGGCTGCGGAGCGCGCCCCCGACTATAATCCGCAGACCAATGACAGGGCTCCACCGCCCCGGCAGGATCACCGGGGGTGGAGGAGCGAGGGCTCGGAGAAGGGAGGGCCCATCACGTCTCCAGGGACCATGGCGCCTCGGCCACAAGCTGTTGGAATTGTGCAGAATAATCAAGAAAGCCGAACTAAAAATAAATATTTTCGAAGGGATGTAGAATGCAGATAAAATGCGGTTATTATGTTCAAAAGAACATGCTGAGGCTCAGGGTTTCCTGCCAAGGTAGCCGGCCCTGTCTCCCGGCTTGCACTGCCTTGGACCTGCCGGAGGTTTAGAGTCCAAGCGCCCCCTCCCCATGCAGCAGCAGCTCGCCGCGCTGGGGACCGGGGCCTGCAGGGGCAGAGGGGCCTGGAGTGGGCATGGCCCAGCTGAACACGCCTTCAACTCAGCATGAAAAGCGGGGCCTCCTCTCGCCCTGCTGCTCCTGGAGTCTTTCGTCTGCCCCCCCCCCGGGGGGGTCCTCGTCTTCTCCAGCCTGCTCCCTGCAGCGCCCTCACCCGCCGTGGGCTCCCAGTCTCCACGGCTGCCCGCAGGGTTCAGACGGCGGGAGCCCCAGGAGGGGTCTCTAGCTCAGGATAGGCTGGCCGGGGCCCTCAAACCACAGTCACGCCTCCCTGGAGGGAGCCCCCTCCCCAGCTGTTTCCAGGCGGCAGCGACCGCTCCCACCCCCCCTCCTTCGGGCCTGGGGATGGTGACAGCTCCTCTGGTACTCGCCCTAAGTACAGTGCTTCCCCACACTCTGCCCACATCTTACAAGCGTCCTTTTATTAGACTCTCCTTGAGTTACCATTCTGAGATGCCAGTTGTTCCCTGCTGTTGTCTGAGCACGGGGGCCCTGGCTGGAATGGACAGGGTCTGCCAAAGCCACTGAGGACTCAGGCTTGGGCCACCCGCCCCCAAGCTCCCAGCCCGGGCTGATGCTCTGGTCGCTGCTGCCACCACGGGGCCTGTCCTCAGAGCAGCTTCTCCTGCTCCGCAACCGTGACCAAACTGCTCTCCCGCCTCCATCCCCGTTCTCCTTAATCCTCACCCACAGGGGGCGCTCGCCTACCCCCGACGGTGGTCTCCGCAGAGCTTTAGAGTGAATTTTGCCAGTGTGGGCTTCCTTCACATCCGTACTTAACAAACTGTTTTTTGATGGAATTTTTCCTTGACCAGGACAAAGTTAATAACGATTTGTTTATGTCTGAGAGCCTTCCCTGTGCTCCCACGTGGCCGTTTAAAAATATGTATAAGATGATTCAGCAATCCCACTTCTGGGTGTAGACCCAAAAGAATGGAAAGCAGGGCCTGGAAGAGATATTTGCACACCCGTGTTCACAGCTGCATCACCCACCATGGTCAGGAAGTGCAAGCAGCCCAAGTGTCCCCCGACGGATGACGGACAAAGAAGACGTATAAGATCCACACGGCAGAACGGCACTCGGCTCTCAAAAGGAAGGACATTCTGGCCCACGTGCTACAACCTCAGGGACATTGTGCTGAGTGAAATGAGCCAGTCACAAAAAGACAACTAGTGTGTGACCCCACGTACACAAGGTACCCAGAGGAGTCAGGTTCCTAGAGGCACAAAGTAGAACAGTGGGTGCCTGGAGCTGGCGGAGGGAGGAATGATGAGGTTATTGTTCAGAGGGGACGGTTTCAGTTTTACAAGAGGAAAAAATCCTGGAGGTGATGGTGGTGATGTCTGCACAACATTTTGAACGTTTAATGTCTCTGAACTGTATATTAAAAATGCCTAAGATGGTAAATATTATGCTGTGTGTTTTTTAGAACAATAAAAAATTGTCTCAGTTCCAGGCCCTCCTGGGCCAAGAGGTGAACCCTGACTACCGCCCCAGCCCACCAAGTTCCTGCTCTTCTGAAGTGCACACAGCCCCTTAGTTAAGCGATCGTTCTCTCAATCCAATCTGCAAATTCCCTGGGGCGGGATCCGAGACTCTTGCACCTTTGAATAGGACACGGGCACACAGCGCAAGTCAAGCCAACAGGCAGGTGAGTGGGGGAAGGGCTCTGGACCCAGAGGGAGGAGCGCAGAGGGCTGGCAAGCCTCCGTTTCCTCATCTACAAAATGGGATGATAAAGAGTTGTGGGAGGCAAATGAGGAAGAGCTTTGGAGCTGGCACGGCACAGGGCCAAGGGATGCTGTTATTCACTTCGGGCATGAAGGACAAGACAGAGAATACAATGAGCTAGGAACTCTTTATTATCTGGCTTCATGCCCACCGTGACCTTACGAGGTTAGGTTCCTCTTGTTATCACCCCCAATTCACAGATAAAGAAACTGAGGCGCGGGACTTCCCTGGTGGTCCAGTGAGTAAGACTCTATGCTCCCGATGCGGGGGACCCGGGTCCGATCCCTGGTCGGGGAACTAGATCCCACACGCATGCCGCAACTAAGAAGCCCTCGTGCTGCAACTAAGGATCCCGTGTGCCGCAACTAAGACTCGGCGCAGCCAAAGTAAATAAATAAATAGGGCTTCCCTGGTGGCGCAGTGTTCAAGAATCCAGCTGCCAATGCAGGGAACATGGGTTCGAGCCCTGGTCCGGGAAGATCTGGGAAGATCCTCTGGCCCCTAGCTGCTTCTGCACCGTGAGCTCGTCTGCAGAAGGAAAACGCGTGGCAGGAGCTGCCAACCCAGGCTGCTCTGCCCGAGAAATCCAGGCCTGACCCACCAACAGGCTCTCCTTTGAAGCCTTCTGTGGGCCCCAAGCTGTGCAAGGGGCTGGCACTCACCCCGAGGTGGCAGTTTCTACGATGGCAGTGGAAAGAGCCTGGATTTGGAGTCAGGAGACCTGCAGGGTCTGCCGCTGATCAGCCGTGTGGCCCCAGGGGAGCACAGTTTCCCTGCGACTCTGTCCTGCCCAGAGCAGGGGCCACACAGTGGGCGAGAAGCAAGACGTGGAAGCAACCTGAATGTCCACCGACAGATAAATGGATAAAGAAGATGCTGTGTGAGGGCTTCCCTGGTGGCGCAGTGGTTGAGAATCTGCCTGCTGATGCAGGGGACGCGAGTTCGAGCCCTGGTCCGGGAAGATCCCACATGCCGTGGAGCAACTAGGCCCGTGAGCCACAACTACTGAGCCTGCGCGTCTGGAGCCTGTGCTCCGCAACAAGAGAGGCCGTGATAATGAGAGGCCCATGCACCGCGACGAAGAGTGGTCCCTGCCTGCTTGCCACAACTAGAGAAAGCTCTCGCACAGAAACGAAGACCCAACACAGCAAAAATAAATAAATAAATAAAATTAATAAACTCCTACACCAAACATCTTCTAAAAAAAAAAAAGATGTGGTGTGTACACACACACACACACACACACACACACACACACACACACACACACTGGAATACTACTCAGCCATCAAAAAGAATAAAATAATGCCATTTGCAGCAACATGGATGGACCTAGAGATTATCATACTAAGTGAAGTAAGTCAGAAAGAGAAAGACAAATACCATATGATATCACTTATATGTGGAATCTAAAATACGATACAAATCAACATATCTACGAAACAAAAACAGACACACAGACATAGAGAACAGACTTGTGGTTGCCAGGGGTGGGGAGGGAAGGAAGGGGAATTTGGGATTAGCAGAGGCAAACTATTATATAGAGAATGGATAAACAACAAGGTCCTACTGTATAGCACAGGAAACTATATTCAATATTCTGTGACAAACCCTAATGGAAAAGAATATATATAAATATATATGTATAACTGAGTCATTTTGCTGTACAGAAGAAATTAACACAACATTGTAAGTCAACTATACTTCAATAAAATTTTTAAAATAAATAAATAAACTGCTGTCAATTGTTCTTAATTTTTTTTTTTTTTGGCCGTGCCACACAGCTTGTCTTAGTTCCCCAACCAGGGACTGAACCCTGACCCTCAGCAGTGAAAGCGCAGAGTCCTAACCACTGGACCGCCAGGGAATTCCCTAAACTGCTGTCAGTTCTATCTACCTCACAGTTGCAAGGGTTAATAACATAAGAAACATGTACTTAGAACGTTATTTATAAAATATAGGGCACTAAAATGTCAAGACATTTTTATTAATATTTCACCGATACAAAAAAAATCCTATGGACTTCCCTGGTGGCGCAGTGGTTAAGAATCCACCTGCCGGGCTTCCCTGGTGGCACAGTGGTTAAGAATCTGCCTGCCAATGCAAGGGACATGGGTTCAAGCCCTGGCCTGGGAAGATCCCACATGCCGCGGAGCCACTAAGCCCGTGCACCACAACTACTGAGCCTGAGCTCTAGAGACCGCAAGCCACAAGTACTGAGCCCACATGCCACAACTACTGAAGCGTGCGCACCTAGAGCCCATGCTCTGCAACAAGAGAAGTCACAACAATGAAAAGCCCACACACAGCAACGAAGATCCAACACAGCCAAAAATAAATAAATTAATTAAAAAAAAAAAAAGAATCCACGTGCCGATGCAGGGGACACGAATTTGATCCCTGGTCCAGGAAGATCCCACATGCCACAGAGCAACTAAGCCCGTGTGCCACAACTACCGAACCCGTGCACCACAACTACTGAAGCCCGTGCGCCTAGAGCCCGAGCTCTGCAACAAGAGAAGCCACTACAATGAGATGCCCGCGCACCGCAATGAAGAGTAGCCCCTGGGCTTCCCCGGTGGCGCAGTGGTTGAGAGTCTGCCTGCCGATGCAGGGGATGCGGGTTCGTGCCCCGGTCCGGGAGGATCCCACGTGCCGCAGAGCGGCTGGGCCCGTGAGCCATGGCTGCTGAGCCCGCGCATCCGGAGCCTGTGCTCTGCAACGGGAGAGAGAGAGAGAAAGCCCGCGCAGCAACGAAGACCCAACGCGGCCAAAAAAAAAAAAAAAAAAAAATCCCACAGAGGAGCAGTTGGCAGGTCCTTGCTTACCGTGGGGACCACGCAAGGCTTATCACACACCCAAAATGACCCTCTCACAAGTCTATTAGTGCGATTTCAGCATAAGGAAAGGTTATTTTGTCCCCTCTGTCCTTGATGATTCTTAAAGTGCAAACCCTTGTAAAAGAAACGACCCTGTCAGCAGTTTTTCCATTCGATAGCATTTTCCCTTGGAGTGGGAAGGCCTCCAACTAGGGCAACAGAGGGTCTAGCGTGGCCTTGCTAGGAAGCACGTTCTGGTGTCCTGCGGGGACGAGCCGCTGTGAGGGTCACTAAAGTGGGTGTGAAGGGGACTTGCCAGGCACAGAGGCAGGTGAGGATGGCAGCGCTGGGCAGGGCTGTGGGCTCTGGGGATGGAGCCAGGTGCCTGCCAGGCCAGAACCACCCTGGAAAGGACTGGAGCTTCCTGAGGCAGTAACTGGCCTACAAACTGGGCTCCCACAAGGGGTCCCAGGCCCAGGACTCCCCGGGCCAGCTGGTCATCAGAGTCACCTCACAGCTTGTTAGAAATGCCAATTCTGGAGTCCTACCCCCCAAAGGCTCAGTGAAACCCAGACCTAGGAACCTGCGTCTCTGAAAGCCCTTCAGATACTGTTCTCATGTCTGGAAAGCAATACACACTGGATTTAAATTTTCTAACAGATCTATGCCTTGCAAGTGTGTGTGACTGTCTGTGCGTGGTGGCCGACTCCCCATTATCTACCCCAGCTCCCAAATAGCAGGCAGTCCAAAATGCATCCCTACTGAGCTTTGAGATATCGACCATAACTGCTTTGATGTAAAACCAACAGGGTGGGACTTCCCTAGCGGTCCAGTGGTTAAGATCCGCCTGACAAGGTAGGGGACACGGGGTCGAGCCCTGGTCTGGGAAGATTCCACATGCCGCGGACCAACTAAGCCCGTGCGCCACAGCTACTGAAGCCCGCATGCCACAACTACTGAAGCCTGTGCACCTAAAGCCCGTACTCCGCAACGAGAGATGCCACCGCAATGAGAAGCCCGCGCACTGCAACGAAGAGTAGCCCCCGCTCGCCGCAACTAGAGAAAGCCCACACACAGCAGTGAAGACCCAACGCAGCCAAAAAATAAATAAATAAAAAATAAAAATAAAACCAACAGGGTGGGACTTCCCTAGTGGTCCAGTGGTTAAGACTCTGCGCTTCCACTGCAGGGGGCACAGGTTTGCTCCTCGGTCAGGTGGGGAACTAAAATCCCACAAGCCTCATGGCCCAGCCAAAGATAAATAAATAAATAAATAAAATAAAATGAAAAGAAGAAAACCAGCAGGGTCACGATCAGCCAGTACGGAAGCTAATTTACTCCCTGTGCCTAGATGAGCCAGGAGGCCTGGGGCAGGCCACCCAGGATTTGCTGATTATGGTGGAAAAACCAGCAGTGAAAAATAACTGTGCACACAGTGCAGGCAGCCTGGTGCTTCCACAAGGGGCTATAGGAGCCACTCAGACAACAGAGGGACCTCACAGTCCTGTGCTGCAGGCATGTGACAGGGACCCGAGGTAAGAAAAACATCCACCTCCCCTTGAGTAAGCCACAAATATAAATCGGTGTGGGTGTATTGATAGGGCTCTTTCATAAGACAATATTTACGCCTATGTGTATCTCCTGCTATTTCATGGAGTTTCCAAACATGCGAAATTGCGGGTGAAATGAGGCAGCGAGAGAGCAGGGCAGGGGGGTCGAATGAGGGAGGGGGTTTTCGACTCTGCCCCCACCCCCCATGGGCTGTGTAAACCGCTGGCGAACTACTTAACTCCGTGCCTCAGTTCCCCTGGCTGCACGAGTGGTGCGAAAACGCTACCACACCATGCGGAGTGCATGCACTCCGTAGCGCCCAGGCCGATTAACAAGCCACCGTTGTGACTACAAAGGCCCCGAGAGAGGAAACGTTCAGCCAAAGGTCACAAGGCCAGTGAGAGACGAGGGAAGCTGAAAGGGCAGAGCTGCGATTTCTTTTTGTTTGTTAAAACTGCGGTGATGGAAGGGATTTCACCCAGCGGTTGACAGGTCATCTGCGCCCTCGCAGCCTCGCCCCTCGGCTCACTGGCCCGTATAGTAGCCCCTCTGCACTCCCGCCCCACCCATTGCTCTTCCACGAGGGTCCGCGATGGGCGCGGGCTGGACTTCGGGGAAGGGGTCTGCGGACAAAAGCGCCCAGGTCTGAGGCAGGCGGGCGGCAGAGAGGAGGACAGAGCGAGAGGTCGGAGGACGCGGCCAAGCGGGTCTACCTTGCAGGAGGGCGCAGCACTGGCCGTCCGCGGTGCTCCAGAGTCGGGCCGTGCCGTCCTCGCTGCCCGTCAGCAGGCGCTGCCCGTCGGGGCTCAGGCTGAGCCAGTTGATGCCCCCGCGGTGGTCCGCGCAGACCCTCAGGGCAGACCCTCCGCCCCCCATCCCGCCGGTCGGGCGGCGGACTAGGAGGAGGCTGCGCCCCGCTAGGGAGGGGCGCCCGGGTATCCTCGCCGCGGCTGCCTGTGGCTGCGTCCCGCGGCCATCGCGGGGCCCCCGGCCCCCGGCTCCTGCGGAAGCACGCGGCGCCGGTGAAGCGGCGTGCGCTCGCTGCCGTGCGCCCACCCGGCCTCCCGGGCCGCGGAGCCGGCGGGGGCTGCGCTGCGCGGGGCGGCCCACTCGGGACTCCCGGTCTCCGGGTGCAGCAGTCGCAGCCCCACCGGCGCGGAACGCCTCCCTTGCCCGCGCCCCCAGGGAGGACCCGCACCCCACCTGAGCAGAGGCGTCCCGGGGCGCGCGGGAAAGCCCGGATCTCTTCTCGGGGCGCCGGCGACGGCGGGAACACGGGAAGCGGAGCGCCGCGCGTACGCTCCCCGGCCCGCTCCGCGCGCTCTGGGCGGCCGAGACGAACAATACAGCTCAGCCTGGCTCCTCCTCAGAGACCACCCCTCAACCTGTCCCCTCCCACTTTCCTGGCCTGCGCTCCCGCCCCCGCCCTCGCCCTCTCGGGACAGACCTCAGCCCGCGGTCCCCACGCCCGCCCCGGGGACGCTGCGGCCCGCTCGGCGTGCGACGGTTCCGGCTGCCGGCCTGCGCCTCTGGGCTCCCGCCCTCTGCCACCCCCGCCAGGACCGGAGGCCGGGACGAGGAGGAGGAGGAGGAGGAGAAGGAGGTGGACTGCAGGGTCTGGGTTGGGGAGACGCTCACGCCGGGAACTCACTCGGGCCCGCGGCTGCGCGCCACCACCAAGCAAGTCAGCTCCTTCCAGGCTCCCAGTGCTAAGAACCGTGCCAGAGGGGCTCTCGGGGCACTTGGGGTCGGCCCTGCTAGTTGGAGAGCGCCCTTAGTCCGCCCTCGCTGGGGAATCACGTGCACACGCCGAATCCTAAATAAGTCCCGCAAGAGGAGGGGGAGCCCCGCCCCCCGCGCTCCCAGGCTCGGCGCGCACCTCTGACAGTCCACCGAGATCTCTGCAGGAATCCGACGCCCCGGGCAGCGAGACCTCCTGGAGCGCAGGTCTCCGGGTTCCCATCAGGCAGTTCCGGTGCCGGCTCGGCGGCCGGGGGTGGGGGTGGGAACGCGGGGCGGGGGGCGGGGTGCCCCCTACTCGGATCCTCCAGGTCCTAAAGGTAGCGGGATTTCGCCGACCCCTGCAGGGCTCTTTAGAGAAGCTAGCCAGGCGATCTCAGATCGGATTTGTGTCTGTGTGTTTTGGGAGGCGGGGAGCAGGGTGGCTTTGGAAAGCTAGCCCTCATCACGACGACCGGACCTTCTGATGGTTGACCATGTCCAGACTCCGAAAGAAAAGCCCATATTGGGTTCCCATGGGGGCACTGGGCCATTTATTCTCCAAGTGGTCAAAACTAGAGAAACCCATTCTTTCTTTCCCAAAATTTGTGAATCACCTTGCAGCTCCGCTTAAGGAGTGGGAACTTACTTCGTAGGCGATGGGGGCCACTGAAGGGTTGGGGGGGGGGCGATTAGACGTTTGGAGACGTTTGGAAAAAGACTGGTGGATGTGGGTTGGAAGGAGGCAGGAGGGGGCTTCTGGGATCCAGCAGGAGAGAGGAAGGCAGAAAAGGGCAGGGATATTCCAGAGGTGGACTCTCAGAAACTAGATGCCTGCCTGCTGGGAGGAGGGAGGGACTCTGCGAGTCCTCACTGTGCCGAGAGACTGGGTAGATGGTGGCTGATGACACCTGTTAAGAGGATGCTTCCACAGGCTGATCATGAGTTCATTTTAGGACCCGTGTACTTAAAGGGGCCATTGCAACATCCAGATGTGAAGCCTGATGGGCACCTGGCCATCAGCGGTAGGTGTAGCCTACCGCTGAGGCCAGGCAGAGAGGGTGGCAGTCCTGAGCATACCTGGGAGCTGCAGCCCTTGGGGAAGGTGAGGTGAAGAGTGAGAAGATGTAGGAAGAGTTTACACAGAGAAGAGCTGATATCGACCAGGGTTCTTGGCCTTCCCCAGTCAATAGAAATTGACTAGAGGCCAGACAAGAAATTCAGGCAAGGCTTTATTGGGGCTCCTGCTGCAGCAGTGGGGAGGGAGAACCCACAGCAGGTTCCCTTGCTCTCTCGCTCCCTGTGTGTGTGGGGGGGGAGCTTGTTCCTTATACGGGGTGAGGGTAGGGGTCTGGGGGTCAGGCTGGAGGGGTGGCATAGGTGTTTTACCCACCCTTCTGGTGGTGTTGCGTGCAGGGGGCATGCAGAGTACCCTGCTTTTGCTCCTGACACCCAACTTTTGCTCCGGGCTCTTCAAAAGTGGCAGTAGGGTTTTTTTTTTTGTCTTTTGTAGCTTTTTGCCCATAATTTGCCCCAACTGCTCACGCATGCAGTTTTTAGTCCCATATAGTTTCTTTGTATTTTGTTGCTTGAGGAGAGGTGTGTCCAGATGCGAGCCTTGCAGCACTGCAAAGGGTCCAAGGTCCTAGCCTGTCTCAGAGCCAGAGGAGACCCAAATGTTCTGAACAGGCATCTGTTATCTTGGACACCAAGAAGAGAGGGTGTTCAAGAAGTGGGGAGGTCCAAGGCAGGGTGAGATGACCATGGCCCCACCCTCAAGGAGCCTGCCTACTAGTGTTTGAAAAGAGACAGTTACGCTATGAGAAAAGTTGAACTTCCAAGGAGCCCACACAATTGAAGTGAGCAAGATGGGAGGCATACCTTTCTGTTCCTCAGTCGCCACCAACACAAACCTGCCCCCTTCTCAGCGCCTGGCACGCGGAGCGGATTCAGAAGCGCTGCCGCAACATCAACCAGCCAAGGTCCAGCATGGCTCACACCCACCATCTTCCTCTTTCCAAGTTGATACAGTTTTTGTTCATCTTGCCCTTCTCCTTTATTCCTCTTCCCCCACATTGGTTTGGCCAGAGTGGTCCCCTGATGGGGAGTGAGCCAGCTGGTCTGTTGCCTTATGTGTGGGGGGAGGGTGTGTGTGTGATGGTGTGGGGTGTCTCGGTGTCTGCGTGTGCAGTAAAGATGCTGTCTTGAGCCTGCTTCTCTTCAGGTCAAGCATTACAGACTCTGCTCTGGTGAACTTCACCCAAATCTAACAGGGGTGCAAGAAGGTGGGAAAGTTGGAAAACAGCACCTTCTGTTCCTCTGAAACTGGGGTCTCCTGCCTCCCACCTTGAGAAAACAGAGCTGTAGAGACCCAGGAGCCAAGCGAGGTCTGCCAGCAAAACTGTGCGATCAGCAAACACTGGTCTCCCTCCCACACGTCATGCACTTAACTATCTTCCAGAGACCCCTTCAAGGGCCCAGATCCCTCATGGGAGAAACAGGAAAGGGGCAATTTTTGACTGAAGGTTGGTGGGCGGAGTCCTGGCACCAACAGCAATGGAGGAGACCATTTTGTGCCAGGGAGTGCTCAGACACACGCCACACAAAGAGCCACAATTCCACCTGCTAGAAAGAGTGACTGCTGCGGGAGCCTCTCTGCAGGGCATCAGGAAAGGCAGATGGGTACTGAGTTTCTTCTGTTTATTTATTTATTTATTTATTGGGTTTCTCTGGGTCTTAGCTGCGGCAGGCGGGCCCCTTAGTTGTGGCACGCAAACTCTTAGTTGCGGCATGCATGTGGGATTCAGTTCCCTGACCAGGGATTGAACCCGGGCCCCCTGCATTGGGAGCGCGGAGTCTTAACCACTGGGCCACCAGGGAAGTCCCAGGTACTGGGTTTTGATTTGGGGTGATGAAAAAAGTATGACTAGATAGTGGTGATAGTTGCACAACACTGTGAATGTACCTAATGTCACTGAAGTGTACAATTTAAAGTGGTCACAATGGTAAATTTTGTTATGTGTATTTTACCACACACAAACACAAAACATATTGTACTGGAAGGAAAAAGAGGGCTTTGTGAAACCTCAGTATTATTACTATTATAATTAATGTTTGGAGGACGATTATCAGAGAATTAAAATTATTGTTTGGGGAATAATACATGGCCATATACCCTTAGCACCCTGTATATACACGTTCCACACTATGAGTGTTGCCAGGGTCCAGAGAAGGATGGGACCAGCATTAGATATCAGAGAGTCCCCTAGTCTCTGAGCAAGGATCCTGAACCAGATGCGCTGGACCGCTGGGCTCAGGTCTCCCCACTCCCCACCCCCCTCATTCCCAGGATGACATGCTCTCAGTCTGCTCCGAGGAGTCACTGTCCATTCTAAAGAGGGTCAAGATTTAAAAACAAGCAGGCTTAGGAAACCAGATCTCCGTCTCATGACAAGAAAATCTCTTTTACTGGCCGCTGTCTCGCTGCTGGCCCCCAAAGTCAGGAGTCAGGCCCTCTGGACAAGAGAGTTCACTCAGAGACTGGCCCAGAGGAAGGTTCACAGGCTCGACACGCACATGGCTCTCCGAGCTCACCCCACATCTGGCACTGGAATGTCTGGGCCTTTCCTGGGTGTCTGACCGTGGCAGTGTTAGCAAAGACATGGCTATTCTGTAGTATTAAAGCCAGCTGGTAAACACCCCACCCCTCCAAACTTCATTTTGTCTCCCCCACAGACTCTTCCGGGCAGCTTTGGAGAAATATCAGAGGCTAACTAGACAAAGGAAAGGCAGTTTTTCAACAGCTTTCAGAATTCACTAGCTGTGACTTCAAGTCTGGCCGATGTGAAGTAATAGGGATTGGATTTACCCTCCTGCTTCCTACCTGAAACAACCAAAAACCAGACACATAAAATATGTGAAACGGTTTTTAAGACACTGGGCATCTGGCAACAAAGGACAGCAGTTCCTGAGAGACAGGGACAAATGAGGTGAGTCCTATGAGAGGCCAACTTACTGCCCTGAGAGAATTTCCAGACCTCAGAGCAGGAAGAGGGAGTTTGGATGGAGCCCAGTGGACTCCCTGAGTTTCAGAAACAGCTGAACGACCAGAACAAAGTGCCTGGTGTCAGATAAAGTACCAGAGAGTGGAGACCCCTGGAGACCTATGGAAGGTCCCTCTCCAGTATGCAGCTGGAGACAGAGTAACACGTGCACGGGAGGAAACTACCCAAGGTGGGAAAAGGTTGAGAGTAGTGCACCAAGGACATGAAAACAGTTATTGTAACTGTATTCCATGTGTTCAAAAGGTGATGTAGAATCAAGGAGTCCCAATTGAACTTCTAGAGATGAAAGCAATGTCTGATATTAAACAACAGCAACACTGGGTGGAATTAACAGCAGATGAGGCATTTCACAATAAAATATTAGTAAACTTGAAGACATAGCAGTAGAAACTATCCAAAATGAAAAGCAGAGAAAAAAAGAATTAAAAAAATGGAAAAAGAATCAGTAAGCTGTGGGACAACTTCAAGCAGCCTAATATGTGAGTAATTGGAGTCCTTGAAGAAGGAGGGAGAAAGGAGGGAACAGAAAAAAAATTTGAAGAAATAAGGGCTGAAAGTTTCCAAATTTGATGAAAGTTATACAGATCCAAGGAACTCACCAAACCCCAAACATAAGAAACACAAAAGACACAGCTTCATCAAGAAGAATATATAATCTGATAGCCCTGTATCTATTTTTTAAAGTGAATTTGTCGTTAAAACCTTTCCACAAACAAAACTTAAGACCCAGATGGCTTCACTGGGGAATTGTACCAAATATTTAAGGAAGAAATAAGACCAATTCTCTACAAATGCTTCTAGAAAATTGAAGAGGAGGGAATGCTTCTCAGTTCATTCTGTGAGGCAAGTATTACTCTGATATCAAAATCAAAGACATTATAAGAAATAAAATTATATGCCACTATTCATCATGAGCATAGATGCAAAAGTTCTAAACAAAACTTTAGCAATCGAATTCAACAATTATATAAAAACCATGAAACATCAAGACCAAGTGAGATTTACCCCAGGAATTCAAAGTTGGTTTAACATTCAAAAATCAATCAATGTGGGCTTCCCTGGTGGCTCAGTAGTTAAGAATCCACCTGCCAATGCAGGGGACAAAGGTTCGATCCCTGGTCCGGGAAGATCCTGCATGTCACAGAGTAACTAAGCCTATGTGCCACAACTACTGAGCCTGTGCTCTAGAGCCCGCGAGCCACAGCTACTGAGCCCGCATGCCACAACTACTGAAGCCCATGAACCTAGAGCCCATGCTCCACAGCAAGAGAAGCCGCTGCAATGAGAAGCCTGCGCACTGCAACAAAGAGTAGCCCCTGCTCGCCAAAACTAGAGAAAGCCCATGCACAGCAACAAAGACCCAATGCAGCCTAAAATAAATTATTTTTAAAAATCAGTCAATGTATGGCATAAGGATAGACATATAGATCAGTGGAATAGAATTAAGAGACTGGAAATAAATTTACACAAGTATGGTCAGTTCATTTTCAACAGGCTGCCAAGGAAATTCAATGAGAGAAAGAGCAATCTTTTTTAAAAACGGTGCTAGGACAGCTGGATAGCCACATGCCAAAGAATGAATTTGGACCCCCTACCTCACACCATATACAAAAATTAACTCAAAATGGGCCAAAGACCTAAAATGTAAGAGCTAAAATTATAACACTCTTAGAAGAAAACATTAGTGTAAATTTTCATACCTTGGATTAGGGAATAATTTCTTAGATATGATGCATAAAGCAAACAATTTTTTAAATTGGATCAAAATTTAAAACTTTTGTGCTTCAGGGCTTCCCTGGTGGCACAGTGGTTAAGAATCCGTCTGCCGATGCAGGGGACACGGTTTCGATGCAGGGGACACGGTTTCGAGCCCTGGTCCGGGAAGATCCCACATGCTGCAGAGCAACTAAGCCCATGCACCACAACTACTGAGCCTGCGTTCTAGAGCCCGCAAGCCACAACTACTGAGCCCTCGTGCCACAACTACTGAATCCTGCACGCCTAGAGCCTCTGCTCTGCAGCAAGAGAAGCCACGGCAATGAGAAGCCTGCGCACCTCAACGAAGAGTAGCCCCCGCTTGCCACAACTAGAGAAAGCCCGCGCGCAGCAAGGAAGACCAAATGCAGCCAAAAAAAAAAAACTATTGTGCTTCAAAGTACACTATCAAGAAAGTGAAAAATCAGTCTACAGAATGGGAGAAAATATTTGCAAATCATATCTGTGACAAGGTTTTAGTATTCAGAATATATTTTTTAAAACTCTTACAACTCAACAATAAAAATACAAATAACCCAATTTAAAAATGAGGAAAGGATTTGAATAACATTTCTCCAAAGAAGAATACAAAATAACCAATGTACACATGAAAAGATGCTCAACATAAATTAGTCATTAGAGAAATTCAAATTAAAACCACAATGAGATACCATTACACCTATTAGAATGATTAAAATGAACAAGTCTGATCATTCTAAGAATTCTTGTTGGCAAGAATATGAAACGACTGGAACTTTCATATACAGGCTCACCTCGTTCTATGGCACTTCACAGATACTGCCTTTTACAAACTGAAGGTTTGTGGCAAGCCTGTGTCAAGCAAGTCTGTCGGCACCATTTTTCCAACAGCATCTGTTCACTTTGTGCCTCTGTGTCACATTTTGGTAATTCTTGAAATATTTCAAACTTTTTCATTGTTATTTATTACACTGATCTGTGATCAGTGACCTTTGATGTTACTATGACTTGCTGAAGGCTCAGATGATGGTTAGCATTTGTTTGTTTGTTTGTTTGCGGTACGCGGGCCTCTCACTGTTGTGGCCTCTCCTATTGCGGAGCACAGGCTCCGGACACACAGGCTCAGTGGCCATGGCTCACCGGCCCAGCCGCTCCGCGGCATGTGGGATCTTCCCGGACCGGGGCACGAACCCGTGTCCCCTGCCTAAGCAGGCGGATTCTCAACCACTGCGCCCCCAGGGAAGCCCGATGGTTAGCATTTTTTAGCAACAAAATATTTAAAAAAAAAAAAAAAAAACTTTTTTTTTTTTTTTTTTTCTCTTGCGGTACGCGGGCCTCTCACTGTTGTGGCCTCTCCCGTTGCGGAGCACAGGCTCCGGACGCGCAGGCTCAGCGTCCATGGCTCACGGGCCCAGCCGCTCCGCGGCATGTGGGATCTTCCCGGACCGGGGCACGAACCCTTGTCCCCTCCATTGTCAGGCGGACTGTCAACCACTGCGCCACCAGGGAAGCCCAAAAAAAACCTTTTTACCATCATCACTTTTTCTTTTTTTTTAAAATCATAGAAATGTTTTATTTTTCTGAAGTAAAAAAACTGTTAACAAGACTTAGTTGATACCTAGTTACGTCATACAGCATTTTTTTCCTTGAAAACACTCAAATACTCTTGCATTGCATTCTTTAGAAGACAGACTAGAAGATACCTGCATTTAACAAGTGCTGTGAAGAACATTCAACCACATCCATGTTTTTCACGGTACTAGAAATACAGTTATATGCCAGGTTAACCTATCTCTTAGAAGAAAAAATAAGATAACTGAAATAACTAGTTTTCTAATCTTTAGTTCTGTTTCCACAAATAAAACCTATCACTTTTCACAACGAGAAAGCAAACAATAATATACAAACCAAAAGAGCTAACCTGAAATCATTCATCCCCTTTATCAAGATAACAGGTTAAATGCAGGAGATCAACAAAAGAAGAAGAGTTACCGGTTTTTTTAGACCATTTAACTAACTCCATTTAAATAACAGCCATGTGCAGTCCATAAATGTATATAAATCCCGTATCACGTTTTCCCTATTTTAAAAGGAACGAAAATAGCTTTAATGTGTAAGAGGAAGAAGAGTAAAACGTATTACTAAAAGGCAATTTTGCCTTCGTCTCAAGAAGTACCATAGTAACCTTCTAGCAAACAGCTGCCGCCCATGCCCCAAAACGTGAGATTAGGTGATTCTAAGTCAACATGAGGGGAAACATTACATTTTTTGTCCTCGTTCATATTGCTCTCCCAGCCCCAGAAATTCAGATTAAATGGATTTTGCAGAGCATTTCTACCTAGTCTAACAACTTAATGTAAACATAAAGCAACATTCATTTTTAAGTTAAAATCATAACACTGTTCCTGAAACTGAAAATGGGATTCTCATCATACAAGAGAATAAGCTAAACAGCAAATTGTGTAGAGACAATTATTTACCATAATCAATCTCAAATTATTTATTTTCGACTCCAGTAAAGACAATTAGGCCACTGCAGTCGTTTCGTCATCTGTGTCACCTGATTCATCATTCAGTTCCAATTCTCCTAAAGCTCTGTCTACAGCTGTCACAGTTTTCTTCTTACACTTCTCAGGCAGTGCATCATTCGCACAGGCTTTTCTCATTTTAATGTTTGGCGATTTCTTCAGATCAGAATCCCATTCCCTGAAAGTTTTCAGATTACCTGCATTTGAAACGTCTGGAATCTCAAGGCCGCAGCCCTCGTGCCGCTGCCGCTCGAGCCCCACGGTCGGCTTGATGGCGGCCTCCCGGGAGCAGCGCCCCCGGCCCCGCCGCCGACTTGACGCTGTTGCGTAACTCAGTCCGCTCCGGCTCGCGGCTGAGCCGATTTAAATACCTTTCCATTAATTCACAAGCATCTCTCTTTGAATATCTTACCTTCGGGGGATCAAGATGAGTTTGAAACCACTGCGGTTTTTCACCGATAAGGTTGAGACGCAACGCCTTTTCATTCTTCAGTTTTTCCTTTTTTTCGTTGTTTGTGGGCCTCTCTCACAATTTGAGCCGCTTTTCTACTCTATGGATGGATGACTTTCTTTTCTTGTCCTACACTTTTTCCCTTTGGTGCTTCAGGCATGGCGACGTCCTCGCGGCCGGGCACCTCCGGACCTCCGAGTCCGCACGGCGAGACCTCAGAGTCGGCAGCTGCAGCAGCTCACGAGGCGACTCCGACCAAATCCCTTACATTGTATTTATTTATTTATGGCTGTGGTGGGTCTTCGTTGCTGGGCGAGGGCTTTCTCCAGTTGCGGCGAGGGGCGGCCGCTCTTCATCGCGGTGCGCGGGCCTCTCACTCTCGCGGCATCTCTTGTGGCGCAGCACGGGCTCCGGACGCGCAGGCTCAGTAGCTGTGGCGCGCGGGCCTCTCACTCTCGCGGCATCTCTTGTGGCGCAGCACGGGCTCCGGACGCGCAGGCTCAGTAGCTGTGGCGCACGGGCCTAGTTGCTCCGCGGCATGTGGGATCTTCCCGGACCAGGGCTCGAACCCGTGTCCCCTGCGTCGGCAGGCGGATTCTCAACCACTGCTCCACCAGGGAAGCCCCAGCAATAAAATATTTTAAAATTTAGGTATTTACTTTTTTTTTTAGACATAATGCTGTTGCACACAGTACACTACAATATAGTGTGAACATAACTTTTATATGCACTGGGAAACCCCCAAATTTGTGTGACCCACTTTATTGTTATATTTACTTTATTGCAGTGATCCGGAGCTGAGCCCACATCTCCTAGGCGTGCCTGCACATCTGATGAGAATATAAAACAGTACAACCACTTCGGAAAACAGTTTGGCAATTTCCTAGAGAGTTAAACATACACCTACCATATGACTCATCCATTCCTCTTTAGCCAAGAGCACGAAAGCATCTGTCCATGTGAAGACTTACACATGAATTTTCATAGCAGCTTTATTTCCAATAGTCAAAACTGGAAACACCCCCAGATGTCAAGCCAAGAGTTTAGCTGAGTTAATGCTGCCTCAGCATCCATTTTTTTGGCCTGCAGGTCTCCAGGGACCTTCCTGCTGTTCCAGGGGGCCCGTCTCTCCTTCCCTCAGGGTCCTGGTCTGATCCTTTCTACCCTCTCTGGCGCCAGCCCAGGGTCCCTCCCATTACTCAACAATTAAATATAGCACAATTATTCTTGAAGTGGAATTTCTAGGCTTCCATTTGCTGTTAAGGGGGCCAAGGGAGCTCTTCCCCTACATTCCAGATTTCAGCCTCAGAAGGAGAAATATTTGAGACAGACTTTCCCAAGCATCCTGATTTTTCCCTGGGCAGGTGGCAGCGATCTTTGGTTTATGGTTTCAGACCAACTTTGCCAACTCCTTGCAAGTAATTACCTGAAACTAACCCATCATTCATACTCTTCACCAGCATCTTGCTTGCACCAGCTTACGAAGAGGTAAAGCCACGTCTCTGTGTTCCCCGGCCAATGGGAAAGTGACGATTTACAAGGGTGGTAGAAACTTTCCGACATATTCCACGCCCCCCCCCCCCAATAACACTAAACAAACAAAAATTCCTGTGCTTTTCGAATCTTTATTTTATTCCACTATAATCGAGTGACAATCATAAGGCAGGCACAATTACACGTCGGGTAATAACTTTTGGCTTCCATAACGACTTCTCAGGATAATGATTATCTCCCTGATTTTACTGATGAGGAAACTGAAGCCTCGAGAGGTTAAGCAAAGTCGCTTGGCTGGTGAGTGGAGATTGCATATCTGTTATCACCAAGTCTAAGGGCGTGTCCACCAAATGACGGAGTCAGTGGCTTGGAAGGGGCAGGCCCACCCTCTGTGCTAACACACAGAAGGCTTGCGGTACTGCCTTTCGCTCCAGTGCCGCTGAATTTTCCTAGAGAGATCTTGGGCAAAGATCTGGCAAGAGTGCCTTTCCCCGAATATTCAGATGAAGATCTGTGGGTGCTGCCCTAAGAGCGTTTCTCTGAGGATGAGATAAGCAAGGCGACCGTCAGTTTCTGGGCGCACACACTTCCCCTGTCAGAGACCTCAGAGCTTCTGCACGTGGGCCCCCGTCCTCTTCATCCTCATCTGACACACTGTGGCAGCCTGGTTAGAGTGTGTGCGTGCGTGTGTGTGTGTGTGTGTGTGTGTGCATGTCTGCATGTGTGTTTGTGTGTGACTCGGAGGGACAACGGGGGAGCCTGCTTTACCAACATCTGTTTTCACTCATTCCGGCAGATTTCTAGCTTCCCTCAAACCCACGCATTTGCTTGCTCTCTGTGTGGATTCTGAAGCCGAGTGTAATTCCTACCGGGGCTGTTAATCCCACAAAGGGTATTTACATGGGTCTCGGGTTCTTTCGAGTGGAGAGCAGGGCCAGCTCACCCCTAACCCCACACCTGCCTTTATTTTGCTGGGAGCAGAAAGGGAGGTCGACCAGGGCCGTCAGTCAGCATTCTTTGGCTCAAACGAAAGAAATTGAGTTTGGGGAGTTTCAGCAAGAAAGGGGGGTTTGCTGGAACGATGGTGAGTGAAGGAGAGATGAACACCCAGATTAAAGAAGGTCAAGAACTCGGGAAAAGCCAACGTCTCAGCAGCCAGAACTTGAGGAATGCATCTCTGGGATGTGGCTATGAGTTTACTTGGCTCCAGCCCTCCTCTCTCCCGCGATGATTTGGTACCAGATTTCATTTCCAAGGAGAGAGAATTAATTGCCCTACCTCGAGTTTCATTTGGTTGGGAGCAGGACCCTGTGACTGCTGCCTCAGCAGAATCACAGCAGCTGTAGTAGATCCAAGTCGCTCCCTGCCGGCGATCCTCTGGCAGGACCCTGTGACTGCTGCCCAGCGCTCGTGCACAAACCCCCTTCTCTCCATGGTCACTGATGAAAAAGGCCCCTGCCTCCCAGGGACCGCCCGGTGTGAACCTCACATGCATTGCCCTACTCCCAACGGGTGACAATCCAAAGAGCCCCCGCCAACCCGGTTTCCCATGCCCCTAAGTGGTGTGATAGGGTGGCTGGTCTCTGAGTCCAAGAGAATGAGGCATGTTCACCCTCATCGACATAGTCTTTTTTTTTTTTTTTAATTTTTTATTTTATATTGGAGTAGAGCCAATTACCAATGTTGTGACAGCTTCAGGTGCACAGCAAAGGGACTCGGCCATCCGTATACCTGTATCCATCCTCCCCCAGACTCCCCTCCCATCCAGGCTGCCACATAACATTGAGCCGAGTTCCCTGTGCTCTACAGTAGGTCCTTGTTGGTTATTCATTTTAAACATAGCAGTGTGTACCTGTCGATCCCAAACTCCCTAACTATCCCTTCCCTCCACCTTTGCCCCCGGTAACCATAAGGTCGTTCTCTCAGCCTGTCACTCTATTTTGAGATACTGTCTTATATTCTATAACCTATGGACTAAATGATAAGTCAGACACCAAAACCCTACACTACTCAACAAAGAGAAGAATATTTTTAAGATGTGCGTGTCTGGGTCTGAAATCTGGGAAAACCTCTGCTGTGGTTGATGGCAGGAGTTAGGTACGGGCTCTGGAGTCAGCCGGCTGGAGCTCTTTGCTTCTTTTGCCACTTCTGGTGCAGCTCTGGACAAATTACAGCTACCTTGTTAAGTCTACTTCGTTAGCTGTAAAAGAGACAAGAGTCACATACCCACCTCATTCTAAGTAAAAAAAATAGTTCAGCACAGTGTTTTGGGCATAGTAGTTGCTCAATAAATGTTAGCTGTGTTGTCGTGACTAGTAGTTACTGATAGCCAAGTATGGCCAGGCGCTGCTTCAATAGCCCGATTAGATTCGCTTAGAATCTGCTAAATGTTCCTATGTAAACAAGTGATGTTAAAATCTTCTCCCCCACGGAAAGTTTACTTTGGCATATGATGCCACTGGCCTCCCCCATGGGATGTGATTAGCACAAAATCCTAAGAAACTTGTTCTTTTCTTCGCGGGAGGGATCTGCTGAGGATGCAGCCTGTGATGACCAGCATGGGTCCTGAGGACCCGGGGAAGAAATTCCTTTCTGGCCGGAGTCCCAGGAATCGCTGTGCTTCTCCGGGGAAATGGGCTTATCTCTTGGACTTGCTTTGACCCAATCGGGGGTCCCTCTCCAGCAAAGAATCTGGAGTTTGCTTGCTACATAGAGAATTGTGGACGCTAACCTTAACCATGGCCTCACCTTTTTTCTTCTTTTTCAAAAGTCCAATGATTCCTTCATATGCCTCTTCCATCTTATTTTCTGAGGAAGGTGGACACTCCCCGGCCCTGGCAGCCAGCCCCCATGTGGCGCCCTGGCGCTTGAGCCCCACGCCTCTCTGCGTGAAGGGCTCTGCCGTCTCAGAGGCTCCTCTCTGGCAGGCCACCAGGAAAGGATTTCCACCAGCCGCCCCGTTTGCGGGGGGGGCGCCCCATTCCTGCTGCCCTCTCTGTCCACGTGATCCAGGAGCCCCGAGGCCCGGGGTGACCTGGGCCCCGCTGTGAAGTGAACACGCTGCCCTGCTCTCCAGGCCAGGCAGCCTCCCCAGTCCTTGGTGGGAAAGGGACCCAGGAGACAACCTTCTCAGTCCCAATGCTGGGGTCTCTGCCCTGGCTGTTGTGGACTCTGGGGTCAGTGGAGAGAGGGGGTGGCTTTGTCTTCCTGTCCACTCCCCAGACTTTGGTCCCCAAATCAGGTAGCCTGCACCGTCACAAACGCCCTCCCCTTCTTACTGAACTTGGACCCTGCCACACGACTGATAGCTCACCTGGCCCCCACCCCCCACCCAGGGTGCATGGTCCCGGGGGCTGCACGGCCAGGAGCGGGGTTCTCACCTCTGACCGCCCAGCCTGCTCCCGCCACATACCCTGACCGAGGGGCTGGTCTCAGCGTCCAGCGAGGCCGGCTCCAAACCCACAGGTCCGTCCAGGGCAGCCGCCACCCAGCCACCTCCCGGCAGAGCCGTGCCGGGGCACAGTGTCCACTGGACTCTTAGGGCTGTTTTCAATCACTGATTGCAAAGAGGGGCTTAGCCTCTGGCAGCAGGGAAGCCAGGAGCCTATTGACAAAAGAGCTCATTTTACAGGTCCAGGCTCCACAGGCCCCAGCGCGAGGCACTCCCTCGGTGTCATCGGGCTCGCCCCGACATTTGTGTGGCTGGGCAGGGACTGGGGGTCAGGGGGTTTAGGGCTCAGCCCAGGTCCTCAGGCCGGCTCTCTGAGCCACCCTGTGGGAGGAACGACCCCTTGTGCACTTTCCATTCCCTCGGCAGCCATCGCACAGCACTGGATGGGGGGTGAGGGGTGCAAGTGAGAGAGTCCCCAGGTATGGGGAGGTGTGGGCAGGTGGAACCCACGCGGTCCTCCAGAATCTGGGGGGGCTCTTCCGCATCCAAATTACCTCCCGACAGCCCTCAGGCCCCCAGCAACGAGAAGCCAGACTTTGTCTTTATGGTGGTGACATATACGGGACAGAAGATTTACCATCCAAACCATTTTCCAGGGCACAGTTCGTTAAACACCTTCGTGTCGTTGAGCAACCATCACCACCATCATCTCTAGAACTTTCTCATCTTCCCAAACGGAAACTCTGGAGCTACATTTTTAAGCTCTCTCATTCAACGGGTTTTCATTGAAAATCCTCGTGGTTTCTTTCTTTCTCTTAAAATAAATTTATTTATTTTTGGCTGCGTTGGGTCTTCGTTGCCGCACGCGGGCTTTCTCTAGTTGCGGCGAGCGGGGGCTACTCTTCGTTGTGGTGCGTGGGGCGATGGCTTCTCTTGTTGCGGAGCACGGGCTCTAGGCACGTGGGCTTCAGCAGTTGCGGCACACGGGCTCAGTAGTTGTGGCGCGCGGGCTTAGTTGCTCCGCGGCATGTGGGGTCTTCCCGGACCAGGGCTCGAACCCGTGTCGCCTGCATTGCCAGGCGAACTCTCAACCACTGCACCACCAGGGAAGGCCATCCCTGTGGTTTCTTGAGGGAACACAGATCTGTAGGGCTCTGGAGGTGGAGACAGGAGGCCGTGTCAGGGAACATAGGGGCTCCTCAGGGGCGCAGGGGACCCCGGGCTCACGGGGCGGGGAGAGCAGCAGCAGCAGCGAGGTTGTGGGAACATCTGTGGGGTTTTCAAAGGGAATGTTTTTGCTGTGATCTGACGGGCCTGGTAAACAGCGCGCATGCGCATTCCTGGGACGGGGCGTGGAGCGCTCGGCGGGTTGAAGGACTGAGGGCTGAGCACACGAGGATGGCTCTGTGAGCGCCCGGGCTCTCCAAACCACAGAGCGGAGACAGAAGTATGTGAAGCATGTGTGAGTCTCTTTAGAAGGCGCTGGCCCTAGGTCCACCGACCCCCTGGACCGACATCAGACAAATTACAAGCCTGCCCACAAGCGCTTTGCTGGGAATCTTGTTTTTCTTCTTGAGACAAAAAGTAGATTTGATGACAGATCACGGAGCAGAGGGCTGGGGTGAGGGGGAGGTCACCTGGGAGCACAAGCCTATTGGTGAAGCACTAAATCACCAGTTAATGAGGTGCTGGGGAGCAGGATGAGTTTAGAGAAACCTCTGGAACGCGGGAAGGGCTGCGTGCGAGGCTGGTTCCTCCCCTGGCTACCGGGACCGGACCAAGCTCCTCAGCCAGGGGGATTCTTCCTTAATTCCCTAGGAGGGGCTTATCTTCACTGTACAGCTTGGGAAACTGAGGCACGGGGCAGTGACTTGTCCAAGGACACATCCTAGCGAGTAACAGGGAGAGGACTGGGGCGGAGACCCAGAGCTGGCCCTTAACGCTGCTCCCCCCGCGTTCTGGGTGATGCCCAGTGCATCACTTACTACGGATAGCCAGTATTCATTCGGCACCTTCCCAGGGTTACTTGTTTGGCTTTTACAGCTGTATACAGTTGGAACAACAGACCTGATCACACTCATTTCACAGAGCAGGAGACTGAGTCCTGGAGAGAGAATTTGGTTCATTGTTACAGGCCGAAACGTGTCCCTCCCAAATTCATATGTTGAAGTCCTAACCCTCAGAACCTCGGAATGTGACTGTATTTGGAGATACAGGGTCTTTCAAGAGGTGGTTATGTTGAAATGAGGTCGTTAGGTTGGACTCTAATCCAATATGACTGGTATCCTTATAAGAAGAGATTAGGACACAGACATGCACAGGGGAAGGGCCGTGTGAGGACACAGGGAGAAGACGGCCACCTGCAAGCCAGGGAGAGAGGCCTCAGGAGAAACCACACTTGCCAGAACCTTGATCTTGGACTTCTGGCCTCCAGAGCTGTGAGAGAAAACATTTCCATTATCTAAGCCCTGTGCTGACTGATACACCTTGCTCCCCCTTCGCACCAGGCCCTGCTTCTCCCCGTGATGCCTGCTGACCAGGATAAGGACGTCTGGATTCCCTTCCTCATGGGCCATGGGGCGTTTGAATGAGGTGATGCAGGGGACTATGCTTTTGAGTATGTGATTGCTATTGGGTGGACTACTGTTTTTAACTATTGTATCGCTAAAATATACCTACATATGCAAATGTGTGTGCAGTAGGGTGGTTGGGAGCAAAGGTATCAGCCAGACCTGGTTTGAATCCTGACTGCTGTGTGACCTTGGGCAAGTTGCTTAACCTGTCTGTGTCTAGCTCTCCTTCATAGTGGTGATCATAAGCATATCACCATCTTGGTGTTATTGCACACAATAAGTAAAATCACACAGGTTCCACTAGTACAGAGCCTGGCATCAAGTCAGAGCATAAAACAAAACTCAATAATATCAACATCAACATCAACAACGGGGAAAGGGGTGTGAGGTCCTGGAAGCTTGGGGCCAGCCAGACCCGCTGACCCCTCCCCTCCCAGGCCTGATGTGGAGCTTTGAGGGTCAGACAGTTGTAGGAAAGAGCAGCTGAGCAGGGACAAGGTCATGGCTGTGGGCAGGGCCTCCCACACGTGGGGACGAGTGTAGCTGAGGTCACACGGAAAGCGCCACATCCCCGAATAGACTGGCAGAGAAAGGGAAAACAAGAGCATGGTTTTCAACAAACCCTCTTCTCGACTCACACAAGGCGAGGTACTCCGGGCTCAGAGATTTGACTGGTTTGCTGTTAGTTTTGTGGCGGTTTCTTTCTTTTGTTTTGCTTGGTGCGCGGTGGCAGTTATTATGCTTCTATCATTTACACAATAAGCCAGTCAAAGTTAGATGCAAATTTCAGAAGGATTCAAGTGATAAATGAGGAAAAAAGGAAAGCATATAATAACTTGAATCAAATAAAATTGGAAAGGGTTCCTAACAATATAAAGAAAGAAAAGTCAAGAGAAATCAATAAATCATTTTCCTTAGCCCTGAAACTGCGTACAACAATAACAGATAAAGATACATTGGGATAAGTAATTGCAATATATGACAGATAAAGGCCTATTTTTACTCCAAACTACGGCTTTCCATCAGCTATGTGGTGGCTTTCAGTTGTTAGTTTGGACGGTGAGCGCCGCTGCTCAGGATTCCAGCGGGCAGCTGCAGGCGGGGCGCGCAGAGTTACCTGGGCCACCCCCAGGACCCAGCAGGCCCTCTCTCACTGGGGACAGGAGGCTGGACACTGAAGTATGGGTGGGGAGGCATTGGGGTCCTCTTATTCCCGGAAATCCCACTACTTCCCAGGCCAGGCTCCTTCCTCCCTCTCTCCTGGGGCTGTGACCCCCCTCCCCCATCAAACCCACCCCAACAAGGTGGGCCCAGTGTCCTGCAGAGGGCCCGGGCCACAAAGAAGCTCCGTGGATTCACCCTCGGGATGAAGAGAGCCTGGGCCCTGGGTGGTGCAGCCCACAGCTGCGGGTGAGCAGACGCTCTCTGCTCCCTTCAGCCCTGAAAGCTTCAGCCCCTTCAGCTGCCTCCTAAGTCTCCTACCCCTGCATCCCCCCAGAGCCCACCTGTTCAGGCAGCAACTCCCCCTCGTCTTCCAAGCCCCCCAGTTTCTCTCTCCTTACAGGGTGCAAGGGGTGATGTGTCCCTGGGATCCAGCCAGTCCTTTCAGAAGATCCTCCCCTATAAAGTACAAGATTCCCCCAGAGATGCAGACTCAGGAAGCCTGGGTCAGGCCTGGCTGTGGAGTGGACCAGACCGCACGGCCTGGCAGCCCCTGTCCCCGATCAGGGAGACTACAGCCCAGAGGGAGCCCCCACCTCGCAGCAGAGCCCCTCGGCCCCCTGCCCTGCCCCCATCACGCCTTCCCCGCGCCCCCCCTTTCTCCCCTAACTGGCCGGTGGCTGGGGCTCCTGGAAGGGGCAGCGCCCTGGCCCCCTCCTGGTTCCACTGGGAGCTGCTCTGGGACCCGAGGTGGTGACTCCCCACGCAGGACATTGGCTTTTCACGTGTGAAGTGACGGCATTGAACCCCACGACCTACAGGTCCCTCCAGGCCTAATGCTCCCCCCGCGGGCGCCTCACAACATGTCCCTCCGCCCTTCCTGGTCGGTGCCTCCCACGCCGGGGGGGCCTCTGCCAGCCCCCTGCCCAGGGCCTGGGGGCCCCCCGCCCGTCTGTGCCTTGGTCACGAAGGACAGAGGAATCACTCAGCGCTTGGCTTTTACGACGTTTATTTCCCACGGTCCAAGTCCCGGGCGGACTGCGGGGACCGTCCCTCTCTCGGGGCCGCTCCTGGTCGCAGCCGGACACCGGCGGGCGGGCGCTTAGAAGAAGTTGGCCACCCGGCGGAGGGACTGGACGCGCGCGCTGCGGGCCCCCCAGTCGGAGAAGCTGCGGAAGTCGCCCCGCTCCACCAGGTACATGCGGCCGCGGTAGTTGGGCTCCTCGTACAGGACCCACCTAGGCCAGAGGGCGGCGGAGGTCAGGGGCCGCTCCTGTCCTGGCACCGCAGCCGCGCGCGCCCCTCCGCCCCGGGCCAGCCCCTCACGCCCGTGACCCCATCCCACCCCCCCCACCCCCTGTTCTCGGCTTCTTTCTCCCCCAACCTCGCGCCCGTCCTCTCACTGCCCCGTGTGTCTGGGCCACTTTGCACCCAGGGGTGCTCAGCTGACATTTGAAACTGACCAGTCCAGAATGTTCATCACAAGGGCCAGGAGTGGTTCCAGGATGCACGTCCACTCTCATCTCCCCACTCCCCCCGCAACACCCTCCCCCCCCACTCCTTCCTACTCCCGGAAAGGGCCGTTTGCACAGACAGCACCCAGCACGTGGCAGGGGGCCTGGCACTGAATGGGAACCGATTACTATTCTTTCCTTCCATCATTCAGCAAATGTGCTCCTGGGTCCACGTGTGCGCCCAGCCCTGCTTCAGGCCCTGGCGAGTCTCAAATCAGTCAGAAGCACAGGTTCCTGCGGTGGGGTGAGGGGTGAGGGAGGCAGCTGCATGGAGAAGGGTTCCCTCCCCTCCCCGTCACGGCTCCCGGCTCTGGGGCAGCTGCTAACAGGCCGAGGGCAGAGACCAGCCGACAAGGACACGGACTGGTCTATGAGCACCTATGGCTGGGCTCTGGGCCAGGGCAGGAGAGGACAGGGCCCCTCACCACCAGAGGCTATGGGGCTGCAGGGGAAGGGCCCCAGGGCCCAGGTAATCGGGAAGGTTTCCCTCTCGGAAGGGGCGGTGGGGGGATGCCCCCCCCTCCCAAGAGTTGTCTCTGCCTGAGGATGGAGGGGAGGGAGTGTGATCTGAGGAGAGGCCTCCGGACACGTGGGGAGCGTGGCTGTCGCAGCTCCGTCCCTCCACTGTCCCTGAGACAAGCAGGCGGCTGGGAGGGCCAGGGGGACCCTCCCCCACTGAGCCGGACTCCGGAGCCTGTGCTGAGGGGCGAGGGCTGGCGGCGGAGAGCACGGCGGGCCTCAAAGCCAACTTGGTCCGCAGCCACTCTTTGTCCAGGGCGGCCCTCTCCACCTCACTCGGGCCTCTTTCTCTTGGACCACTGATAGAACACAGCGTTTTTCTCTGTCAGTCACGGAGGGGGCTGGGGGCCTTGGGAAGCAAAGCAGGCCTCGGTCTCCAGGCCCCCGACAAAGGGGCTACACACCCAGGTCTGGCTGCTGGGGTCCCTTCCGGCCCCGGCCATGGGGTGCCCTGACCTAAGGGTTCTTGTCCACGGACCCCAAAGCACTCTGGTGCTGAAGGAGGTTTCTCGCCAGGAGACACAGCCTCAGAATCTGTGAGCCCACCCAGCACAAGGCCAGCTCCCACTCACCTGCCGCCGCCGGCCCTCTCCTCCCCCGCCCAACCCCACATCCGGAGCCTGGCACGGTCCGCTGAGGGTCAGGGGTCGGGCGTGAGGAGAGAGGGGCGTGAGGAGAGAGAGGCGGAGAGTGGGAGTGAGTGGGGAGCACCTGCCAGGGAGCACCGGGCGGGCCGGGGGCCAATCTGGCCCCTCCCCCCACCCCCCGCCCCTCCCATGACCTCCCCACACTCCCGCCCACACGCTGAGGCCATGGCCTGAGGCACCTCCAAGGGAGTCAGCCCCTCCCTCCCTCCCTGCGGGAGCTGGGAAGGACCCCCAGCAGTGTCCTGGGCCGCCCTGGAGCACGTGGGTGTCCCCCAAAAGGAAGAAGAGGAAGGGACCAGCTAGGCCTCCGCAGGGACCCCTCACTCTCCCCTGCTTCCTGCTGTGGGGTGGCGAGGAGGGAGCACGCCGTCCGCCATCGGCACCAGGACTGCGCCCTTGGGAAGTGGGCCTCGAGATGCTGGCACATCTCTTCCAGGTGCCCTTCGGGACACGGGTCTGTGGGGACAGGCCATTCCTGAGCGACTTGGGACCCAAAGAAGATGACCCCTGGCAGGTAGGAGGTGGTGGGGAGATCCATCTTGCACCCCCGACCTCAGATGCCAGGAAAGCCCTCGGAGGAGGTCACGTCCACACTAGGGGATCCTGGGGGGCACCACTGGGCACTGCCAAGGGCTTACGTTTTGCTTTTACAAGTTAAAGTCACAGGAGGCCAAGGATGAGGGCTCCGTGGGGAGCGGAGCGGAGCCCGGGTCCTGACGGGGGACCCACCACAGGCAGAGTGCCCGCGGGGTCCTCGCCCCTCTCAGCCTCATCTCCTCTTAGGTGAAGTGGGGGGTGAAGTCCCTACCGTCAGATCTTAGCTCTACCTTCCTGCCTTTTTCTCCGAACAAGCCCCTGGAGTCCCCGGGGTGGGTGGAGGGGGATCGGGCCTCGGGCTCAGGACGCCTTCTACGCAAAGGTACGACTCTGGCCTCACAAGACACAATTTAGCCAGCAGATGGTTGTTTTGGAATTCTGCCCCCGGATTCCCAGGTGCCATCAACTCAGGGCAAACCTGGAATTTCTGAAGGGCGTTTGGGTCAGGGGCCGAGGGCCCAGCAGCCAACATGTGACCTCGCAGGGGCAGGTGGGGAGCAGTTCTTCCTCCAGCTCAGCCACGTCTTCCTTCAGTCCCTCCCATGGCCACTCGCTGGCACCCTGATCCTGTGCCTCAGAAGCACAGACAGCAAAGGGATCCCGTAGCTGCTGAGAGAAGAGCCAGGCTCCCGGGACCCACGTTTCAGGGCTCTTCTCCTGCGACATGGGGCTGAGATGTGGGGAGACACCCAGCTCTAGAGCAGGGCCAGTCTGACTTGAAGCCAAAGGCCTGGCTGCAGTCCCAGCGGGGCCGCTCCCAGCGGGGCGGGGTAACTTTCTGGGTCTCAGCTTGCTTCTCTGTAAAATGGGGAAACGCTCTCCACCCAGCTGGGCAGATGGGAGGAGGAGGAGCTGGCCAGCTGGGGTGTGAGCAGGGGCTGTGAAACTTGGCACAAAGGGTGTGCACGATGGGCGTTCAGGTGCCCTCGGCTGGTGGAAGGAGCCGGGTGTGCAGGAGTCGACGGAAGCACAGGGTTCTGACGGTGCTCTTGGGCTAGGGGGGATGAGCCCCCCCCGCCCCCGCCTACCCCCGGGCCTGGGGAAAAGCCTCGCAGCCTCTCTCCGTCCCCAGAAGTGAGCCACTGTGACGTCATCTCCCCGGGAGGCCAGCGTGGCAGGGCTGGGCGTGTGGTAGGAGAGGTCCAGTTCGGGGTAAATAAGGGGTGAGCACGTGGGCAGGGCCACCCTTGCCAGAGCACACTTTTCCCAGCTCGAGAAAACCAAAGCCCAGTCCATGAGCTCAGCCTGGTCATAGAGAACGGCTAGGTCTGCAAAGTGCCCTCCTGCCATCGAGGGGGGGTCTTTGGGGCCCTGCGTCCCCTCACCATGGCTTTCCTAGGCCAGGGGGACAGAGGAGGGAGGGAAAAGGTCTCTGGGCAGGGGCCAGGCTGCCCGGGCCTCTGCTGGGCTCTGACCCAGCCCGGCAGGCGGGGAACTGTGGTCAGCGGCCACGTGGGTTCTACTCACGCTCCGTCCCCGTACACCTTGATGGCGTTGACCCAGTTCTTGGCCCAGCCCTGACTCTGAAGGAAGGGACAGTCGTCCTTGAACTCCAGGCACTGGCCCGTGAAGTTGCAGCCCTCGAAGATTTCTAGGCGGAAATGCTCCCCATGCTGTGGGCCCCCCGCAAGTGGAGGAAGGAAAGAGGGTGAACAGTGGTGACGTTTCCCGTCATAAACAGGAGCCCGTGTGGGCAGGAGCTTGGACCCACCCAGCACCCAGGGCCCCCGTGAGTTCCCGGGCTGGGGGGCCGGTGAGTACCCCGACCTCAACGCACGCCCCTCAGACCAGAACTGCTGCTCATGCTTGCGTATGAGATTTGGTTGGATGACAGGGGCCTATTAGTTTAAAAAGATTCAGAGCCCCTGAGCCAGTCCATTCGCTTCTTTCTTCCACTGCAGAACCCAAGGTCCAGCGAGGGCCAGACCTCCTGGGACAGCGGCCGCCCTCGGACCGGCCCGGGCCACGGGGCTTCTTCCTGCCCCGGACATACCACCACCTTCCTCTGTCCTTCACCCCCTCCTGGGCCACAGGCCACTGGCAGCCTTTAAATGATAATATTTTACAAACTGTAATAGAACATTTATTAAAACACGAAGCCAAAAATCTAAAACAAATAACAGGGATCTCATTTGCTGAAATCCCCGCTGGCTCCCTGGGATGAGGACATACATCTCCCCATAAGATTCCCCGTATTTGCAAAGACCAAAGTGGGCCAGCCCCCCGTGGGCTCTGGCGCCGGCGGGGCTGGCTCCGCGCCACAGCTGGCGCCAAGGATAGCTCTTATGAGAGCAGCATTCGAAAGATACCCAGGATAGTTTCATAGAAATAGCATTATGCAAGATCCAGGGCCAGCCGTGTTAATTCCTTTTTCCAAATGTCCGTGACCTGGTGGAAATCTTAAGAAAGCATTCTTACGAGTTGAGAGGCCAACGCCCAGCTGCTTTTGCAACCCATGTGGAAAAGAGAGGCGTTTCCACACAGGACGCCCCTCCCCTGGGGGGTCCTCAGATGTCCGTCCAGGAGAGGGTCCTCCTGCAGACACAGGGCCGAGACTCTCTGATAAGTTGTGCACCCCTGGTCTCGGGAACCAGTCACCTCCCACCCTAGCTTCCGGAGCTCACAGAAGGTCAGTTAGGACTTTAAGGTGGAAAAGTCCTAAGGAATGGGAACGCCCGGTTCTCAAAGCCTACCCTCAGGGCAACTTCGCTATAGGGGAGCGACACCTCTCACTGGCTCTCCCACACATACTGGGTGGCCCTGTGAAAAGGCAGCCACCTGCTGGCTCCTGCCCCCAAATTCCCGACGCCTGGCCAGTGATACCTAAGCTTCCTCCGTCGGCCACTCCATCCAAGGCTCCTGAAAAGCACTAGAAGGTGACCTGCCTGGGTGGACGCATCAGGACCACATCAGCCTCACTTTAGCTGAATGCTTCTCCATCTGGTTGCAGATCCAAACCTCTAATGCTCTCAATAGCATTTTTTTTTTTTTTTTTTGGTTTTTGCGGTATGCGGGCCTCTCACTGTTGTGGCCTCTCCCGTTGCGGAGCACAGGCTCCGGACGCGCAGGCGCAGCGGCCACGGCTCACGGGCCCAGCCGCTCCGCGGCACGTGGGATCTTCCCGGACCGGGGCACGAACCCGCGTCCCCTGCATCGGCAGGCGGATTCTCAACCGCTGCGCCACCAGGGAAGCCCTCTCAATAGCATTTTAAGTGGAAAACTCAGCAAGATTTTGGCATCAGAAATTGAAAGTGGTTTCCTGATACATGGCTGAGAACGCAGGCATGAAAACTCCCAGGGGCTTTCCGATTGGGTCCCCACGCACGGGAGTGGCTGGCTCTGTGTGGGGACATCTCTCGGGCTTAAAGATCCCACGGTCTCATCCGTTCCTAAAGCTGGGAGGGCCCTGGCCCCCCTCCCCGCCCCCCGACTACTCATCCCACGTCTGACCAGGCCCAGCCGGGCCCTGGGCCACTCCGGCAGGAACCCCCCCACCCCGCCGAGTGGAGTGGCCCAGGCCCGCTCACCATTCCGACCCCCCCACCCCGGCCGAGTGGAGCGGCCCAGGCCCGCTCACCATTCCGACCCCCCCACCCCGGCCGAGTGGAGTGGCCCAGGCCCGCTCACCATTCCGACCCCCCCACCCCGGCCGAGTGGAGTGGCCCAGGCCCGCTCACCATTCCGACAGGCCGACAGGAGCCCATGCGGTCGTTGTGTCTGTTCCAGCGGTAGAAGTCGGGGTAGTCGCCGTGCTCCAGGACGAACTGCTGGCCCCGGAAGTCGGGGAGATCGAAGCAGACCCAGGCCCCACTCTCCACGCGGACGGAGTTCACCCGGTTCATAAAGCCTCGGTCTTGGAAGTTGTCACAGTCCCCGAAGACCTCCAGCTTCCGCCCCGTGAAGTGCTTGCCCTCGTAGAGAGTAATCTAGAAAGGCCAGGTTAGGGGACCCAGGAGTCAGGGGCCTTCTCTCCTGTCAGTTTTGGGAAGGGACACATGGGGCCCAATATCCACCGCTGAACCCCAACTCCCGGGCCCTGAAGCCCCGACCTGCAGCATACAGTAGGCGCTCGACACTGTCTGTCGCCTGGGTGAGAGAATGCCTGGATGGCGGGTTGAGGTCAGACCCAGCGCCCGGCTCGCCCCGCCCCAGGAGGCCATGGTTGAGCAGACACAGATCTCAGAAGGTATGAGGGGACAGGGATTGCTCCTTTGTCCAGGGGCCAGTTTGAAAACGGGGTTTTTTCAAACTCCCACTGCATTTTTTGAACTCAGTTTTTGTTTATTGTTAAAACATAACACGCAACGAAACGTTTCAAAAGAAAACACTTCACCTACAACCCTGTAACCGAATATTCACTCTCCAGAAAGTCAGGTTTCCGAGACTGGGCCCCTTAACGGGAGTTATTGAATCCAACGAGCCAAGTCAGGGCCTGGCACGGGATTAACGGCTCAAAAGAAGGCTTTTTCAATGTAACCCCGTCCCTTTGTGTCCTAGGCCTCTCCTTTGGGTGACATGCATGTGTCAGATCTGGAGCTTTCTAACGCAGCGGTGAGTTCAGACACTGTGTCCCATGGTGATGCAGCGCGGATGGGTAGTCCCTGTTCCCAAACCAAGCATGAGCCAGATGGTAACTGGACTTGCTGTGGTGATCATCTGATAATGTATAAAAATATACAATCACTACGTTAGACACCTGAAACTAGTACAATCTTGTTAGTCAATTGTACTTCAATAAAAACAAAACAAGGGCTTCCCTGGTGGCGCAGTGGTTGAGAGCCCGCCTGCCGATGCAGGGGACGCGGGTTCGTGCCCCGGTCCGGGAGGATCCCACGTGTTGCGGAGCGGCCGGGCCCGTGAGCCGTGGCCGCTGAGCCCGCGCGTCCGGAGCCTGTGCTCCGCAACGGGAGAGGCCACGACGGTGAGAAGCCCGCGTACCGCAAAAACAACAACAACAAAAAACCATACTAACCCCAAAAGTCACTCACTTTCTGCAGAGGAACCTAAAATTCCAACTCTCAATAACTCTTTGGGTTTCAAGAATTGTGCTCCTAGAAGGGCCCTGGCAAAGTAATGTTACCTGGGGCCCAGTAACTGTGGTCATGATGTATGTGTACTGTCACTGATGGTAGAACTGCTCCTCTGGGCCCCTCGGAGTTAGGCGAGGCCAGATGCTTTGGCCAAAGGGATGTGCGTGGACGTGGAAGCTTTGAAAATCACGCACCATTTCTCATCTCTCCCTTTCCCTCTGCTGATATCAAGGTGTCCCTCTGCAGCACAGAGGAGGGTGTGCAGACCACAGTGGAGGTGAGCTCTTGGGGTTGCTGCTGAGGCATAGCCTAGTCCCTGCAAACAGATGCAGTAATGCTCTCACCCACTAACCTTGAATGTAGCTCCTGGAAACCAAAGGCAGTCTCAGATTAGCTAGAATGAGGAGCCAAGGAAGTGGGTAGAGATCCAAATTTGCCGCTCTTCCTGCACAAGGCAGGTCTGATGGAGGGCTCCCCCGCCCCCAGATATTCAAGGACAACTGGTCACCCACAGGATTCGAAGGTCCCTCAGATTTCAACATTTTGCAGAGAACCTGCCCCAAGTGCCCCCTGAGCAGAGCCCGAGGAAGGGACAGCCACGTTAGAACAGCCTCAGGCAAAGAAGCGGGGCGCAGGGGCTGCAGGGCAAGTCAAGGATCCCCACTCCAACCCCGGCACCCCTTAGGTCTGAGCACCGCCCCTGCGCCAGGCTCTGGGGCAGGGGCTCGGCTCCGCAGAGCCAGTGCTGGAGGGACCGGGCGGAAGAGCTCCCCGGCCGCATCGCAGAGGCCCTCGGCCGGGGCCAGGCACCCCGTTTTGTTCAGAAATGTATCCTACTCTGCTCAGCGTTGCCAGATGCAAAGGGCATCCGGCGGGTTCGCCGCCCCTGTCCCCGGCCCCCATCCTCAGCACAGGGAGCGATGAGAGCGGCTGTCTGGGCCCCGCCCCAGGGGCCCTGCGGTCACCCTGGGCGGCGAGAGGTCAGAACGGGCACTCACCTTCCCCGAGCACTGCGCCATGGTGCGCCTGGCGCGCGGTCCCACCGGCCCGCGGGGGCCCCAGATATAGCGGGCGGCGCCCTGCTGGCTCAGCGCCGCCCCGACAAAAGATTTGCTGGGCCGGCGCGTTAGTGCTGTCGGGCGTGCTAAGCCCGCGAGGGGCCGCCCGGCCCGTGGGACCCAACCCGCCCCCGCCCCCGCCCCCCCCGGGGGTCTCCCTGGTGCTATCGCGCCCGCGAGCCCAGCCAGCCCCCAAGGCCTCCTCTCTCGCCGACCCAGCCGGCCTGCCGGCCCTGCTGAGTCAGGACCCGTGGGCCCCCGACCACCCGCCCCGCCCCCCGACGCCTCTGCCCTGGGGTGGGGTTCCTCAGGCTCCCCTCGCCCTCCCTCCTCCGCACGCACAGAGCACAGAGCCTTACCGGACCTCCCGCCGCGCGCTCCCCCACCCGGGGACCCGGGCTCACATTGCCACCGAGTTCGCTCTCTCTGCGAGTGAAGAAGGATGGACCCCTGCTCCAGAGGGCGAAGAAGACAGGCCCTGCCCGCCCCGCTGCCCGCTGCTGTGGTCCATCCCAAGTCTGGGTACCCTCTACCCGCAGTGAGGCCAGACAAACCGAAATGTTGCAGTTCGGCACAGAGAAGGCTTTCTTGCAAGGGGCATGAAGGGAGAGCCGGCTGGCTCTTGCTCAAAAGGCTGCAACTCCCTGATGAGTTTCAGGGAAGGTTTTTTTATAGGCAAAGGTGAGGGAGGGGAGCTGCAGGGCGCGAAGTGATCCGGCTCCTGCCCGAGTCTCTGCTGGGCTGACGGTGAGGTAGTGGGGCCGTGTCACGGGGTTAACGTCATCAATCGTCAGCCCCCAGTAGGCCTGGGGCTGCAGTGCCCCTGGTCATCAAGTGGTTAACGTCTTCCATTTGGTGGGGATTTTAGCATCTGTAGAACAACTCGGGAAGTGTGCATCAGATACTGTTATCTAGGTACTTCAGGGAGGAACTAAGGATTCTGTGACCACCACAGGGCTGGTTTACCATTCAAATTCTTACCAGTTCTCCTGGCCCCACTGCTCTTTTTATCACTACATGTTCACATCCTTCCGCTCATTAATTCTTGAGCCAGGCTTTTGTGACTCGGGGGAGGCCTGGGAGACTACAGCTCTTCTACAGACAAGAGCCAGGCAGAGGACATTGGGGGGAGGCGTCTGTCAGGAAGGCCCCATAGGGTCCTGCTCTGTTATACTTTGGTCTTAGCTCCCAGCCCCACCTTAAATTTTCTATGCCAGGCTGTGGTCCTGCAGACTCCACTTCTGCTGTTTTGCCCCCCAGAATGCTGTCCCTCTACCTCTGCCCCTCTCCGCCCAGTCCGTGCTCACCCTTGATCCGTTGAGGTGTCACCCGCCCCGACTCAGACCCCACTCGCTGGTGGGCCGCGGCGCTCCGCACCCAGACCACCCTGGACGATGGCAAGGACGGGTTTACAGAGACACGCAGCCTCACCCCAGCGTGGGACTTTCTCAGGGCACAGACGTTCTTGGCACATAACAGAGGCTCAAAGACTGTTTGGGGAATGAACAGAGTCCACACGGAGGCCGCAAGATGCGCACCCCCAAATTGCCGGGGGGATGAGACGTGCCACGGAGAACAACGCATGGAGGTTAGCTGGGGCGAGGGGCCAGCCCTGAGCTCGAAGGAGAGAGAGCTCATCCAAGCCGTGGTGACCCCAGGGGGCTTCACAGAGGACAGGGCAGAGAGGACGCCGGTGTGCGGAGCAGTCCCAGCTGTTCTCGGGAGAGATTTTTATCACCGTTTCACGGGTGAGACACTTCAGGTCCAGGAAAAGGAGGTCACGGACTGTGGAGACACAGGGGTGACCTTGGCCCTGCGCTGGGAGGCCGGCACACTTAGTGCAGACACCACCACCTGCATGTCACCCTTGCATCCAAGGACAGGCCTCCCAGGGGGCCTGGCCTGACTGTCGTCCCCTCACAGGCATCCACACCGGCCAAACCACACATTCTAACGTCTGCTTTCGGACATGGGCCCTGTTGGGGAAATGGAATTCAAAACAAAATCTCCCAACGCAGAGAGCCTGTCCATATCGGTTGAAGAGAAAGAACAGTCGTATTACTGACTAAGCATGAAACCAAGAGATGCTGCGTCCCAGGTAATCTGCTACAGTGACTGCAAAGACAGAGAAAGCTCAGCCTTTCATAGAGTCAGGCAGACATACTCATGTATACGTTCTCAAGATAAAATTGCTAATTTTCTCGTATCTTTATGCCCAGATATGAGAAAATTGGGCTTTGCGATAAAATAGGCTTTGCAGTTCAGAGTAAGGTGACAGCTGAAGTTAAGCCCCTCTCCTCCCAGGAAACTGGGAGGTGGGACATTGTTGTTTCAAAGAGATAGCTCCCAGCTGCTAGAGGAAACCTTCAGAGTATTAGATTGGCAAGAGGTTTCTTTAGCCATTAAAAAGGTGCATGTAACACACCATTGTGAAGCAATTATACTCCAATAAAGATGTTAAGGATATGGGGAGGGGGAAGGGTAAGCTGTGACGAAGTGAGAGAGTGGCATGGACATATATACACTACCAAACGTAAAATAGATAGCTAGTGGGAAGCTGCTGCATAGCACAGGGAGATCACTTCTGTGCTTTGTGACCACCTAGAGGGGTGGGATAGGGAGGGTGGGAGGGAGGGAGATGTAAGAGGGAAGAGATATGGGAACATATGTATATGTATAACTGATTCACTTTGTTATAAAGCAGAAACTAACACACCATTGTAAAGCAATTATACCCCAATAGAGATGTTTAAAAAAAAATGGTGCCCATACATGTGAAAAAGACAAAGAAATTCTGGAAGAAAAAGGGGAAGGAAAGTCTCTTCCCTTGTATTCAGCTGGGAAAATTAAGCCCCTTATTACTTTTAAAAATATAGGCTTTATTTTTCCGAGCAGTTTTAGGTTCATGGCAAAATTGAAGGTTCCCATACCCTCCCCACCTCCACGTATACCGCCTCCCCCACCATCAGCACCCCACCCAGACGGTACATTTCTTGTAGCCGATGAGCCTATATTGACACATCGCTCTCACCCGAAGTCCATAGTTTACATTACAGTTCACTCTTGGTGTCGAGTCTTGACAACTGTATGATGACATGTATCCATCATTATAGCATCATACATGCAGAGGAGTTTCACTGCCCTGAAAATCCTCTGTGCTCTGCCTGTTCATCCCTTTCCCCCACCCCAACCCCTGGCAACCACTGATCCTTTCACTGTCTCCATAGTTTTGCCTTGTCCAGAACGTCATCTAGTTGGAATCATACAGTATGTCATCTTTTCAGATTGGCTTCTTTTAATTAGTAATATGCCTTTACATTTCCTCTATGTCTTTTCATGGCCTGATAGCTCACTTCCTTTTAGCACTGAATAATATTTCATTGTTTGGAGGCATCACAGTTTACCCACTCACCTACTGAACGACATCTTGATGGCTTCCAAGTGTTGGCAATTATGAATAAAGCTGCTATAAACATCCATGTGCAGGTTTTTGCATGGAGATAAGTTTTCAGCTCCTTTGGGTAAGTATCAGCAATATGATCCAGCGATACTGGATCATATGGTAAGTGTATGTTTAATTTTGAAGAAACTGCCAAACTGCCTTCTAGAATGGCTGTACCATCTTGCATTCCTACCAGCGATGAATGAGAGCTCCTGTTACTCCGCAATCCTGTCAGCGTTTGGTGGTGTCAGTGTTTTGGATTTTAGCCATTCTGATAGGTGTGTAGTGGGATCTCATTATTTTCAGAGTGTCTTATCTTTAATTTGTATCTGCCGTTACTACGCCAGGGCCAGGGCCCACAGACAATGCACACAGGTGATGTGGGTAGAATTCAAAACAGAGCAGTGATTTGGGGTATTTTCTGCAAAAAATACTGAAAAATGACCAGTCACAAGCCTCAGAGAATTGGTTAAAAATGAACCTGTCGATAAGATTTCTGCAGTTTTAACCTCCGTTCCCCGTTCCCAATGCAACATCTCAATTCTCACTCAGGATTTTCATTATAAGGAGGTCAGGTCTGACTCACATGATCTATGTTTGCCTGAGAAGAGCTCCTCCCCTAAAGAGCTATCAACACATACATATACAAATGCAAGACTGGCAAAACCTCACCAGGAGAGAGTCATTTCTTTGGGTGAATCATCTTCAAAGTATTGTTAAAATGTACTTTGAAATAGGTGAGATCTTAAGCCACATATGACAGCTAGTTGAGGACAAAATACTGGGGGAATGGGCTCAGCATAAGTGTAGTGACGGTGGAAGGAGCAGGGCTGAGGATGCTATCTCGGTTTTTAGAAAATCTCAATCACATGCAAACTCAAAAGCTGTTAGTAGCTGCTCAGTGTCAGAAAAGTTGCAAAATGTGTGCTGATTCAGTGCCCACCTGCCTGCCTCCATCCTCCTGCCTCTTGTTTTTGTCAAGTCTCTCTCCCTTTTAGGCAATTTAGAACAGAGAGAGCTCTAGAGAATAAGAAACAATGACACAGCCACTATCCAGGTTTGTCAAATATTAATGTGCTGCCGTGTTTATGTCAGGTTGATTTATTTTCTTTACAGGAAGAAGTCATCAGAAGCTTTCCCTCCCCACATATACCCACTACCCTGATTTTTGTGTTTATTATTTCTTTGCATGTTTTCACATCTCTACTGTCTCTTTGTACACCGGGAAATAATACACATTTTTACAATGTGGCAATATTGTATATGCATCCTTCTGCAATTTATCTTGTTGTTAGTGACCCCAGTTTCTGAAACGGTGAATGAATAACTCTTGGAAAAGTCCCTCAGAAAACTAAGTAAAATCTCCCATCTAGTTAGTAAATTGCATGCTGGGAAAATTCGGTGTATATTAAAATCAGGCAAAGAATACTGTCTTTTTTTTTTTTTTTTTTTCTTCTGGCCGCGCCGCAAGGCTGGTCGGATCTTACTTCTCCAACCAGGGATCGAACCCCTGCAGGGGAAGCACGGAGTCCTAACCACCGGACCACCAGGGAATTCCCAAGAATACTGCGTTTACGGGTGAAACTGCGGGACAATTGCTCATTGCATGTTGCAGGGTATCAAGTATCCTTGGGCCCTGCCTACTGAAGGCTACCCTTCCTCTGTCATTCTGACAAATGGAAACACCTTCAAATTTCCAAAAGATCCCAGGGGCCAATCTCGCCTCCTTTGGGGTCCACACCTTGAGTAAAATTGCCAGGGGAAGCACGAGCACACCTTCAACTCCACAGGATGAGGCAAAGGCCCCCCCAGACCCGTGCATTTGCATTCAGCTGCTCAACATCGTCCATACGTACATCATGTTTGCTCGGCTGTTTACTGCTTCTTCATATCCTTTGCTCATTTTTCCCGAGTCCTTCCTGACTGATGTGTGTGTGTTAATCTGTTATCTATTCCTCTGTGGTATGTCTATTAGTCTGTTATCTGTTCCTTTGCTTTTGTGTGTGTTAACCTGTCATCTGTGCCTCTGTTGTGTCCATGTGTGTTTTAAAACCTGTAATCTAACCTATTATGTGAAGACCTTTCCCAGTTTGTGGCTTGAACCACTGGACTGGGACCCATTTTTGTTGGACAGGGAGGGAGGGAAGACCTTTGGCCAGAATCTGTGCCCTGTCTGTGGACTAGCCGGGACCTCAGCCTTCTGGGTTGAGAGGTGAAAACATCCTCTGGCTTGCTCAGCGTGAGGCCCCACGGACCAGGGGTTCCCTTCTCTGCCCGAGTTCAAATCCACTTCTAGGAGATGATGAGAAGACATCTCCCTCCCAAAAGAGGGGCCAGAGGTCTCCAAGGGGGAACATTGGATTGGGGTAGGGAAGAAAAGGGTGGTAGTGCAGAGGCTGGACGCCTGGGTCCTGGAAAGAATCCCCTGGTCCCCCGTACCCTAGCCTCAAATACTGTGCTGCTTAGGTAAGTGAAAGGCGCTGAAGCCTGACCCCTAGAGGTGGTTACAGTAACTACACCTCCCCCTCCCTCCCAGGGAAATTGCTAGGGGCCAGGTAGTGGGCAGACATAGAATTATAATAAATTCAAAAATGGGGACAGTAATAATGACTCTCATAGTGTTTACACAGTAAGGCGCCAACGAAGACATTATATCATTTAATTTTCTCAACGATCTTAAGAGGTAGGTATTATTACCCCCATTTCTTAGATGTGGAAAGTGAGGCACAGAAGTGAATAACTTGCCCAAGGTCACACAACACGTAAGCAGTGGAGTTGGGATGTGAGTCCAGAATCCATGCCCTTAACCCCTACAGATATACAATGTTAACATTCCTTCAGCATTTGGCAGTTTTCCAAGGATGCCCAGCTTGTCTATTCCTGTTCTTGTTTTGGACTTTGCTCCTCCGGTTCTCCCTCCTTCACCTAAGTCTTCAACATTTCCTGACCTAATGCCTCAAAGGCCAAGAATATGCCCATCCTTTAGAAGCTCCCCCTCAAATGCAAATTCAAAGCACAATGAGACATCACTATATCTCATTAGAATGGCAGAAATTTAAAGAGACAACCAATTATAGGTCTTGGTGAGGATGCAGGGCAGGTGGACACTCCTGAGCTGCTGGCAGGGATGTAAAACCCTGCGGCCACTTGCAGAAACGTATTTTTATACAGCTAAGGTACACCTACCGTGCGACCTGCTGCTTACCCAGGAGCAATGAGAACGTTCGCCAAAGACTAGCCCACGTCGCTCACAGCAGCTCACTCCTGATCGCCCCAACGTGGGAGCGCCCGGCCTCCTTCAACAGATAAAGAAATCACAGTTCACCCAGACAGGGGAACAACCCTCAGCAGGAAGAAGGGACGAACTACTGATACACATCGAAAAGCAAAGAAAACAGCAAAGAAAAGTCTCCAAACCATTACACTGAGCTGAAGGAGGCAGACAGAAAAGGCTGCACATTGGATGATTCTATTTGAAATCTGGACAAAAGGTAGAACAAATCTTCAGTGATGGGAAGCAGGTCAGAGAGTGCATGGTCCAGAGGTATGTAAATTAGTATTGTGTGTAAATTATACCTAAAAAATAACAACTGTATTAAAAGAGTCCTCTTTCATCCCAACACTGCAACCCTGTCTTATATTTTCATTCGTCACCTGCCACAAAAATAGTCCACTCCCTCTGGCTTCAGTAACTGCCCTCTTTTCCACCAAGGAAACTGTCCTCTCAAAGGGGGACCCACCTCACCCCAGGGGCTGGACCGAAGGGGTGGTACCGTGCCTCTCCACGTAGCAGGGACACCAGTGATTGCCTGGAAACTCACCTGCACCTCCCTCCCACTTCAGGCCCACCCTCACACACCTCCTCCTTCTACAGCCTCTCCCCAGGGGCTAGCAGCCCCCATGGCCCCCAAGTCATGATCTCCAGCCCAGACTACTCTGCCGAGCTCCATGGCTGAGGACCCAACTGCCTCCCGGGCATCTCCGCCCACACCCAGATGCCAGGGTCCTTCAAGGTCAAGATGTTTAAAACCTGATCCATCTTCTTCCTCTGAAACCCACTCCATGCCCTGCCCAGCGACCCGACTCCTGAATCCGGCTGCCACCTGCAACCTCTCCTCCCTCTGTGTCACCCTCACCCCTCAGGGCCCTGCAGACCCGGCTTCCCCTCCCCACTTCTCCTTCCTTACTGTCCCTCTCTGCACCTTAGTACCCGCCAAGGTGGCCCCCACAAGAGTGAGGGTGATGTGGGAAGATCCAACAGGAGTCACGCAGCCTGGCTGTCACAGAGGGGGCCCGGCCTGCGAGGAATTAGCGATGTGGCTACTGCGTGCTGTCCAAGGGGAGAAGCGTTGGTCCCCTCTTGTTCATTAGCGCAGACGGATGTCACCACAGGGGATGTCCTGGCCACTTGGGACGGGAGAGGGCTGGTGTCTGCTCCGTCCCGGGCAGAGGGCAGCTGTGTTGTCTCTCCCTGTGTCACCCGCCACTGTCCCCCCCCCCTCCCCCCCGAGCAGGGCTCAGGTGTCCCGAGATCCACAAGCCCCGGGCCTGCTGTGACGGCAGGAAGGAGCACCCCACCGAGTCACGCCCACTGTGGTCTTGCCTTTTGGCCCTGAGTCCCAGTCGCCTAAGCTGGGAGAGGGACAAAGAAACTCCTCCTCCCCAGCCCTGCTATGGGGTTTCAACAGCAGGTAAGAGTGAGCAGTTAGGACCGGGCTGCGATCTCCACTCTCCTCCTTTTTCTTTTCTTTTCTTTTTTGAAAAGTAATTCATTTATTTTTTGGCTGCGTTGGGTCTTCGTTGCTGCACGCGGGCTTTCTCTAGTTGTGGCGAGCGGGGGCCGTGGCGCGTGCGCGCGTGGACTTGGGACCCGGGGCCGCCGCGTGACATCTCTCACACCCGCTTCCTTGCGGAGCTTTGAGATGTTAACACGCGGAGCACCGCCCCCCACGCCAGCGTCGGGCTCCTCTCCCTCTCCTGCGGAGTCCCCCGCTTTCCGATCGCCCTTCACCCCGAAAACCCGAAAAGGAATCTCGGAAGGTGAGAGAAGAAACCATGGACAAGCTTGTCACTAGGGCAGGGCCTCGGAAACCTACACCCCAGTACGGGCTGTAGCGGGTCAGGAATGCGGAGTAAAAGGGCGCAGAGTCCATGCCTTCCTCGGACTCCAGGGGGCGACAGAGCAAACGCGGCCGGGGCCGGGGCGGGGCCGGGGCGGGGCCGGGGCGGGGCCAGGGCGGGGCGGGGCCGGGCCGGGCCGAGGCTCGGGCTCCGGCCCAGCGGGTCTCAACTTAAGAGAGACCCACCTCGCCCCACCCTCATCCTCACCCTCATCCCCGGACGCACCGGCAGCCCCTAAAATAGGGGCTTATTTGGGGTTAAGTCACATGGACAACTGGCTGCAGGTGTCACCTGTTTAAGAAAAATCGTTGGGAAAAACAACCTCGAGATTGAAATAAAATTTTTGTCTAAAGCAATGTTCATTCTGTAGTGGAACACCAGAATCCAGCTCGAGAAACAGGCGTAAGTGGAAACAACCGACTGGGCTCAACTGCTTCTTCATTTTGCACATGGAAAAAGGTGAATCCAGAAATGTGGATTGTCCCCCCAGTGCCAGAGCAAGGGCGACAACGTGGGTCCTCCACCCTCCCCAGCAGTCAGCCCGAGGTCACTTCTTTATCCCAGGGCTGCATCTTCCCGAGGGGGTTGTATAACCCAGGCAGCTTCCGGCAGCATCGGCATCACGTTGCACTCGTCAGAAATGTAAAATCGAGGTCTGCCCCCGACCCACTCAGTCTGCCTCTGCACGAAGCCCCCCACCCCAGCCTGAGGCTGCAGTGCGGCTCACACGCTCACGTATGTGCCGTACGGTCAGGCTTCTCGCGATGGCAGTCCTCTTGCTCTCTGTCCATCCCCTTCCGGACTAGGGCCTGCTTCACCTACACCCTATGCACAAGACTGAGCTTCCTATGTACGTGCCCCAGGCCCCAGCTGGTGATTGTTCTTATCAAAGGAGCGGTGAGGGGTGTGCCCGTCTGATGGTTTCCCTGGTAACTAATGAGCCAACCTGGCTGTCAATTGCCCCCATAAGCGGTCATCTCCCCTTCCCCACCGGAAGCGGAAGCGAAGGCTGCCGCCACTGTCGGCCTCACACGGCGGGGTGTCGCTCCGGGACCTTGCTTCAGACGTGTAAGCTACCCCCATCCATCAGACCACTGACGTCTCTGTTGCTGACTCTGGGCTCGCTCTTCGGTCTTGCAGGCCTGCGGGGTGCGTCCCCACAGTGCACACGTGTGTACGCATTCATGTGCACGTGACATCGGGGGCTGTGGTCCACTTTCGGAAGGCTCGTGTTCTAGTCTTGGTCCTCACACGAATGCGAGGTGGCCCTTGGCAGGCGTCACAGGCTGAATGATTGCATCCCCCGAATTCATAGGTTGAAATCCTAAGCCCCAGTGTGGTGGTGTTAGGTGCTGGGGTCTTCGGGACGTGCACCGTCATAGGGGTGGAGGCTCACGAATGTGCCTGTGCCTAAGGGAGACCCCGGAGAGCTCCCTCATCCCCCCCATCACATGAGGACCGTGCCTGTGAGCCAGGAGGCAGGCCTCTCCGACACCCAATCTGCCGGCTCCTTGACCTTGGACTTCCCAGCCTCCAACGGTGAGAGAGAAAAACCTCCTTGTCAGGGGCCACCCAGTCTGTGGTGTTCTGTGAGCATGGCCCGAGTGGACCAAGGACAGCAGGTCACAACTTCTCGGAGCGTCAGCTTCCTCCTCTGTAACCCTCAGAGTTCCAGCTGTGGGAACTTAGCTTGATCATGCTTACAGGGACCAGCTCGCTCTGGTTTGCCAGGGACTGTCCTGGTTTCCAAAGTGAAAGTGTGACCTTGTGGGACCCCCGAGGGCGGCCACAACAAGTACCACAAATGGGGTGGCTTAGAACAACAGAAATGTGTTCTCTCCCAGATACGGAGGCCAGAAGTCTGCAATCCAGATGTTGGCACGCTTGGTTCCTCTCTGGAGGCTCAGAGGGGAATCAGTTCCATGTTCTCCCAGCTTCTGGTGGCGGCTGGCACCCCTTGGCGTCCCTTGGCGTGTAACTGCATCACTCCAGTCTCTGCCTCTGTCCTCATATGGCGTTCTTCCTTCCGCGGATCTGTCTCTCCGAGTCCAGATTTCCGCTTTTTATAAGGACACTAGTCATTGGCTCAGGACCCACGCTACTCTAGTATGACCTCATCCTAACTAACTGTGTCTGCCAAGACCCTATTTCCAGATGAGGTCACATTCACAGGTGCTGGGGAGCAGCTACAACATAGATTTTTAGAGGACAGAATTCAGTGCCCCTCAAGTCCCAGGCAAACCGGGGCGGTTTGTCACTCAGAATGCTCTGAAGTCCTGTAGTCATAGAACTCCTACCTGGGGTCCCCCCTCATTCTTAGGTATCATTGCCTAAACGGTTCTCAAAATGTGGTCCCTGAACCGCTAGTAATAGCAGCCCTGGAACTTGCCAGAAATCCAGATGTCTTTGCGGAATCAGAAACTCTGGGCATGAGCCCCCCACCCCCACCCCTTGTGCCTTCCCGAGCCTTCCAGGTGGCTCTGGAACATGTCAGAGTTTGAGAACCAGTGGCCAGCAGATGAGCCGCCCCCGCAGGCATCACAGGGGAGTCGGTGGCCGATTTGGAGCTGTTTCCATCATTTTACGTCACGCAATGCTCCAGTTACAGGCACAGAAAAGGTTGTGCCTCTGAATGATTTCTGCTCTGGGATAATACAAATCCACACGTCAGGGCCGAGGAATGTAACCTTTCCAGCTGCACCAGCTGTCAACACCAGGCTGGCACTCTGCTTAAGCCATTTAGGGTAAAGTTCAGGACATGTCAATCTCACAGCAATGCGCATAGAAAAGCCAGAGATTACCGTATGGATTTACTTGGATTCTTCGTTGATCTGGTAATGATGGGAGGAGGGACTAAAATGATAAAACACTAGGAAGCCAGCGACTCTTGCGGAGGGCGGGCGGCTCTCCCTGTGGGAGCGGCAGCCGGGAAGGGGCTGCTTTGTTTTTGGAAGAAATAAATCAAAGCTCTGCCCGGGCCTTTCTTGGGCAGCAGTAAGAACTGGGTGAAAGGTCTTGATTGCTGAGGCCATAATATTTCCAGGATCCTATGCTATTTCTTGAGAAAATTCATCACTTAAAAAGATGAGCTGGGAATTCCCTGGCGGTCCAGTGGTTAGGACTCCGTGCTTTCGCTGCCAAGGGCGTGGGTTCGATCCCTGGTTGGTGAACTAAGATCCTGCAAGCTGCCCCCCCCCCCCCAAAAAAAAAAAAAAAGAAGAAAAAAAAAGAGCCAAGGCCATTTCCCAGGTTGTAATAGAACGTGGGAGCTGGAGGGGCCTTTGAGCGTGATGACGTCCTCAGAGGAAGGACTGAGGTCCCCACTCGGAATCAGAAGGAACAAGCTGTCTGTCCCCCGACCAGGGCTCATCCACTGCACGGCCACAGCGTTCGACGGGGCGTGTGTGGGACTGAGCCCTGTGGGTCCAGAGGGACCTTCAGTGCATGTGGCCGTGAACTGTGGCAGACCCACATGTCTTTTATTATCATGTGTCCTTGATACGTTGGGCCGGACTGGAAGGAAACTTTGTGTGTGTGTGTGTGTGTGTGTGTGTGTGTGTGTGTGTGTGGTGAACTTGCTGTGGAAGTAATTTGTGATTCTCCATCTTGCCTTTTTGGATGTGCAGCTCCGTGATGAGACGGCAGCACTGCCGGAATTCGGAGTCACCGACTACGGCGGGAGACGCACAGTTGGGCACCTCGGCAGCTTCAGAAAGCAGTGGGGGCCCTGCTGTCAGGTGGAAAACTCAGGCCGGGGGTCTGGGTCAGCTCAGCATCCGCAGGACAGCGGTCTGCACTTGTATTTGGGCTTTGGGAACAGCGAAGGTTTTCATACTTGGGTCCATTACAACAATCCCTGACAAAGGGAGGTTTCCTAGGTGCAGGAATCAAGACCAGAGACTATGAAGAAGTTACCCAAAGATACGCACTAGCTGCAGAGATGGGACCACAACGGCTACCTTCTGAGTCTTAGTCCGAGGCTGTATTTATTCGGGGTTCCCTGTGGATATTGGGGTTGCGTTCACACATGCAGTGGTGCGAACCATGAACTAAGAGTTGGGGGGGGGGTCTCTCTGGGATCAGGCCCCTCCTCTGAAAACAGATGCTAAGTTAGCTCTCAGCATCTTTGCAGTCCTAACTCCAGAGCTGACTTCCCCAGGTCATTCTAGGAAGCTGTCAAAGGTACGGAAAGGTAATAAGGATGGGTAACACAAAAGTGTTACTCAATGTAAAGTTTTTTGGCTTAATGTAAAATTGTCTGCTCTTGGAGAGGTGAAGGAGTGGGGTGATTCTGGAATTCTCTGAGAATGCTTCTGAAGGCGCCCTGGTTTCCTGCTGGCACAGCCTTCATGGCACAACAGTCTTGGTCAACTGGAGTCACCAGGGCAGCCAGAAGCCTTCTGCGAGCAAGCCTCTCACATGTGGCTGCAGCCCGCAGGAGCTGGAGATATTTTTCTCTGGAGTCTAGAGTTCTCCAAGAATTGTCAAACCTTGTTTCCATTTAGCCGATCATCTAAAAGGCAGCAGGCACGGGGCTTCCCTGGTGGCGCAGTGGTTAAGAATCCGCCTGCCAATGAAGGGGACACGTGTTCGAGCCCTGGCCCAGGAAGATCCCACATGCGGCGGAGCAGCTAAGCCCGTGCGCCACAACTACTGAGCCTGCGCTCTAGAGCCCGCGAGCCACAACCACTGAGTACACGTGCCACAACTACTGCCACAACCACTGAGTACACGTGCCACAACTACTGAAGTCCGCGAGCCTAGAGCCCGTGCTCCACAACGAGAAGCCACCGCAATGAGAAGCCTGCGCACCGTGACCAAGAGCAGCCCCCGCTCGCCACAACTAGAGACAGCTCGCGCGCAGCAACGAAGACCCAACGCAGCCAAAAATAAATAAATAAATCAAAAAATAAAAGGCAGCGGCGTATTCTGCGTCCTCTGACTTACTGTTAACGAAGACTGCTGCCAGCCGAGTCCGAGGCTGGCTGCACCAACAATGGTAGGGCGCCCGGTAGCTGCACTCCTTCCTTGTTAGGAGCCGATAAGGGGTGGACCCAAGATGAAAGGTTATCCCGGTGCACTGTGTGAATGGCGAGGATTTCCTCTACCCTGCAGCAGACAGAGGCCAAGTTCCACGGAACCCGTCTAGGAAGCCGCCCATGGGAGGGCTCAGCTACTCATCCATTCAACAGAAGAACAGCTACTGCAGAGACCCTGGAGGGTCACCATTGGGGAGAGCGCAGGAAGACCCTTCAAGAACTCAGTGAGAACACTGGCAAAAAACTGTCCAAAGATATCACTTTTTCATAGGTCTGGAGATTAAAGGCTTGCACCAAATCCAGGGGGGTTTAAGGAAACCGGCTGATTCTCAGCACAGCGAGATTTGTGGCACTGTCACTTGCCCTATTGCCAGACCGCTCCTTAGCAGCTGCATGCAGGGTCAGGATGGGGCTGGTGCTTTCTCGGCCCCCTGATCAGAAAACTGTCGTCATCTGCAGCGTCTGGTAGTTCCCTGGAAAACGCCATCTGCAAGGCTTGTCTTTGACCTGACTGCCTTTTCCCTGGGGGTGTCTGTCAAAAACAATTAGGCAATTTATTTGACATCTAAGCAACCACAAATGAACAAAAAACCTCTTCTTTTAACAAGAAAGGCTGGAGAATGAGATGCCCTAGAGACCCTGGGCAGGCACAATTATTACTAAAGGGTTTTAAGCAAGGGGGTGACACAAAACAATTTATGTTTTAAACAAGTCCACTTGGGGAACTCCCTGGTGGTCCAGGGGTTAAGACTTGGGCTTCCACTGCCGTGGACCCAGGTTTGACCCCTGGTAGGGGAACTAAGACCCCACAAGTGATGAGGTGTGGCAAAAAAAAAAAAAAAAAAAAAAATTGACTTGGGCTGCAGTAAATGATTTGGAGGGTGTGCACAGTGTTAGAGACTGGTATGCAGTGAAGATGGAGAAAAGTGGTCAAAATATATTTGAAGGCAGGGCCCTTAGGATTTGTTGATGGATTGGCTGGGAGGGGACACAAGGGAAGAGGTAGAGGATGGCTCCCAAACTCCTAGCTTTAGCATCTAGTGGATAATGGTGTCATTTCCTGAAGCAGGGTCCAGGGGAGACCACGTTTTTAGGGAAACTCAAGAATTTGGGCGTGGGGGCTTCCCTGGTGGCGCAGTGGTTGAGAGTCCGCCTGCCGATGCCGGGGACACGGGTTCGTGCCCCGGTCCGGGAAGATCCCACCTGCTGCGGAGCGGCTGGGCCCGTGAGCCGTGGCCGCTGCGCCTGCGCGTCCGGAGCCTGTGCTCCGCAGCGGGAGAGGCCACGACAGTGAGAGGCCCGCGTACCGCAAAAAAAAAAAAAAAAAAGAATTTGGGCGTGACAAATTTCAGATGCCTATGAGACATCTAAGAGAAGCCAAGCCTGGAGCCCACAGAGGTCAGGGTGGGAGAAATGAATTGTGGTCTTCAGGAAACACAGCAGCGAGAGCTATGTGACAGGATGAAATCAAGGAAGGGGAGAAGGAAAAATGGCCCATTGAGAGGTTAACAGAGGAGGCAGCAGCCAAGGAGACTAAGGCAGCCACGGTGAGCTGGGAGGAAGACCAGAAGGCGGAAACAGAGACCTTCCAAGAGAAGAGTCACCAACCGCGTGCAATGCTGCCGGAGGCCCAGGAGAGAGGCCAGGAGATACCGACTGGACTTGGTGACAAGGAGGTGATGAGCAATTCAGGCAAGAGCAGCATCAGTGACACGGCGGGGAGACACAGCAGTCTAGAGGGGGTGGGGAGTGAACCATTTAGCTTTCACAAAATTCCATCCCATTAATTTCAATGTGTCCTGTGATCTTACACTTGGTATGATGAGCTGCAAAATAGCCTTGGATATACACCGAGTTTTGTATTCACACCTACTGGACTTCAATGAATCTAAGACTGCATTGTGTGTCCCACTAACATGCCCAAATGGCGGAGGTGACAAGACCTCTCCTGGCCCCAGTGACGACGGCAGTGTCTCATGAGGTGGAGATCGAGGACTTCCAATATGACGAGGACTCGGAGACGTACTTCTATCCCTGCCCATGTGGGGATAACCTCTGCATCACCAAGGAAGATATGGAGAATGGGGAAGATGTGGCGACGCGCCCTGGCTGCTCTCTCATTATAAAAGTGATTTATGACAAAGATCAGTTTACATGTGGAGGGACAGTCCCAGCCCCTTCCCCCAACAGAGAACTAGTTAAATGCTGGACTTGGGACCACAGAGCCTAAACTTTGGAGAATGAGCCAAGCTAGAAAAATCAGATGCAAAGTTACTGGCTTCTTCACGGGGACAATCATTTTGCAGTTTGCTGTTTGTTAGTGTGGATTCTTTTTTTTTTTTTTTTTTTTTTTGTGGTATGCGGGCCTCACTGTTGTGGCCTCTCCCGTTGTGGAGCACAGGCTCCGGACGCTCAGGCTCAGCGGCCATGGCTCACGGGCCCAGCCGCTCCGCGGCATGTGGGATTTTCCCGGACCAGGGCACGAACCCGTGTCCCCTGCATCGGCAGGCGGATTCTCAACCACTGCGCCACCAGGGAAGCCCGTTAGTATGGATTCTTTCCATCGGCTGCCAAGTTCACCTCCAGTTGAAGAAGCAAGTCCACCACATGACACACCTGAATTTTGTGCTTAGAACTTTGAACTGGAAGTGCTCTTTTTTATAGTTTTTTTTTTTTTTTTAGAAGGATATTTATTTATTTATTTATTTTTGGCTGCGTTGGGTCTTCGTTGCTGCGCGCGGGCTTTCCCTAGTTGCGGCGAGTGGGGGCTACTTTTTGTGGGTGTGGGTGTGGGTGTGTGTGTGGTACGCGGGACTCTCACTGTTGTGGCCTCTCCCGTCGCGGAGCACAGGCTCCGGACGCGCAGGCTCAGCGGCCATGGCTCACGGGCCCAGCCGCTCTGCGGCACACGGGATCTTCCTGGACCGGGGCGCGAACCCGTGTCCCCTGCATCGGCAGGCGGACTCCCAACCACTGCGCCACCAGGGAAGCCCGGGGCTGCTCTTCATCATGGTGCGCAGGCTTCTCATTGCCGTGGCTTCTCTTGTTGCCGAGCACGGGCTCTAGGTGCGCGGGCTTCAGTAGTTGTGGCGCGCGGGCTTCAGTAGTTGTGGCACGCGGGCTTCAGTAGTTGTGGCACGCGGGCTTCAGTAGTTGTGGCTCGCAGGGTCTGGAGCGCAGGCTCAGTAGTTGTGGCGCACGCGCTTAGCTGCTCCGCAGCATGTGGGATCTTCCCGGACCAGGGATTGAACACGTGTCCCCTGCACTGGCTGGCGGATTCTTAACCACTGCGCCACCAGGGAAGTCCCGGAAGTGTTCTTAATTTCCCATCCGAACTTAAAAGAAAATTTCAAATCGGAAAAAAAAAAAAACAAACGCTAAAATGTAAGGAAAGGTCTTAGGAGTGATGAAATACGCTATTAAATAACGACATTTACGTCAAACCTGGCAGTTATAAGAATTTCTTCAGAAGGCTCAGATAACACACCCTTAGCATCGCTGGCACAGAGAAATGCAGTTACTGTCGCTGACACCTCTAAGGCAGTTTCCTCACTGTACACAGGGCAGCACCTGCTTCACAGGGTGGACGTGAAGCAAAGCAAAAGAGGTACTGCTGCCTGCCTTCCACCACCCCCAGGTCACATGCTCCCCACCACTGGAGAGTACCTCTCCGCAACATCACACTCGGAACACATCACAAGCTCAGCCCATCAGATGATCCAATCAACCGTCTTGTGGATGGGTCACTGCCCTGGGAAGCAGGACTGCCCACCCTGTGCTATTCAAGGGGCAAAAGGTCAGACGTGAGTCCTACAGGGTGCAGAGTTCTGTTGTGTCCATGGCACTTACAACGGTGTGTAGCACACAGCAGATGCTCAGAAAACATCTGAATGAACAGCTGAGCCACACCATGTAAAAAGATCCACATCACCGCCCAACAGGGCAGCTAGGCCTAGAGGACATTCCGCGAGTCAAACTGTAGCTGCCAGTAAAAACAGGCTGCCCCCAGATTCCATTTACATAGAAATAACTTATCAGATGTAAAATGTTGCCCGGATGAACTGAATCCAGATTTAATGTGGTTCCATCCAGTGAGTACTGACACATATTAGGCCTAAGAATAAACCCTGTTAATAAGTAATGATACTACATTGCTAAAACTTATTTTGATTTAAAAAGTATTTGGTGGAGGTCTTCTAAGGCTCAAATTTCATCCCGGAATGATTAGACACAAACACTATAAAGATTCAAAATAACGGCATATTCTTTTTCAAAAAATTAATTAATTAATTGTTGGCCTGTTGGGCCTTCATTGCTGCGCGCGGGCTTTCTCTAGTTGTGGCGACCAGGGGCTACTCTTGGTTGCGGTGTGCTGGCTTCTCATTACGGTGGCTTCTCTTGTTGCGGAGCACGGGCTCTAGGCACACGGCCTTAGGTAATTGTGGCGTGCAGGCTCAGCAGTTGTGGCTCGCGGGCTCTAGAGCGCACGCTCGGTATTGTGGCGCACGGGCTTAGTTGCTCCGCGGCATGTGGGATCTTCCCGGACCAGGGCTCAAACTGGTGTCCCCTGCATTGGCAGGTGGATTCTCAAACCACTGCGCCACCAGGGAAGTCCATAATGGCATATTCTAGAAACATAATTTTTCATTAAAAAATCAGTTACAAAGCACTATTATATTTTATCAATAGACTCAATAACATTCCCCTAAATGTTAGAAATGGCCCTGTGAAATTTTAACTGGGAAGGAACATCATTTAAAAAAATTTCGCTCAACTTGAACTCTTCGAGTCGAGGTGATGGCCACCAGGCAACTGAAATCCCCGATTCTCCCTCAAAGCTGCTCTTGGCAGAACGGGAGGCAGGCAGTCCGGGTCTGAGGGAGGTTCATGAAGCCCTGACACAGGACACTTACCAGGCAACCTTCCCCATCCTTTAAACTCCTGGAGGTTTTGCGATAGTGACGGGCCAATCTGTTTTCGAAGTCCGATCCTGTCGGCCGTGGACACCAAGCTAAGTAAAAGGAGGGCCAGTACCTCTTCTCTTCAAGCAGCTAAGAGACACGCAAGAGGGTGGCCAGAAGGCTCTAAGCAAGCCTGCAGCGCTGCCCGCATGAAACACTGCAACCAGGGTGGGGAGAACAGCCATCACTGGGGAGCAACTCCCCTCACAGACCCCCCAAAGTCACTCGGCTTTAGTCAACAGGAACGCCCCCAGTTCGGGCACTCTACCCCAGCTGCCTGCAGCCGCCTGGCGGGCCACTCGCCTGTCTGCAGCCACATCCTCCACTGGCTCCTGGAGTCCGACCTGGGGCCTCCTGGGAGGCAGGGAAAGAAGCCCTCAGGACAGGTTTTCTTCTTTAAAAGCCACTCTGAGTAGCACGACGACTAGGGTTTGCAGCTGTTTTATTTACAAGTGTACATTTAACACAATGAAATAAACACTGACACGCTGAAGCCTAGTTAATAGTAGTGTAACAATATGTATCATTTGGATGATTACATTATTTTAAACAACAAACTACACTGAAAAATTAATGCAATAAAATTCTTGGTCATAATATTATTAAGAAATACAATATATAAATTGAAAATATGATTGCTCAAAATCTGAAAATGGAAGTGAACTCATTTGGACCGAGTCAGAGTTTAACATGATCTGAAAGGAGGGGCTGGGGGAGAAGCTCTGACCCAAATGAAATCTTGCAGGTTAACAGAAGAGAAATGAAGCAGAGTTTATCTTAGAGGATAATGGGCAGGTTGCTTCCTCGGGCCGGCCGGCCCGGTTCCCAGCGCCCCCGGTTTTGCAGCAGGATCACATCACTGAGCAGGAAGACTTTCCTTGTGAAGCCGCCCCATCAATTTTTTCTGCCTCCAAAATTATCCTTCTAAAAACATCAACAGCAGTCTGAAACCAAAGAGAAAACCAATGACAATGTTAGCGTTCAAGGCGGAGCCATGAGGAACACTGATACTGCTGGCGGGGCTGGAGAAGGCCCACGGCCTGCCCTGCACGTGGAGGTCCAGGTGTGGAGGCCACAGAGGCGGCCTCGGGGCCGCAGAAGCCTGGGATTCCTCCCTCCCCTCCCCCCACCTGGTGACTGCAGACCACCGGAACTAACCTCAAATCACACTTCTGAGCCCTGTTTTCATCAGTCACAGGAAGCCCCAGGAGCCATCGTCCCGGGCTCCCACCTACTCCGCCTCCTGCAGCGCCTCTGGGCCTCCAGGGTGGAGTATCCCCTGCTGGCTCACCCCCCTCACCCGTGGGTGCTCTGGGACCACAGCACGGCAGGGGCTCTCTCGCCTGGCTCCACACCCCACCCCCTGCCTGTCACACCCCTTCCCCTCCCACTTCCTGAAAACTCTCAGCTCTGACTCTTAGGCGGCGGGATGACACCCGTGCCCTCCGAGCCTGTTTCCTCTCGGCCACTCAGAGCCCCGAGTCACCCCTGGCCTCACCCCCCTCCTCCGGGGCAGCGGCTCCACCTCTGCCACCACTCGCGCCACCTGGCCTTGCACACCCGCTGGGGACCTCCTCTCTCTCCCAACCGCACCTCTCAGCCCCAGGGATCACTATCATTTAGGGCAGGAAATCCTCACGTGGGCCTGTCCTTTAAATGTGGTCATTGTGATAATCCAAAAGTGCTCCTGTTTTCAAAAGCCTTGCAGGGCAGCACCCAGACCTTGTCATCACCAAGCAGCCGCCCCCCTCCAGCCCCCATCTTCCTGCTCTCGCCTCCCGGGCCAGCGGAGATGAGCCCAGGGCATCACCGTCCTCCTGCTCCCTTCCCTGCCACCTGTCCGCCCGCTCGCCGCCTGCGCCACACAGCGGACACACCTCCGGGACCCTGACCCCAAAGGGGACCCCTGCTGCCCCAGGGGTCCAGTCAGCCCTCAGGATGAAGGCGTCGTGCCTCTTCCTTCCACTGGGGTCGCTAAACCTCCTCCCCGCCCTCACCCTCGGCTGACGACTGGCTTCTACATTTCGCTGGGAGAACAGAAGAAGCATTCATAAGCGAGCTCTCCACACTCTGTCCACCAATGACCATGCCCTTGGATCTGCTCTCATCTACTCTGGTTCCCTCTTTCCTGCTGGCACAAAGGAGGCACCCCTAAGTGAGCCCTAGCCAGCCCCAGGCCCACCTCGCCTGTCTAATCGAGGCCACTGACTTCAGCAAGCACCCTCCTTTCTGCACTACCAATTCCCCTCCTCTCCCACGACTATGCAGGCAAGTTGTTATTTATTTCATCCTAAAAAAATGCACAGGGAGGGCTCCCCTTGTGGCGCAGTGGTTTAGAATCCACCTGCCAATGCAGGGGACACGGGTTCAAGTCCTGGTCAGGGAAGATCCCACACGCCACGGAGCAACTAAGCCCACGTGCCACAGCTACTGAGCCTGCGCTCTAGAGCACGCGAGCCACAACTACTGAGCCTGCATGCTGCAACTACTGAAGCCTGCATGCCTAGAGCCTGTGCTCCGCAACGAGAAGCCACCGCAATGAGAAGCCCACACTGCAACCAAGAGTAGCCCCCGCTCACCACAACTAGAGAAAGCCTGAGCACAGCAATGAAGACCCAACGCAGCCAAAAAAAAAAAAAAAAGCACAGAAAAATGTGTGGAAAGATGCATGCCCAACTCTTACCAAAAAAATACAGCATGCCTGGAATCTGGCTTTCTAGATAAATCTTAGCAGTCTCCTGGATTACCTGTGTGATCTGACTCTGTCAAAATGCATTCTCTTCCATCAAATTGCTGAAATACAATTTGTGAAGGCCTCCACAGAAAATAAGCCAGAACTGCAAACACATCCCATAGTTCAGTAATAGTCAAAGTGCAGTATTCTCACTGACTTGATAAGTTTTACCACTGTGCACTTTGTAATCAACCAATCTGACTGAACTCCACTGAGGACAGTTTATTTTAAAATACTGGACTTTTGCGAATACAAAGCTACATTTGAAAATTTATCAGTAAAAAATCGGAGCAGTCCACAAAGACTGGTCTCTGATCACGTGGCTATTGATGTGGCTGTCTCTCCACCACACAAATTCTCTCCTCCTCCTACACAGACCAGAGTAGCGGGCGCCCTAGCGCCACGAGGATGGGCGTCAGTCGCGCCTCTCAGCATCAGGGAGCAGGGTTACTTGGCTCCTCCCCACCTGATGGGCTTAGGGTCCGACTGTCCTCAGCACACTCTCTGCCGCAAGGTGAGCGGCGTGGCAAGAGCTACACCCGAGGGCTGAGGAGCGTCTAGACGACTGCTCAGGACTGCCTCTTTCCAAGGACGTGCATATCATCACTGTATTTACCTAATTCGGGTACAAGAATCTTTCTGCCTTTAAGGATTATTTCACGTCGAATAAGGTATGTGTTGATCTGACGAAGGCGCTAAAGTAACCGAGACAACAGTGAGGCGGGTCATCTGATCTTCTAGCTTGTCTGGGGTGTTTGAGGTCACCGCACCCGTGCCTTCTTTTAGAGTTTTGGTTAGTATCAGATAAATCTACTAAATTTATCAAAACTTTAAAAGAATTACAGGGCTTCCCTGGTGGCGCAGTGGTTGAGAGTCCGCCTGCCGATGCAGGGGACGCGGGTTCGTGCCCCGGTCCGGGAGGATCCCACGTGCCGCGGAGCGGCTGGGCCCGTGAGCCGTGGCCGCTGAGCCTGCGCGTCCGGAGCCTGTGCTCCGCAACGGGAGAGGCCACGGCGGTGAGAGGCCCGCGTACCACACACACACACACATCACACACACAGACAAAAAAGGAATTACAGCAGTTGGAATTTTTTCATCTTAACTTTAAGCCTTGAGAACAATTTCATCTTTTATATGGGTACTGAAAAGGCAGTATCCTACCTTCTAAAGGAAACTAAAAGGTTAAAAAGTAAATCTATCCAGAACCATATTAAAAATCTTAAGCTACGGTAAAGTATAACATAAACTAGATAGAGCAAAGGCCTGCATCCTCTGACCAAAAAGTAGTTCAATAACATACCCTAAGCATACCATTCTGGGTCACTCTCAAAAGATAAATTAACCTGCGGCAACACGCCTTACTAAGCAATCCCTCTTAATTACATTCGAGGCCGGGTCCATAAGGTGTCTATACCTTTGAGGATGCTGGAAGGGGTCATAAAGTGACTGCCAGAGACGCACAGAACAGTAACACACAATGCACAGGGGCTCTGTGAACCTACATGAACAGTGAAACTGCTGATGATCCGCAGGTTTTCACCAAAAAGAAACACAACAGAGCGAAGTTAGCAAGCAGAACCAAAGACAGCTCAGGGCCGTTCAACTTCACTCCTCCACGTCAAAACCATTTTAAACGGAGAAAGTTGTCACATAGCGTGTATTAGTTCCGGGTGTACAACATAATGACTTGATGGATGTATATAGTGTGAAATGATCACCACAATAAGTCTGGTCACACATAGTTACAAACTTTTGTTTCTTGTGATGAGAACTTTTAAGATCTACTCATAGCAGTTTTCAAATATACAATATATCGTTAACCAGTCACCATGCTGTATGTCATATCCTCAGGACTTCTTTATTTTATAACTGGAAGTTTGTACCTTCTGACCACCTTCAAATTTTTATTATGCAAATTCTTAAGCATACAGCAAAATGGGGACAATTGTATAATAACCACTGAGCCCTGCTATCTGAGTTCAGCAAATGTTAACCTCTTTGCTGTATTTGCTCGCTCTCCTTCTGTCCCCTGCCCCATCTATCCCATCTGACACTGAGCTGCAGACATTATGAAACTTGGCCCCGACATACTGTGGTTTGCATTTTCTAAGAATAGGATATTCTCTTCATAATCCCAACACCATCATTACACCTAAGACAACTAACACCATTTCCCTAATATATCTAAAACGTAACCAAATCTCCCCAATTCACCAAATATGTCTTTTACACGAGGGATTTTAGAACCAGATTCCATTTAAGGTTCACACACAGACTTTTAAATACAGAACGGTCTCTCTCTCTCCCTCAGGAACACTCTAATCTCTATTACACTTTGGTTATGCACAAGGCCCTCTCTTCCCATCCATCAGAAAGCATGGTGGAGAGAAGAGAGGACTAAATTTGGGTTAAATTTAAAATTTAGTCCAAGTTCTTATACCATATGAAATATAGAGTAACCTTAGAAAAGTTATTTACCTCTCTGGATCTGAAAACGCCTCACCTCTAAAATGAGACAGTTCAACTGGATGATCGTAAGGACAGATTAGACACCCAATGAATGTCTGATTTAATTCAGTTAAGCAGTACAGGTATCTCTTACTATCTCAGCTCTTCTTATCTGAATTCTCACTCTCTGCACGAAATGGATGCAGATAAATCTCTTGCTATCTGGAACTTGGGAATCAATCGTATAGATTTAACTTCCCTCACCTGGGGACGCAGGGACAAACAGATCTGCCTATCAAGGGAAACCTGGGTTGACCGAGCACCTAGCAGATATAAAACCACTGTGCCGGACATCATGGAGAAAATGAAGGCCAGTGATACAGCCTTGAATCTGAGAATGAATTAAAGGGGATAAAAGAGAAGAAACTACTATTGATTTTAGCTGGACGAATCAGGCAGGGGTCCAGGAGGAAGTGGAATGTAAGTAGAAGCTTGAGGGCTGGGGTCTCAGTGGTGGAAGGTGGCGGAGCTGGGGAGGAACAGCTGACTGTCCTCAACCACATGGAGCCAGCCACCCTCAAGGAACTGTAGTTTCCTCACAGAAATGAAAGCCAATTAATCTTAATGCAAGATCAAACAAGACCACATGTTGAAAATACTTTATGTAGTTCATTAGAGAAAGGATATTTCAAGTCAGAGAAGAATGAGAGTAAAGGGGAGGCATCTGGAAGTACCGCTTGTATTTAATGAAGTGGGAGGAATTTAGTGCGACTGAAAAGTACAGGGATACGGTGACAGAAGAAACCGGCAAAGTTCGAATCACACACTGCACTCGACGTCATGCCGAGGGCTTTGGGGTTTGCTCCGTAGATGACGGGCAAACCCACTGACAGTTTTAGTTGAGGGTGACATCGTCTGCTTTGTAGCTTCAGAAGGTGAATATGGCGGCAAACAGAAATAACCCGGGGAGAACACGGAGGCAGGGGACACGCTTGGACGTTCTCAGCCTAAATTAACGCCACGGAGGAAAAGGGAAAAGGAGATACGGGAAGCCTTCTGAAACAGAAGTGACATCCTTCCTCGAATATGCCTTTAAAGGAACATCTGCAGGGCCGAAATTGGGAAAAATGCTTGTAAAATGGTTCTTAACAGTTTCTGTGTTAAAACAACACATGCATCTAACTCAGTTCCACCCAACAGAAAAGGAGGGGAGGTAAGGGTACAAAATTACTGCCAAAGTGATGTAAGATCATTCTTGTTTCTTTTCTATGCCGACTTCTGTACCAGCCTTTAGTATGAAACAAAAATAAGACTCTATGTTCTCAAAGGAAGTACTGCCTTTACTATTAATTTCTATTTATCCTACAAATATTCTAGGTCCCATTTTAAGTAGAACACTGACTGAATTAAAACATCAATAGTATCGTCCTAAAGCAACCCAAAGATGGGCATTAGAAATAGTGGAAGGGTGAAGACTGCACAGGAGTGATGGAGACGGTGGTGAGACGCTGACTGAGAGGAACTTATGCCCATGAATGATGGGACGCAGGGCAAAATGAAGTTTAAAAAACACGTACCTGATTTTCTTTAGCAGAAGATTCCAAAAAAGCTGCGTTCCAAGATTCTGCTAATGCTTTCCCTTCTTCATAACTGATCACCCTGATGGAAATAGAAAATTCTAATTAAAGTACTTTGCTCTTTATTATATAAAACATCTACAACTGATTTATGAAACAGGTTCCACTTTAACCAGCTGTTTTCCTTATGAAGCAGAAACATATGCTCAGCTCAATATTCTCATCCAATATGTAATGCAGAGAGGCATTTCCGTTCCCCCCAAGCTGGGGAACAGAGTGGACGCTGCCTCATGGGGTGGCTACCCCTGCTCCAGCCAGTTCTTACAGTTTGGAGACCAGGACGCCAACGCTCCAGCGTCTGCAACAATTGACTATTTTGAGGCCAGCTTGGCTATAAGCACCCAAAGACAGGGCAATCCCGAAAGGGCCCTCCCTGCAGTCCTGCAGGCATTCAGCCGGTGAGCCTCTTCCTCTGGGTGTCAGGCTCCTCCCCTGTTCACTGCTCTAATCCTAAGCCCGGGACTCAGAAAACTACTTGTTGAATAAATGAGCGCTACCACTGTCTTTTTAGAGTCTGTTTTATGCAAAATGGTAAAAGAATCTAAAGATAATTTTCTATAGTGTTTGCGCTCTTTTTTTTTTTTTTCCTGCGGTACGCGGGCCTCTCACTGTTGTGGCCTCTCCCGTTGCGGAGCACAGGCTCCGGACGTGCAGGCTCAGCGGCCGTGGCCCACGGGCCCAGCCGCTCCGCGGCACGCGGGATCTTCCCGGACCGGGGCACGAACCCGCGTCTCCCGCATCGGCAGGCGGACTCGCAACCACTGCGCCACCAGGGAAGCCCTGAGCTCTTTTTTTAGAGGAATCATTTTCCAAGACAGGTGAGATTTTTACTGCAGTTTTGCTTCTGTGATGCAGTCACCGCCATATTTCTGAACACAGAAACACAGATATGCTACAGCTAAAAATATTCTTGCTATAAGAACAATAATTAAAAATGAAACTTCAATGACTAAATCGTCTTAGACTTGACTTTATAAATCAGTATTTAGAAGCTACATACCTTTCCATATGTAGGTCTTTCTTATTCCCAACCAACATAATAGGTATCCTATTAATACAAGGGAAAAAAAAGCCAAAGTACCCTAGTCAGTGTCCGATTTGATTGTTCAGAAGATACTATTATGAGTATCTAACAAAAGAAATAAACTATTATTACTTACTGTACTTTCCCCACCATATCCAACAGTTTGCCATGGATAACTTTGATCACTTCAAAGCTATAAAACAAAAAGCATGAAATCAGACATCCATTTTAGTGGTGATGCTTTAAAACGTTTGTTATAATATTTACAGTGGGAAAAATGGAACGTGTAATAGACTCACCATTTTAATATAAAGTAAACCGAACACAAGGAATTCCTTTATTTTTTCCTACCACTTTCACATGTGCATGTATTCGACACTCAGCAGCCCTTACTGAGAATATTCAAAATGGAATAGGTGAGATATTTAAATGGGAAAGTCTACAACTGGGCTGATTTAATCTCTGAATAAACATTTGCAGAATGTTGCTTAGCGAGGGGGCCCTAGCAATCAGGCCATGCTCCACACTAATACAGTGAAAACACATAAAAAGTAAATCAATTAATGCATTTCCCATTGCAATCAGCAGAAAAGCTCAGATCATGTTCAGTCCGCTACCTAGCTAGGCAGCCGGAGGTAAGAAATAACAGTTTTACTCCATCAGTGTAAGAGAACACCTAATGGGATAACTTTTTGCCCTTAACAACCTGTTTGCTCCACAAGACAACCACTAAAAACTATTAAAGTCTAGTTGTTACTACTGCCAATTCCAGCATAATCCCTTAGAAGGATTAATGCCATCTAAGCACAGCAAATAAACTCAAGCAAGCAGAAGTGGGCCTTACCTTTTGATTGATGTAACAGAATACACAAGAATATAACCATTAATATCTATGGAGTATGTCTGAGGAAAGATGGAATATTCATCCTGTGAAAGAAAAAATAATTACATTTGAGTAGCATAACAAGCAATCTCACATATCACCTGGTCAAAGAAATCAAAGTAAACAAAAAATGGATTAATATGTTATTCTAGAGACACAGCCTACACACTCAAGATTTACCTAGGACTGGTTTGGGGATAATAATATGCTTTAAGCCAATACTGAAAAATGACCCAGGCTATTCTAAGACCTTTTCTTCTTCCTTCCTTCCTTCCTTCCTCCCTCCCTCCCTCTCTTTCTTTTTGCCATGCAGAATGCAGGATCCTAATTCCCCAGCCAGGGATCGAACCCATGTCCCCTGCATTGGGAGCACAGAGTCCTAACCACTGGACCACCAGGGAAGTCCCTGTTCTAAGACTTCTGAGGGACAGCTAACGTCTGCTGCAGTTCCTGGGAGAAGAAGATGGAAGGAATGAAAAGACTGGTTCCGTGATCTTGTATCAAGGGAAAAGCAACACCACCTCTCCTTTATGGACCCAAAAGTCCAGAGTCTCTTAGGCCTCACAGTAAATTCACAAGTGCTATTAGTTTATTCCACAAACGTGTATTTTCGCCTATTTTCTGCACGAGTCACAATGGTCTGGGCCCAATGTACCAGTCATTAGTGGGTTGCTACCAGCACTTGAAAAAGAGGAAGAGAGAAGAGAAACAAAACACTAGACTCAGTCAGTACACTCGGACTTTTTAGGATCAAATGAGCTATATATTGAGCAACTTTAGGAATGAGAAAGAAAGGTAAACATTGTGCAAGAGCCTGTCAGTGCCAGGTTTACAGTCCTTTAAGAAAAACCCTGCTGCTTTAGATGCAGAATTATCAGAGACTACAGGAGTGTTTAACGCCAATGCAGCGCTCAACAGCGTCACCGTGTACGGCACAGACATCTCCTTCTCAGTCGAAATACAACTGTTAGTATACCACACATCCCAGGCACTAGTATAGGAAAACCACAGCAAGCCACCCTTCTCTCAAGTAACTGTCTCTGCTAACTCTGCAATTCCACAGGGCGATTATGGTGGTGACCCTGAGTCACGGCCCTACGGGAAAGTGTCTTAAAAAAAAAATACAGAAAAAGTTTGACTATCAACTCTCTGATATTATAGTCATTAATCACAATAGCATTTCAACATCACAAGCTTACTACACATGCAAAATAAAACCTTCTTTGATTTCATTAATAGTACAACTTTCATTAAGTTGAATTCATTTTAGTGTTGATGTTGAAAGACAAGTTGTTAATGGAATAAGAGATCTTTTGACCCAGATTAAAAACAAAATTTCAGGGCTTCCCTGGTGGCGCAGTGGTTGAGTAGTGCGTGAGAGTCCGCCTGCCGATGCAGGGGACGCGGGTTCGTGCCCCGGTCCGGGAGGATCCCACGTGCCGCGAAGCGGCTGGGCCCGTGAGCCGTGGCCGCTGAGCCTGCGCGTCCGGAGCCTGTGCTCCGCAATGGGAGAGGCCACAACAGTGAGAGGCCTGCGTATCAAAAAAAAAAAAAAAAAAAAATTCAAATAATTTTAGTCACCAGCTCAGCTACAGCAGACCCGAAGTTCTAATTACCTTTTTCCTGAAGTGAAGATGTGGGAAAAAAGAAAAGGATAATCATATTCAAGAAGTACAGTGTAAAAAGTAGAAAGTAGAACAGAGGAAAGAGACCCTCAGCTTTAAAGCAACCAAAAAGGACAAAATTCCTAATAATAAGCCTAAGAAAATAAAAGTATATGATCCATCTGAAGAAAATCTTAAAATACTCCCAAGAGATGAAAGAGTTAAATCAGTGGGAGAGTGTGCTGCAGTCTTCAGCAAGAATATGTAGAATCATAAGGATATCCACTAATTAATCCTAAAGTAATATATAAATGTAACATAATCCTGATAAAAAGTATACTTCTGGAGAAAGAATAGCAACTGCAGAGGCAGGTGGGTGGAAACCATAAAGCTACGGTAATTAAAATAGTGCAGTACTAGCTCATGAATGGAGCAGACGGAAATCTACAAAGGCCCAAACAGTCATGGGAAGTAGGTATATGATAATACTGGCATTTCAAACCGGTAAGGATAAAAAGTAACCCTCAACAAAATGTACAGGGAACAAATGCAGAGCCATCTGGGGGGAAATGGCTAATTTGGATGTCTACCTCAAACCTTAGCAAAAATGTATTCCAGAGGAATAAAAGATCTGAAGATGAAAACTGAAACTAGGTACGTAGTGGATGGGAGAATTTTAAAAAACTAGTATTGGTTAAAAAGAGATTAATAAATTCAACCATATGAAAAGGAAGATGTTCTTCATGGCTGAAAACCTCCCAAACAAAAAACATAAACAAAAGATGGACTAAAAATAAAACAGAACCCTGCAGCTAATTTTCTTTTTTTAAGGTATATCTATTTATTTATTTTTATTTTTTTGGCTGCGTCGAGTCTTGGTTGCCGGTGCACGGGATCTTTCGTCATGGTCCGCAGGCTTCTCTCTAGTTGTGGCGTGTGGGTTTTCTCTCTCTAGTTGTGGCGTGTGGGTTTTCTCTCTCTAGTTGTGGTGCGCGGGCTCTGTAGTTTGCAGCACGCGGGCTCTCTAGCTGAGGCATGTGGGTTCAGTAGTTGCGGCTTGCAGGCTTAGCTGCCTCGCGGATGTGGGATCTTAGTTCCCTGACCAGGGACTGAACCCGTGTCCCCTGCATTGGAAGGTGGATTCTTTACCACTGGAACGTCAGGGAAGTTCCACAGCTAATTTTCTAGTGCTAATTTTCTTCACCCATTAAGTGATCTTTCAACTCAACAAGCAAAGACCATCCTCCCAATAGACAAGGGCGAAGTACATGAATAGACAGGATAATGTGCAGAAAGGAAATATAATACAAATGCCCTCAAACACAGGAAAATATGATCAAATTCCTTCATAAGAAGAAAAACACGACACTGAGATGCTATTTTTTCACCCAGCAGATTGGCAAATATCAAAAAACGTGGTAACCCGTCGTGTTGGCGAGGGTGTAGGGAAACAGGCACGCCTATTCACTGCTGCCAAGAATGTGACCCTATGGGCCAGCAATCCCACACCCAGGACATTTTCTTACATACATACCATCCTTCTAAAGTAACACAAGATACTGGCTGTGGCACTGCTGGTGGTGCCATGACTGGAAACAACCTAGCTGCTGGTCGATAGTTAAACTACGATGTATCCAAACAATGGGACATTATGCAGCCATGGGGGGAAGAAAAGAGCCCGTATACACTGATACGGAACAATTTCCAAGATGGAGATACAGAGACACGCTACTTTTTGTGTAGGAAAGAAAAAAAAATAGTTTAAAGCTATATCTGCATGTTCACGTATAAAACAGCTTGGAAGCATTTACTAGAAACTGATAATGGGTTACTGTAGGCGGAGTGAAGCTAAGATAGCTACAGTGGAAAGATTTAATTTTGACTATTTACCTTTTTGTGTTATTTTATTTCTATAACGTGTACATGTATTATTATTATTTTTTAAATGAATTTAAAACTTTTTTTAAAAAAAGGGAATTTGACATTAAAATGGACTGTCTCTGAGTCACTTGTCATTGAGTTTACTTAAATTAGGTCAAAACAAAATATTTCAAGCAAACTAAAAATAATCCACTCACTCTTCATTATCATCCCTAGCTGGGCAATTAAATCAGCCGTATAAAATAAACTGCTAAATGAACAGTACTTGCGATCATAATCGTTTTTCCTTGCTATCAGCAGTCTCAACCCCATGATATGAATCCGATTTAAAAACAGTTCTTAGGGCTTCCCTGGTGGCGCAGTGGTTGAGAGTCCGCCTGCCGATGCAGGGGACACGGGTTCGTGCCCCGGTCTGGGAAGATCCCACGTGCCACAGAGCGGCTGGGCCCGTGAGCCATGGCCGCTGAGCCTGCGCGTCCAGAGCCTGGGCTCCGCCACGGGAGAGGCCACAACAGTGAGAGGCCCGCGAACCGAGAAAAAAATAAAAAAAAATAAAAATAATAAAAACAGTTCTTAGAGCAGTAAATATAAGTGTTATCTCATCCAGTTTCTACAGAACGAGGGCAGGACTGTGGCATAAGGAAATAACCACCCCTGTTGCACCATCGTGAATTGTAAATACCAGCATAACCTTTTACGGTCTCCCAACTGTGAATATAGCCTTTTGGAACTATTAGCTGCAATGAGAACAAATTACTCAAAGTAGCTAAATCTGAATACATTTTGTGCAAAAATTCTCTAAATATTCTTAGCCAGCGGTAACAAAGCCCCAAAGAGTGAGACAGCAGAGCCAGGAATTAACCTATGCTCTTTGTATACTCACACTGTACACTCATTCCCTGAGAGCTCTGATCCTTTTGGGGTCATTCTTTCTATTACTCCATCATTAAAACAGTTAAAGGCGTGTGATGTCCAAGTGTACATTTACGCTTTAGAGCAAAACAGAATCTCTGAGGAACACACGTTCTATTTTCATAAGGAGAGTCAATATAAAGAATTTTCTCTCCAGAGCGGTGTTTGCAAGGACAGCTCTCCTCCAAGCATGAGAGACTCCTGTACGACTCGCACTCACGTTGTGAATGAACCCCGACTGCATTTCCACGCTAGGCCACGCCCTAGCCTCAGTGGCATCAAAGAACTACAAGGATCAAGTTCTCTTGAAGCTCATAAATCGCCTCTAAAACATGTAACAACCCCGTGAAGGCAGGCTCCACAGTTATCACCATTATACAGATGAAACGTATGAGGCACAGAAAAGTCTGTCACCTTTCTCGAGGTCAGTGAGTTAGTAAGAAAACCTAGGATTCAAATCCAGGCAGTGTGCTGCAGAGCCCACGCTCCAAACAACTATGAAATAAATGGTGGTTCTCCTTCTGGCCTATTATAAAATAGTTACGTTACATGAAAGTGATTTATCAATCTGCATCCTTAACCTTACTTTCCATGAGCTTAATGAAAATTCAAAACAAAGATATAAAAGCAAACTGAAATCTTTTCCTTTTTGGCTGCATTGGGTCTTCACTGCTGCATGCAGGTCTTCTCTAGTTGCGGCGAGCAGGAGCTATTCTTCATTGCAGTGCATGGGCTCTAGGCACACGGGCTCTGTAGTTGTGGCACACGGGCTTAGCTGCTCCGCAACATGTGGAATCTTCCCGGACCAGGGATTGAACCCATGCCCCCGCATTGGCAGGAGGATTCTTATTTTAATGGATTTTAAAAAACTGTTACATACATACATATATTTATTTATGGCTGCATTGGGTCTTCGCTGCTGCACGCGGGCTTTCTCTAGTTGCGGCAAGCGGGGGCTACTCTTCATTGCGGTGTGCGGGCTTCTCATTGAGATGGCTTCTCTTTGTTGCAGAGCACGGGCTCTAGGTGCGTGGGTTTCAGTAGTTGCAGCATGCGGGCTCAGTAGTTGTGGCTCACGGGCTCTAGAGCACAGGCTCAGGAGCTTTGGCACATGGGCTTGGTTGCTCTGCGGTGTGTGGGATCTTCCTGGAACTGGGCTCGAACCTGTGTCCCCTGCATTGGCAGGAGGATTCCTAACCACCGTGCTACCAGGGAATTCCCGGCAGGAGGATTCTTAACCGCTGCGCCACCAGGGAAGTCCCAAACCGAAATCTTGATAATGTCAGACTCCCATATTTCTTCACCCAGGACACTCTCAGCTTATACCTGTTGTCCCAGCCTGACTGTTACCAGTGTCCCCCCTCACTCTTAGAAGTGTCTTGTTTTAGGTAATAAATTACACAATTGCCTGAACTATTATAAAAAACACCAACACTAAGAATCCAGAACAAGGTCCTACCCCAGAGGCTCTTCCTACACTAACTTCTAAGATAAGCTGCGTCCTCTATGTCGTCAATCGCTAATGGAGACTTCTGTTGTTTCTCTTGTTCCAACAGGCTCCCATTCTATCAGTAGGCAGGTACCCCGTAGAGTAAAAGCCTAGGCTGGCTCTGCTCCAAGAAAACCACCGTGAGGTCTGAAGACGATAGCCCAGCACATCCACTGCGGATGTTGAGTGAATGACTTATGTTATAGCTCTCTGACATACACATTTGACTTATTTTATTTGAACCTTCCAGAATGGAAACTCCAGGGTTCCTCCAGTGCTAAAATGGCCCAATACAGCTCTTTTCTTGCTTCACTAGGGGGGTTACACTTTCCTTCTATGTTCACTTCAAAATATAAAGCAGAGGGAGTTCGTTCCAAACCTGTAAGACAGGCCACATCTTTCTAGGTCTATGCCGGTTTCCCCAGGTTCCAGAGAAAAGCCTCCATTTAACACGGCAGACCAGTCCACCCTACACTCGCCCTCCTGCGAGTCTGATCCTCAGTCGGGTATAAGATGCAAGGGGACAGACGTCCCAACTCCTTTACGTGCCCCGCCCTCCAGTCAAAAGTAATAAATGCAGCCGAACAAAATGGTTTCTAGTAAAAGCAGGACTGGGTGACATGGAATGGGGAAGGTGTGCTGTCACAAGGGTTCTCTTGGCTCCCTTCAAGTTCTCTTAATTTCTTTCATCCTTTGCTTCCAGTCGATTCCTCTGGTGATCCAGTTGCCACATCTCTGCCACGTTAACCTGTACATAACTCTTTTGGGGGTTACTCACCTTTGGCAGTTACTGTCTAGCAAATCAGACCGACACTCTTTAATCTTGTAATCATATAATAGATCCAATACAAGCAGCTCTACACAAAGGCCCTATGCCTTTCCCAGGCCCTTCCCCTAGAAAAGACCAACTTCTCTTCTTAACGTAGGAGGACACAGACTACAAAGGGAGGAAGAGGGCTAATGTGATTCTCTCATACAGAACCAGCCTTTAGAAAATAGAAAACAACTAACGTTTAATAAATATAAACCTTCACAATGTTATGATGACTATATTTACAACAATTCTACAGTAGAAAAACAAGTTAATTATTTGAAAAACTTCTGTAAATATCTTAGGAAAGACAAAGTAGAGAGCCTGTTAATATCCAAACACACATAAATCATGAGGGGTTTTCTTGGCAGCGTCATTGTGCTTAAGCGTCAGTGGCAGGGCTGGAACTGTTGGGCGCGCTATGTGGGATCCTGACACACTTACCTGCCCAGCTGTATCTACAAGTTGAAGATGATATTCTTGTCCATTTACTGTGATCAATTTTGTGAAAGCTACAGTGAAAAAGGAATTAAATATTAGCTAGAAAAACATGAACTTTGGATCACTGAAAGCTCAAACAATGACAACCAATTAAGCAGAGTCCTTAGTAATCTCACAAAAAGATCCCACAAAACAAAAAAGAATATCTGAGTTTATAGATTGTTCCCTACTTCCATTATTTAACTAAGCAACGCTGACTGAGTAAAACCAATGTCGAGTAAACTTTGAACCTTTTCCAAAGAAACAAAGTAGGCAATGCTTTGAATCTTATAAAAGTGATCTGAGGCTTTCCTGGTGGCGCAGTGGTTGAGAGTCCGCCTGCCGATGCAGGGGACGCGGGTTCGTGCCCCGGTCCGGGAAGATCCCATGTGCCGCGGAGCGGCTGGGCCCGTGAGCCAAGGCCGCTGAGCCTGCGCGTCCGGAGCCTGTGCTCCGCAACGGGAGAGGCCACAGCAGTGAGAGGCCCGCGTATCACCAAAAAAAAAAAAAAAAAGTGATCTGAATGCTGTGGCCAGTCTTTTCCTCTTGTGAAAAAGTGAAATATATTACATAAAGTCTGAGTTCTAGAATGAACCAAAAGCACTCAAGTTGTCATTAATTTATAGCAAGTCTGGTGCCAGAGCACGAAGAGCTGATATTAACTGAAGTGCTAAGAACTTTCAGTACCTAGAAAATTAGCAATTTTATTGAGAGAGGACAGCAACAGAACATGTTCTGTGTGAAGCCATCATCTCCACTTAGCTGAAAGATGCAAGCCATTTGTTACAACAACCTTTCCCTATCTGGGGGGAAATCAGACTCAAATAACTTTGGGAAAATTCACAATTCTAAGGAGACAGACTTCAAACAAATGGAGAGGAAAGAACTATTAATAGTAACAGGATATTAAAAAGTAACCATCTGGAACCCTGATAATGAAATGGAACAGATTTCTTCCGTACAACCCGTCCCAGCCATCTTGACTCACAATGAGTCTTCAAATCTCCTGACTGGAGCCGGGCAACAGAATCTATCCCTTGAACAGCTGAGAGAGGACCCCTTTTGCCCACTTTGTCCCACAGACAAAAGAGAAAGCAAAAAGAGATAGATGAAAATTAGGAGAGAAAACCGTTAACAAGGAGGAGAGAGAGAGACCTTATCTGAATGATGAATTCCACTGGGAGAGAAAGGATGGCTGAAAGAGAAGCAATAGTTAAAGATACTCATACTAGCACCATACTTTTCTGATGTGGGCAGGGCTGCTAGAATCAGGGGAGTGAAAATTACAGGCCAGACTACTCAGGCCAATTGCCACACTTGATATCATTCTTGTGCCCTTTCTGAAAATTATCACTTTAATGAAATAGTCAAACTAGATGAAAACTGAATCAGAATATATCAAGATGGGGAGTACCCAATATAAACTGGTTTCATCATTTCTAAGAAAAAAATTCGATTGGAATTTGTTTTCCCCCACGTTGTAACCTGCTTGGGATGCTTAGTGCCCTGACTGTGCTCTTGGGTCACTGTTGGCCAGGGGCAGTCATGATGCTCCTGGGTGAAAACCTGCCCATCGACACCTCAGTCAGGTAAGATCAAAGGTGGGTCTTAGGCTCGATGAAAATTCTGTAAGGAACGTTGGAGAGCAACAAACCTGTAACCTTCAATCAGAACCAAGCAGCTGTGGTCGCGAAGTATAATGGGATTATTATGAAAAGATCACTGAAACAAAGCATTCATTCATTCAAGAACGATTCTTTGAGTGCCTGTGAGCACCGCCAGCGTGGTTCTAGGTGTTCGAGACACTGCAGTCTCTGACCTCGGTGAGCTGACATCCCAGTAAAAGCAGGAAGAAGCAGACAGAGAGGCAAACAAGACATACACACGGTCAGGTATCTTCTCTGTGAGAAGCATCCAGGCAGAGCCTAAACTGCAAGTGAAGAAGTAAGAAAGGCAAAGAAAAGTGAGAAGGCAAAGCAGCTGAGGCTGCGAGAGAACGGCTGGAGACGAGGCAGGAGACGTTATTAGGACACGGTGAGGAACGCAGGTTTTTATTCAGAATGTGACGGGAAAACCAAGGGTTTTGAGCGGGGAGTTAACTGGTCTGATTTATATTTTAGAAAGATCACTCTGGCTATGCTGTGAATACTTGAAACAGACAAAAATGGGTAAGGACATCAGCAGGAGCCCACAGTACAGCGGCTACACGGACCACGCGTGGGCAGAGGATGACGGCGGCCTGCACTAGAGGGCCGGGACGGCGGGGGGGGCGGGAAATGGTGGATTCTGGATGCGCTGCGCAGGTAGAACCAAAAGGATTTTCTGATTGACTGGAAGTAGGTGTGAGAGAACAGAGATCAGGATGACTCCAGAGTTTCTGGCCTGAGCAAATGCAGGATTTACCACCTATCAACAGAGGGAAAGGCTGGAGGGGCGCACAGGGGGAGGGGCGGGGGAGGGGGCGGGGGCTGGGCATGTTCAGCTGGAAAGCCCACGAAATACCAGTTCAGGGGAGAGGAGAGGCTGGGGGCTGTGGTGAGCCAAGCAAGTTTTTGGAGAGTGAGGATCACCAGAAAGCAAGTTCAGAGAGAGCCAGAGGGGCACCCGTGATGCCGGGTCAGAAAAACAACGAAAATTCAGCCAAGGAGGCTGGGGGAGTACTGGCTAGTGAGGGAAGAGACATACAAGAAATAAGACATTAAGAAACGTTTTAGTATTTCATTGCATATAAAAAGGATGTAAATCCTCCTACACATGGCAGTGAAATGAAACTGAAGACCTTCCATCTGCCACAGGAAAACTGCCTCTTCTTGTTACTATAGAAGAAAGGGAAGGGTAATGAGAGGTATGTCTGTCAGTTCCATAAGCCAGGAACAGCTTCTCCTATGCCCTCCTTGTGTAGAAAGGCAAAGCTGGCTCTCTCCTGGTATCACTTTCCTCTCTCCCTCCCTTTTTCAATCACTGGAGAAATTAATCCAATTTCCAACCTAAAACCCTGAGACTGCCCGAAGCAGACTAATAGCCACTTACTAGTTAAACCTACTAATAAGCAAGGTAGTAAGAGATTTCTAAAACTGGATATTCACAAAGTAAGATTTGTATTACTAAAGTGTACTGAGAACTCCTAATTCATATCCTACTGAGAAGTCTACCCACCATGCAATGCTTGAGAATGCTGCAAAACTCCTAATGAGAATTCCCCAACTTTCTGAGAGCAGCTTTATTAATTCATCAACAGGGCTACCTTGAGATGGCAGAAACTGTGAACTGCTGCTATTTTTTCCTTTAAATTATAAACCACCATTAGTTAAATTTCATCATATCAATTTAGTTTGCATGAGTTGTGAGATCAACACTACAGTATATTAAAAAAGCTACATTTGCATAGCAGTATTTGGTCTAGAAATTTCTCCAAACTAGAAAATATTATTATGGTTTCATTGACGTTATTCTCCTATACCCCTATGTTAAAAGAAGAGGACATAGTCGCAGCATTTTTGCTTTTGCAGTGACACTTCACAGAGATGTGTTACTACTGAACGTTTGATAGAAACAACCTGTTCTATATTATAAAGTTAAGTGTAAAAAGAATCCCCAGATTTACAGAGTACTGTGTTTTTTAAAACCATAAAACTACCCATTCATTTATGTTCTAGCAATGAGTTTATGATAACCAATGAGTTTATGATAACCATTCCCTTTCTCATGCCTTGTTATCTCTGAACAATGTTTTTTGTTTGTTTGTTTGTTTGTTTGCGGTACACGGGCCTCTCACTGTTGTGGCCTCTCCCGTTGCGGAGCACAGGCTCCCGACGCGCAGGCTCAGCGGCCGTGGCTCACGGGCCCAGCCGCTCCGCGGCACGTGGGATCCTCCCGGACCAGGGCACGAACCCGTGTCCCCCGCATCGGCAGGTGGACTCTCAACCACTGCACCACCAGGGAAGCCCTGAACAATGTTTTTCTACTAAATCATGGGGGAAAGGGTGGAGGAAGGATTTCTGTCCTGTGTTAGACGGTCAGAAGCCTGGTAAATGGAATGTGATGTCTGTATATGCCTCATGAACTTTTAAGGGATTCACATACTCTGACAGTCATTTCTGCTCTTGCCTAAAGATTTAATAAATACTGTTAATTCATTCTTTACTATTTAATAGTAAGTATTAGACAGGCAAACATTAACATCATGATTAAAGTTGATGCTGACAGCCTTCAAAGTAGGGTCATATCATTGTTTTTGAGATACTATCAAGATAAGAAAGTTGTACTTTCACTGGGTCCATTCCTTACATATAAAGAAAATGTATTTATATTCAACACCATGACTCTCCTTCCAACTTAATTTTAAATAGCACAAAGATACACAATTATAAGAACTTTTATGGGCAGAGCTTGCCACGAAAACTATCTTCTACTGTTCTATGACTAAAATTCCCAAATGAGCCTTATCTCTTTAAGGACACAAAATTAAAAATTGCTGCATACAGCAAATATTAAGGGCAAGATCACGGCTTTCTTCTGTTCTTATCCCAGTGGCGGACAACCAAACCTGTTCAGGTCGCATTAAAATGAGTCCGCTCCTCACGTCGGCAGCCTGTCACGTGCCAGCTAACACATCAACACCGCATGAGCTCAGGACTACTCCTTCCTGATACCGGCAGGGGTTACTTCAACCTCTCTTCCCAGAGTTAGTTTAGCAACCAACAGCTTTCCTTCCCTGCCACCAGCACACCAGGACACGAAGGACAGCTGAATATTTTAAGCCAGAAGCTGGCAAACTCTTCCTGAAAAGGGCCAGACAGTAACTATTTTAGGCTTTGTGGGCCATATGGTCTCTGCGGCAACTACTCAATAGCTCTGCTACGGTAGAGCAAAGACAGCCATAGACGGTATAGTGTAAAGGAATAAGCAGGGCCATGTTCGGATAAGACTCTAGGGTGCTGAAATCTAAAATTCACAGAACACTCACATGCCACAAACATTATTCCTTTTCAAATGTTAAAAACGTAAAAACCATTCTTTGCTCATGGGCTGTACAAAAAGGCAGTGGGGCCTTTGTGACCTGCAGGCCATAGTTTGTCCACCCCCCTGTTGTAAGCTTCTTTTTAAGTCTCTCTCTTGCAAGCTTTGGGCAGGTGAAGTCTGTGAATCTAGCTGTTAAAGTCCATGAACCTGGCTGTTAAGTCGGCTTCATGTCTAACATGCCAATCAGGGTTTGACGAGTCCCACGTTTAAATCTATGTGCTCCTGGTGATAAATCCTAGGTAAGTCCTGGTGCCCAGAACCTAAGAAGACTGGTTCCAGGGCCTACCTAGGGTTCTAAGATAGCACAAAACAATACCAGCTTCCCTGGATGGAAGTGTTTCAGGTTCTCTTCCATGATCCCTAGAATCAAGACTTTGTCGTAGTTCTAGAATCCTTTGGGAAGATTCTGAAACCATGGACTGAAACTAGACGAGGTAAAGGCTGTGACTGGTTCCGGTCTTGGGTGCTTTTTCTCTGCACATGGCCTGAAATGCCAATAGGCTTTGGAGCCAACTTCTCAGAAAACGCTGCGAGGGCTCTCTCCAATCCCCGACAGCTCTTTTCTCCACAGCCTCCTCTCAAGTCTTTAGAACTAGAAGGGGTTGGGGGACTAGCGCTTCTACAAGAGTAAGGTACAAAGGATCTGGAGTGTGTTCATCCTTTCTATTTAAGCTTGGAATCCCTAAAAAGGGCTACTGTCGAGAAGGAAAAAGATTCTGCTCTCTACTTGTTTTCTTAAAGCAGCATCTCTAATATGAGGTTCCAATGTAAAACTGGATTCCTATGGAGATGAATAACAATTTCTAGACGGTGGGACCTAGACACTGAATAAAAGTCATTCAGTGTGAAGTGGGTAAAGCTTTTGGAAGCTTTTTTGGGCCCCCACTTGGAGATCTATAGGTTTAACTGAATACCCCCTGCAATCAAAGCCTCCAGGAATACACAGTGGCTGTTTGTAGGCAAAAAGCAGGCTTTCCAGTTTATAAATCCTTGAAAACAATACTTACTGTTTTCTATAGTTGGATCGTAGGAATCAACAAATTGGCCTTCAACAAACTGAATCGTCAATGAGGATTTCCCTATAAAAGAGAGCGATAGCTGAGTACGCTTTGGCATATGAAGGTAAAAAAGCTTTAATTCTACTATTTTACCAAGAAATACTCTGAATGGAAATAGATTCCATATGTACTGCAGGAATTTGAGCAATTGCGCTATTACGAGTTACACAGGTCTGTGACATTAACAAACAGTACTGCCCAGCAGGCGTATCACAGTTTGTCAAAAGGAAACAAACTCTTAAATAGGGTTTAAGCTAAGTTAATTTCCTCTGGTGTCCCTGAAATGTGGCTATTAATTTTGAACTCGAAATTCATAAAGCACGATCAGTTTCTTTGGGCTCTTCACTTATGGCTGTTGTAAGTGTTACCAAGTAGTTTTTAAAGAGGATAATCTGAAAGTATGTGATAAAAGTCGGTTTTTAAAACTTCTTCAAGGTAGAAATTCTCTCTCAGTCATTCAGTATTGAAGGCCTCACAATGTCTGGCACACAGAAGACAATAAAGAAATGCTCTGACTTCACAAAATCACCAGTAACAGTTGAGCCTATATGTTAACAAATCAAGAACCAGCGCCCCAAGTTCTCACCCCCCTGTCGTCAGTAAATTTCTACTGGAGGACTTCGGAAGAGGATACCCTGTGAAGAAACACTGCACGAACACGGGCCACATTACAGCCATCCCTCCCCTCAGACACCAAAATCCGAGGATACTCAAGTCCCTTACATAAAACGGTGTAGTTTTTTTTTTTTTTTTTTTTTTTTTGGTGGTACGCGGGCCTCTCACTGCTGTGGCCTCTCCCGTTGCGGAGCACAGGCTCCGGACGCGCAGGCGCAGCGGCCATGGCTCACGGGCCCAGCCGCTCCGCGGCACGTGGGATCCTCCCGGACCGGGGCACGAACCCGTGTCCCCTGCATCGGCAGGCGGATTCTCAACCACTGCGCCACCAGGGAAGCCCAAATGGTGTAGTATTAATGAACTTATTTACAAAACAGAAACAGACTCACAGACACAGAAAACAAATTTATGGCTACCAAAGGGGGAAGGTGGGGGGGGAGGGATAAATTAGGAGCCTGGGATTAGCAGATACATACTGCTAAACAGATAAACGACAAGGTCGCACTGTATAGCACAGAGAACTATAATCAATATCCTGTAATAAACCATAATGGCAAAGAATATGAAAAAGAATGTAGGTACGTGTATAAGTGAGTCACTTTGCTGTGCACCTGAAACTAACGCAACGTTGTAAATCAACTGTACCCCAATAAATTTTAAAAAGGCGCAGTATTTGCATACAACCTAGCACATTTTCCCACATACTTTTAAATCTCTAGATTACTTACAATACCCAATAATACAATGTAAATGCCACGTAAACAGTTGCCAGCGTGCAATAAATTCAAGTTTTTCATTTTGGAACTTTCTCCCCGCCCCCCCCCCCCCCCCGCCATATTTTCCATCCGAGGTTGGTTGACCCCCGGATGTGGGGCGAATACGAAGGGCAGACTGATTTTATCAGCAGGAAGTAGGAAGTGGTCCCTCCCTAATTGCACCGCAAACCCTTCATTCTCTCACGCGTCCTCAGATCATTATTAAGCACACACCCTACATGCTCGCCGTATCTCATGGAACTTCCATCTCAGAGGAGGTGCAGGGAGAGCCAAGGAGAGAGGTTTGGTAAACTGAGTTCTACACTCCTGGGGTTTGGGTTGGGCCTGTCCTCCTCCAGACCACGGAGAGGTGCGGCCCACAGGGGGCACAGTGTTTTCTCACCAAAGGCGGTCCCCATACACTCAAATTAACTAATACGTGAGCTTGTAAGTAGGGGCTGCTGGGAGACAACGAGAAAAGCCCCAAGTTGGCAGGCCTGCCTGCTCCTCATGAGCAGCTAAGCATCGTTCAGAGCGTCTCCAGAATGACGAACAACTGAAATCCTTCTCTACAAAGCAGCCTACAAGAGCTTTTGAAAATCAAATGTTACTTCCCTGCTTAAAATCCTCACCGCCATCAGAATAACCCCCAGCTCCTAACCCTGCCCACAGCCCTGGGCTCTCCCCGCGGGTGCCCTGCTCTGCCCGCTTCCCTACCTCATCTGCTGCCCTCCCTCCTCCTCCCGGGCCCTCCCCGGCTCCAGTCACATCCTTCTGTCCCTGCCAAGTTCCTGCCCGCCTTTGTGCCTTTGTCCCGGCCACCCCCCATCTCTGAATGTACAGACTCCCTTTTATCGTTATTCTGGCCTGCGCTCAAACGTCCCTTCTCCGAGCCTGCCCAACCGAAGGTGGCGCCAGCTCCCTCACAGTCACTCTCTCATAGCCGCCTTGTTTTATTTCTTTTTAGTGCTTAAAGTTATCTGAGATTCTCTTCTTTCACTAGTTAGTCTACCAAGACCAGCGCAGCGCCCAACACACTGTAGACATGTGGGCTCAGACCTCCGAAGGGCACGCTCACACGCTCAGATACTACAGAAGGTGTCAATTGATACACATGGCTAGGACACACAGTTCTAGCCTGTGTTGGTGTCCCAGCACCGGCCTGCCTGCGACATAGGGATACAGTGGTAGTCCAGGAATGCCTCACACTTCAGACGGATTGGGTTCAAAAGGAACCATGTTATATAAGCTAGCCCATAAAGGAGCATTTAGCTCCAAATACAGCAAAGCTATTTTATGTAATGAAAGCAGCAAGGGAAAAAACCCTCTTTTGTAAGTTAGCAAAACTGAAAAATTTTAGAAAGAAAATAAACTTCTTTAGAGCTTTTGAAGAATTAAAAACAAAAGGAATTAAACATGATTTTTAAAACTTTTAAAAAGCAGAATTCGATTAAAAATAGTGAAAGAAAGAGGGTGTGACACTCATACTAAGTTCCCCCAAAGAGGAGGGAAACCAGTAGGAAACACTGGATTAGACAGTAAGAAACCATTATGTACTGGCACCAGCTAAGTCTCAACAGCCTTACTTGTAGGGGTGAGCGGAGGGGGAGAAGAGCCTTAGGACTGATCGTGTGAAATTTCAGAAGCCACAACCAAAAGCAAGTTACACACAGTAAACAAGACAGCCTGAGATAAAGTGCAAAGATGGAGTTACAGAAAACAACTGGGCCGCACTTAAAAATACAATTATTGGCACACACCCCAAGAAGAGCTCCTCATTTGTACCTTTATAGAGGGCACAAATTATTTGACAGGCTAAATGGACATTTAACTTGAAAACACAAGTAATTATTCTGGCAAAAGCAGACAATGTAGTTCAACCCAAATCACAATGCAGGCTGACGGCAAACTATCACCTTCACGAGTAACTGGGACACCAGATTTAAAACTGCAGCTCCTCAGGGGGGCAAGCTGGACTTCTCAATCCGATTGGTCCTCGGAAAAAGGGATTATTCATTAGCAGCAGCAGGACTGAAGAAAAGCTAGGTCTCCCTTGGGTCTCTCATCCTTGGACTCTCCCCTAAGGGAGATCATTAATTACTTAAATTCAGAAGGGACAGGGAGGCTACATTTGCAGACTTGACACAGTGGTTTTCTACGGTTTCCATTAAAAAGTAGAATTATATAGAAGACAACTAGTACTGAAATCGTTACAAGTCAGCACTAAACGATAATTATTCTTAGTAAATAAAGCCCACTGCTCATCGTGTTCTCAGTCCTGGTTCTACTAATTTCTGGCTATCCGCATCCTCCAAAGCAGCAATTCAGCTCTTTGGTCAAGTTTCGCAAGCACTTTGCTTGCAGCAGCTACAAAAGACTTAGTTGATCTACAGCAAATTATGTTCTTTACTTGAGCACCTTTAAAATTTTCCCCTCATAATAAGTTCATACATTTATTTGGCTTTTGTCCTTATCAAATTCAGATTCTGAAACACTAGTTATTTCCTGAAGATGTTTCAACAATGATCATGCTCTTGAAAGGTGCATTAATTTGTACAGTCTGAAGAGAATCTCAACTCCAGATCAACTCTTTGGAGAAATGCTATATGGAAGCAATATAGGAGTGATCTGAGATAAATGGAAAAGCAGCACGTGCCCAGATGTGTGTTTATCAACACAGATATAAATCACTCGTTTTATGATATAACAGTACTGTAAGAGGTTTGAAAATATATCTCAATATCCCACAATTAACTTGCAAATATTTTCCCTCCAAACTAAGAACTGTCTTAGTTTTAAACGTCATAAAAATTATTTTTAAAAAGTTTCTTCTGAACTTTTACCAGGTGAAAATAGCATTGTCATATATATATTTTTTGCAATGGTAATTTAGCACAGTAAGTTTTTTCACCCAGTATTTTCACAACAGAAGATATACACCTTCAAGGTTGTTAACTGAATCTCTCACACTTCACAACTGTTATAAAATAGGCATTATTTATACAAACGTTTTAATACTTTTCAGATTAATTTTGAACAACTTTTCATGCTTATTCTCCATAAAGAAAAAAAAAATTACTTACATATCACTCCCCACCCCTAAACCACCATCCTCTGGAACAGAAAGTCACTTGTTCACGGGGATAAAATGGGGAGGAGTAGGTTTCAATCTGCTAGGCTATCAAATCGTTCTGATTTGATAGAAGGGTCCCTCAGGACCAACGACCTGCACCTCGTATACAACCCGTCCCAAGAACCGCTTTCATTTTTACCTTGAGTCCTTAAGCTTGCCTTACGGGACTTCGATGTCCACGCAGATGAACTGACTAACAGTTCAGATTCCAAGCTTATGGGGTCTTGCCACCAATAATAACCACCTACACACACTTCAGCAACCACCTCCTGAGCACGCACCTCCTGTGAACCAATCAAAAGACGCAGGTGGTGCGTCTTCCCAGCGCCCTCACCTTCTGACTCCCATCACCTAATCCAGACCATCTCTGGAAGCAATGTTTTCAAACCAGGGGTTGTGACCCACCAGATCATGACATCAACATACTGAGCTAGGACCAGTACCGTTTTTAAAGAAATAGGAACATCAGAGTGGACTGCAAATAATAAAGTCGTCATGGAACTTTTCAGTTATATAAACATTTATGACTGGGTCACAACGTACAATGTATTTCTTACTACAGACTGAAGCCCCAAAAGTCAGATATACCCTGCTCTACGAGTCTCCTGAATCTCCAATCTCTACCACGGTTCACTTCCTTCCCTATCAGTTTAAGTCCCAAGATAAATCACTGTGCACCACGCACTACTCTTTCATCAGAACCTGTCAATTTCCTTTCTCTGGGCTGATAATTCTATGATCTTAATCTAATCTTTGGCCTTTTGTGAGCCTGTTGAGCTCAGCTGCAGAAAAGCCCCCAGCCCTGTGGCTTGGCAACCATTCTCAAGCTGTGGCCTTTCCCCAGCTCTGTCCTCTGTCTTTAGGAATCCTTTCTGTGAGTGTCCCTTTCCCAACAAAGCAGCCAAGTTTGGTTCCAGCAGCATCCCAGGGCAACTTACTGGAACTGCAAATTCCTAAGCCCCACCCAAACCTCCCAGGCAGGCGTATTAACAAGCCCCCACTCACGTGCTGCACCATAAAGTTTAACTACCACTCCCCGCTCAGGTGCCAAGTTTAAATGTGACCATTCTAAATCACCTACCTCCTCCTGTCTGCAGGGTGTTCCCAAATCCTCCAGTTTCTCCCAGCAGCTCAGATCATAAGCATTTAAAGGACACACACACGGGCCATGACTACGAGCTGGGGCTGAGCCTCAGAGGTAACTGCTGTGACACCGCCGTCTTCCACTCACCTGCGCCTTGGCTCTGCCTGTCAGCCAGTGTGAAGGGAGCCCCTGGGCTGTGCAACGCAGCCCGCCGGCCTGGCCCTCTTCACGTTATCGTCACGGCGCCGAGGAAGCGGGCAGCAAGCACACCCTTCTTTCCACAGAAGCGATTCCAGCCCCTGGGCTCTACACCCCGTCTCCCCTCCTGGGCTCTACACCCCACCCCCCCTCCCGGTCTCCTCCAAACCATCCTCCTGAAACAGTTCTAAACACATTGTTCGTTTCTCTACTGGTTTAACTCCAATCCATCTGGTTTGTTCACAGGCCTCTGACATACTTATTAAATATGTTTAAAAATCCAGGGGAGTACATCCTGACTTACGTTCTCCCTCTGCTCTCAGTGCTATAGAAAGACTTGGTTGGGTGCTGCAGCCATTGGGTGCTATATCCCTGACCACAGAGCTGAGTGCACGCTCCAGAAACTGACCTCAGTCACTTAAAGTCCTACCCCACTAACCCAGCTCGAACATGAGCACGGGGATGCCTGCGACCTGCGTGCCCTGTAGTAATCTGACTACAATACCTGACCCGAAGTGCGTAGCCTCTGGTTTGAGGAGCCTTGAAGTAAAAAGTCAGGAAAACAGAGGCTAAAGCTATGGAGGCAGTTAAGGAAGAGCAGCAGCTCTTTCACTTAACAAAAAGAAATCAAAGAACAGTGAAGCATGCAACGTGTAACAACAATTCCAAGAAACTATTGGCCAGAGGCATGTTGTGACTTTGGGATGTCTGCCTCCATAGGGACCCGATGCTGACACAGCCACCAAGCTGCAGGTGGTCTAGTCTCCCCTCCAGTTCCCCAGAGCTAAACGGTTACACTACCGGCACTGAAACCGGGACTCGTAGCTTCATCAGTTACGGACGCAAGCGCTGCACCGTTCGCGCTGCCGAGTAAGGAGATGCGCTCCCCAACCTGTCCGAACGCCTTTTGTCCTCCCCGTTCTGCCTCACACAACGGCTGTATTTTTAACAGTGTCGAGCTTGTTAACATTTCATTCCATTCTGAATCCCGAGTTTTCAAATCCCTGACTATGGGTTAGTTCATTAATTTCTCAAACAGCTATTAAGCAGCTATTATGTTCCAGGCACGGTTCTAGGCGCTGGGATATATCAGCGAACAAAGAGACAGAAATTGCTTGGTACATAAATTCTAATAGTGAGAAGTATATTAAAATTAAAAAGCATAATAAATACAATAAATTGGAGAAAATATGTATCTATTCCTTGTAAACGAAAGAACGTAACAAATAATTACCATGATTTTTTAAACTAGTGGATGAATGGATCTAAGCAATGATGAGGAGCAGCTATTAATGCCGCAAAAAGAGAAATAACCAGATACTATGGGTCTCCTGATACAAACACAGACCACTACCCTGGTAGCACTTTTAAGGAGGCTGGGGAAGGAAAAAGAGAAAGAAACCACATAAATCTGACCAAACTGCTAGATTTAACTACCAATTTACAGGAAATAACGGGGGACAAATGAACATCTTGAATACTATAGGATGCAACAGCAAAACCCAGATTCTAGTTAACACTTCAGGTAACCCCTATACATCAGAATTTCTAGGGTGGGGCCCATGCTTCACTCAGTATTTTTCAAACACCTCCAGTGATTCCAGCGTGTCTGGAAGTTTGAAAACCAGTGTTCTAAAGCAGGGCTTCCCTAATGCTGAAGAATAAGCAGTTCTCCTAGGTACAAGGTTAAAGTGTAGATTGTTGATCTATTTGATCTGGGGTGGGGTGTGGGATTTTCCATTTCTACCAAGCTCCCTGGTGATACTGATCTCCAAGCCAAGTTCTGAAGTTGAGAACACTGGTTCGCAAACTTAGCTGCACTCTCGAAACACAGAGGGAATTCCCAAAACTACTGGCTGGGACTCACCCTCAAGTAATTCTGATTTAATTACTACAAGGTGCAGCCAGGGCACGGGGATTGTTAAAAAGATCCCTGAGTGATTCCAATGTGCCACAAGTTTGAGAACCTCTGGACCAAGGTCAAGGATGGCAGGAAAAAAGGGATGGAAGAAACTCTGTTCGTGAGTTGACTGACTAGTCAACTGCTAGTCTTCCATTTACGTGAATGAATAAATCTTATTCTTTAAGCCAGCACGAGACAAATTATTTCACAGCCAAAAGCATACTAATTGATTGCAATATTATTGCAATAGAAGTGAAAATTTTAGCATCTTCTTATAAAGATCACTCAAATCACTCCTCTTCTATTTGATAAATTCATATTTTAGAGTGATAGGAGTCTTCTCTGCTTTAAAGAAACATTACTTATCACTTGACTCTACACCCACTCTTAACTGACACAATCTGGAAGTAAAATTTCTCAAGGGGGACTTCCCTGGTGGTGCAGTGGTTAAGAGTTCCCCTGCCAATGCAGGGGACACGGGTTCGAGCCCTGCTCTGGGAAGATCCCACATGCCGCGGAGCAACCAAGCCCGTGTGCCACAACTACTGAGCCTGCGCTCTAGAGGCTGCGAGCCACAACTACTGAACCCACGTGCCACAACTAGTGAAGCCCGCTCACTTAGAGCTCGTGCTCTGCAACAAGAGGCACCACTGCAATGAGAAGCCTGCGCACTGCAATGAAAAGTAGACCCCGCCTGCTGCAACTAGAGAAAGCCCGCACACAGCAATGAAGACCCAATGCAGCCATAAATAATAATACATACATACATAAATATATTAAACAGTTATATATATAAAAAAATTTCTCAATGAACAAACATCAGTGATGCCTTCTAATAACTGACTTGAATGATCCTTGGAAGAGACCAGAGCCAGAAACTTAAAGCAAGCTGCCGACCAAGCACTGGGGTCATATTTCTTATGTGTCTGGGATGGGGGTGGCAAATGGGACAGGATGCAGTCCTACCAGGAACCAAGCAAGCTCCCCACAAGAGAACTGTGGACTGGGGCCAGATGATGGCCAATGAAGAAACCCCACAGGAAAGAGTGAGTAAAGATGGGAAGGGGGCAGAGGAAGTAAGAGGAAAACAACTCAAACACCAACCTGTAATCCCAAATTCCCAACCACACAAAAACTCTATTACTAAGAAAAAGCAGCCGTCAGAAGAATTGGAATAGGTGAAATTAACCTTCTCAAGGTCTGTGAAGACTGTAACTAAACGTGCCCACAGTCTCCAGAGATGGTCCAAGGAATTGCTTCTACTTTAAAAACTTATGAAAAAGCAGATTAAACATGATCAAGTGAATATGAAAAAACTTTTTTCCACAAATACTCTAATAAAAATCTAGGTAACGTCTTTTGAAATAAGTTCCTCCTATTTCACATAAAATACATTTCAAGTAAATAATGGAATAACTGTGGTTATCGCCACAGGGCAAAAAGTATTCACCACGTAATAATCAACTTTTCCCATTGCCAGGACTCTATTTATTCCAAGAAACATCATCTGTTAACGGCAGCTTTGTGGGGCAGGGGTTGATGAGAGCACACAAGTAAATTAAAACCACAATACACCCTGGCATTGAGGAAATATAATTAATAGAAACAGGACTGTGGGTTAAGGTTCAGGATTTGACTTCAGGTTATGGTGTGAACCCCAGCTGTGTCTCTGGGGAAGTTAATGCCTTTGCGCCTTGGAACCCTCATGCGTGTGGTGATTACACACGCTGCACCTTAAGTCCACACACATCGACTGATCCTATTCCATAACAGGATTCTATGATCACTTGACTTCTGAAAAAGATGTCAGTATGATACACCTGATTGCCCCCTACAAGGATCCTGTAATCTTAACAGAAAGGAAGGCACCTATGTGAAAAGTCAAGCACACCCCTTCCCCCCACAGGATTAGAAAGTGGTGGTGGTGTTTTTTAAAAAAGAACAGCCAGGGAGTTCCCCAGTGGTCCAGTGGTTAAGACTCCGCGATTCCACTGCAGGGAGCATGGGTTTGACCCCCGGCTGGGGAACTAAGATCCTGCATACCACGAGGTGCGGCCAGAAAAAAAAAAAAAAAAAAAAAAAAAGGAAGGAGCACCACTGGAGAATTTCTCCTGAGGCGAGGGACGTGAGAGGATGAAACACTAGGGAGATCACAATGAAATTCTGAAAAATGGACTAGAAATGAAAAATGGGCATTTTAACCTGCTTCAAAACAGGTTTTTTGTTTTTTTTGGTTTTTTTTGGTATGCAGGCCTCTCACTGTTGTGGCCTCTCTCGCTGCGGGGCACAGGCTCCGGACGCGTAGGCCCAGCGGCCATGGCTCAGTGGCCCAGCCACTCCGCGGCACGTGGGATCTTCCCGGACCGGGACACGAACCCGCGTCCCCTGCATCGGCAGGCGGACTCTCAACCACTGCGCCACCAGGGAAGCCCTCAAAATAGGTATTTAATACAAACCAGAAAAGGAAAAAAATGGAAAAATTGATCTGTAAGGGAAACAAGAACCTCAGAAAATTTTAAAAAGAAACAAGTATGTACTTGATTTCAAGACTTACTAGGAGACTACAGTTATCAAGACAGCGTGGTACTGGCATAAAAACAGACATATAGATTAATGGAACAAAATACAGGCTCCAGAAATAAACCCACACATATAAATGATCAGCTGATTTTGGATAAAGGTGCAAAGGCAACTCAAGGGAGAAATAGCAGTCTTTTTTAACAAGTGGTGCTGACACAATTGGATATCAATATTAAAGAGAAAGAACCTGACCATATCCCATATAAAAGTATAGGATAAAAGATGGATCACAGACCAACTGCAAAACCTAAACTATGAAACTTCTGGAAGAAAACAGGAGAAAATCTCTGTGACCTTGAGTTAAGAAAGATTTCAAAAGCACAATCCATAAAGAAAAAAAGGATATATTGGACTTCATTGAAATTAAAACTGGTCAGCAAAAGATTCTTGTTAAGGGGATGAAAAGACAAACCACAGACCTGGAGAAAACATGTGCAAAACACGTTATCCGACAAAGGGCATGAATCAGGATATATAACAAACTCTTAAAATTTAACAATAAGAAAACCACCCAATTAAGCATACAAGCAAAGATTTGAACACTTTAACAAAGAAAATATTCAAACGGCAAGTAAGGACTTCCCTGGTGGCGCAGTGGTTAAGAATCCGCCTGCCAATGCAGGCGACGCGCGCTCAAGCCCTGTTCCGGGAAGATCCCACGTGCCGCAGAGCAACTAAGCCCCATGTGCCACAACTACTAAAGACTGTCCACCTAGAGCTCGAGCTCCGCAACAAGAGAAGCCACCACAACGAGAAGCCCGTGCACCGCAAAGAAGAGTAGCCCCAGCTCCGCTGCAACTAGCGAAAGCCTGTGTGCAGCAACAAAGACCCAACGCAGCCAAAAATAACTTTATTAAAAAAAAATAAAACTGCTGCTAATCAAATTATATAAAAAAAGGCAAGTAAGTCCATGAAATGATGCTTATCATTATTCATTAGGAAAATGCAAATATAATTACAGTGAGATATAACACATCTAATTAATAATGTCTACAATAAAAACACACTGACAACACCAGTGCTGGAGAGGATGTGGAGCAACTGTTCTCTTTGGTGGGGATGCAAAATGGTACAGTCACTTTGGAAAATGTTTTTAAAAAATAAAACACACATTTATCAGATGACCCAGCAGTCCCATTCTTAGGTATTTTTCCAAGAGAAATGAAAACTATGGTCACGGGCTTCCCTGGTGGCGCAGTGGTTGGGAGCCCGCCTGCCGATGCAGGGGACACGGGTTCGCGCCCCGGTCCGGGAAGATCCCACGTGCCGTGGAGCGGCCGGGCCCGTGAGCCATGGCCGCTGAGCCTGCGTGTCCGGAGCCTGTTCTCCGCAACGGGAGAGGCCACAGCAGTAAGAGGCCCGTGTACCGCAAAACAAACAAACAAAAAAACTATGGTCACACAAAAACTTGTATGCATATACTTGTAACACCTTTATTCATAACTGTCCCAAAGTGGAAGCAAACCAAATGTCCTTCAACCTGTTACTGGATAAACAAATTATATTAAATCCACACAGAGGAACACTACTCAGCAATAAAAAGGAATGAACTACTGATAGACACAACAACAGGGATAAATCTCAAATGTGATTCCATTTATATTACATTCTGGAAAAGACAAAACTGTAGGGACAGAAAACAGAAGGGGGGTAAGGGCTGACTAGAGGGGCACAAGGGCATCGAGGGGGATTGATGGAACTGTTCTGTGTCTTGTGCTTGTGCTTACATAACTATAGAGCGTTGGCTAAAACTGAGCCATACACAAAGAGGGATACATTTTACTGTACGTAAACTGTACTTCAAGTTTAAAAAAGAATCTTAACCTTTACCTCAGACACAAAAATTAGCTGGAAATGGATCACAGACCGAAACTTAAGAGCTAAAACAATTATACTTCTAGAAGTAAACAAGAGAATATTTTTATGATCTTCAGATAGGCAAAGATTCCTTACATGATAAAAAATGAGTAAACTATAAACAAAAGAACTGATAAACTGGGCTTTAACAAAATCACAAATTTCTGTTCTTTGAAACATAAGAAAATGAAAAGGAAGCCATGAACTAGGAGAAAATATTACATATATATGAAAAAGAACTATTATTCAGAATACATAACTCAATAAAAAGAACCCAATAACAAAGATAAAACACTTGGACACTTCACAAAAGAAGATCTACGAATGGTCAAGAGGTATATGAAAAGACGCTCAATGTCATTAGTCATTGGGAAAAGTCAAATTTCCACGGCCTACCGCATCAGTACTGCTAAAGAGTTAGAAAACTGACAATATCAGATATCAGTGAGGATGGGTCTCATTTGTTGCTGGCGGGAGTGTAAAATGGTACAAATGCTTTGGCAAACTGGTAGCTGCTCAGAAAACTAAAAACTTAATACATGTGACCCAGCAACTCCATTCCAAGGTGCTTATTACCAAAGAGAAATGACAGTGTCAACAAACATACAATAGATGCTCATCAAAGCTTTATTCTTAGCAGTGAAACACTGGAAACAAGTGACTGGAGAAACAAATTATGGTATATGCATACAACAGAATACTGCTCAGCAATAAAAAGAAACTGCTTATATATGGGACAACATGGATGGATCTCAAAACATTATACTAATTGAAAGAAGTCACACAATAAGAGTATTTATTGTGATTCTATTTATGCGAAATTTTATAACAAGAAAAACTGATCGATAGTAATGGAAAGCAGATCAGTGTTTGCCTGGAAGTGGGGTGGGGAATGAGGGAACTTTGGCGGATGATGGAAATGTTTATTTTGATTGGAGTAATGGTTTTACATAGGTGAATAAATCTGTCAAAACCCATCTAACTTTACACTTAAAATGGGAACTTTATTAGACATAAATTATACCTCAATAAAACTTGATTTTTCTTCATCTTACTGAAGTATAGTTGATGTACAATATTACCTAAGTTATAGATGTATAATATAGTGAGTCACAGATTTTAAAGGCTATGCTCCATTTACAGTCACTATAAAATGCTGGCTACACCCCCTGTGCTGTACAGTATACCCTTTAGCTTACTTTATACCTAACGGTTTGCACCTCTCAATCCCCTACCTCTAGGTTGCCCCTCTGCCCTTCCGTCTCCCCACTGGTAACCGCTAGTTTGTTCTCTGTAACTGTGAGTCTGCTTCTTTTTGGTTATAGTCACTACTTTGTTGTATTTTTAAATTTTTTAAATTTTTATCATTATTTTAAAATTTTGGCCGCGTCAGATTTTCGTTGCGCATGAGGGACCTTTGATGCTGCAGGCGGGATCTTTTCGTTGAGGCTCATGGGCTTCTCTCCAGCTGTGGTGCACAGGTTCCAGGGCGCGTGGGCTCTGTAGTTTGTGGCACGTGGGCTCTCCAGTTGAGGAGCACGGGCGTAGCTGCCCCGCAACATGTGAGATCTTAGTTCCCCAACCAGGGATCGAACCGTGTCCCCTACATTGGAGGGTGGATTCTTTACCACTGGACCACCAGAGAAGTCCCTGTTGCATTTTTTATTTTCCACGTGTAAGTGATAGCATACAGTATTTGTCTTGGAGGGTATTATGCTCAGTGAAATAAGTCAGATAGAGAAAGACACAATTTGATTTTAAAACAAGTATTAAAAAGGGAAGACAAGGGTGGGAGGCAGGGTGACGCAAGAGGGAAGAGATATGGGAACGTATGTATATGTATAACTGATTCACTTTGTTGTAAAGGAGAAACTAACACACTATTGTAAAACAGTTATACTCCAATAAAGATGTTAAAAAAAAAAGGGAAGACATTTATCTTTTTTACAAAGCATAATAGGATAGTGATTAGCTATGTGACAGTAGGCAGTTTTCCTGGTCTGTTTCCTCATTTGTAAAATAGATATAATAACAGCACATACTATATAGGTAGTTGTGAAGATTAAATGAAAATATCGATACATGCAGAATATCTGCTATGTAATAATGACATTTATTGAGGACTTATTACATAACCACATTCTAGACATTTTCATTTAATCCTAGTCTCACATTCTAATAATTATATCTAATATATTAACTTGAAATCTAAGAAAATGATATACAGTAACAACTACTGAAGCTAAATCCTCAAACTCACATGAAAAAATATCAAGAAATATAAGAATACACACACATACCCCTAATGCAGAAAATTACTGTTTCAGTAATCACTGGGTAACAAACACCTCAAAACGTAGTGGCTGGGCTTCCCTGGTGGCGCAGTGGTTGAGAATCCGCCTGCCGATGCAGGGGACACGGGTTTGTGCCCCGGTCCGGGAGGATCCCACGTGCCGCGGAGCGGCTGGGCCCGTGAGCCATGGCCGCTGGGCCTGCGCGTCCGGAGCCTGTGCTCCGCAACGGGAGAGCCCACAACAGTGAGAGGCCCGCGTATCACACACACAAAAAAACCCCCAAAAAACTTAGTGGCTGAAATCAACAACTATTTCATTTCTTCCTGATACTACAATCATGGCTGGGCTCGGTTGGCTCCTCTGCTGGTCTTAAAGTCACCCCTTGGCTGCCTCAGCTGGTGGGAGGCTGGGGGCCAGACTCAACTGGGAGGGCTGGACCTTCTCCCTTCCCACACGTCTTCTAAGGTCTCTCCCCCACGTTCCTCGAAGCTCCAGAGAACAGAGAAGCAGAAGCTGCTGACTTATTAAGGCTTGAGCCTGGCCCTGGCCCACCATCGTCTCTGCAGTGTCTCGCTGGTCAGGAGTGCCACAGGGCCAGCACATGAATTCGTACCAGGAAGGTGCTTCTCTGGGAGCCACTGATGGAAGGACATCAATAAAAGGGACCAGGTTTGCAAACAGCAGAGAAAAGACTACAGAATCACCCGGGGCCACCCTGAATATCGTCATTGTTAAAAGGGCTAGAATAACAACGAACCTATGAAGGTTTCTTTAACAATGTGTTCCTCACACGATACACGATACCAATTACATGCTGATTAAAAAAATGTGTAGTTCTGTCCCCGGTGGCGGCGCAGTGGTTAAGAATCTGCCTGCCAATGCAGGGCACATGGGTTTGAGCCCTGGCCCGGGAAGATCCCACATGCTGCGGAGCAACTAAGCCCGTGAGCCACTGAGCCTGCGCTCTAGAGTCCGCGAGGCACAATTTCTGATCCCGCACGTCTAGAGCCCGTGCCCCGCAACGAGAAGCCACCGCAATGAGAAGCCCACGCACCGCAATGAAGAGGAGCCCCCGCTCGCTGCAACTAGAGAAAGCCCGCGCACAGCAACGAAGACCCAATGCAGCCAAAAAAAAAAAAGAAAAAAAAAGTGTAGTTCTGTTAATAACAGCATTGGTTATTGTTGCTTTTTTGAGGGGGCAGGGTGAGATGTATATATATCAGGGTCACCAAGGAATCTTTTGGAAAAAAAACACAAAACACCTCACCATTCTAATTTTAAAAAGGCTGCCTAAGGAGTTCCTGTGTGCTCTGCAGAAGTGCTTCCTGTGATTCTAATATGCATCCGCATCCCCACATCTCCACCACATACAGTCAGATGAGGGCATGTGATACAGATAATCCAAATTTTAATTGTTCACCAGAACCTACACGCGAGACAGTTTTAAGAGTTTACGACCCAATTCCTGGAAATCTCCGCCCCTTCCCCAAAATAGTTGGAATAATTCTCCCACTCATTAGCCTATGAAATTACCCAACCTATAAAAACTAACCACCCCATATTTCAGGGCCTCTCAACTTCTAAGACGGCCCACACTCTGTCTATGGAGTGTGTTATCTCCCTGAGTAAACCTTCTTTCACTTAAAAAAAAAAAAAAGTTTACAGAACATTTTCACATGAATTATCTCATTTGTTCCTATGAATTAAGCAGGGTTGACATCATCTTATTCTCTCTCACACTCCCTTACCAATTTTCAAAAAACAGATGCTAGGAGAGAAAAAAAATAAGGTGCAATTATTATTTTGACAAAGAGAATAACCACATAAAACTGGATCACAAAATTACTACTCATTCAAATACTTTTAAAAAATATATAAATTTATTTGGCTGCGTCGGGTCTTCGTTGCTGTGCGTGGGCTTTCTCTAGTTGCAGTGAGCGGGGGCCACTCTTCATCGCAGTGTGCGGGCTTCTCACTGCGGTGGCTTCTCGTTGCAGAGCACGGGCTGTAGGCTCGCAGGCTCAGTAGTCGTGGCACACGGGCTTAGCTGCTCCGCGGCATGTGGGATCTTCCCGGACCAGGGATCCAACCCATGTCCCCTGCACTGGCAGGCGGATTCTTAACCACTGCGCCACCAGGGAAGCCCTCAAATACCTATTAGGCGCTTACTATTGCCAAGCACTAGGCTACCAGATACATTCCACTGAGGAAAGTAAGAGAAATGAGTTTGTACCATAACATGAAGACCTGAGTTACATAAATGAAGAAGTGTGTTAACTATCTGGGTTATTAAGCTAAAAGGAAAAAACGAAAGTGCTGACAAGAAAGGCCATGGACCTGCTTCCCTAAAGATTTTACAAACAGGATATTCATCTCTCTGGGATGATTTATAGGTAAAGCCAAGTTGGAAGGTAAGGGAATAGAACTGATAAACTGCAGTCAGTTATATGTTTGGCAACAATGAAAAGAATGAATGTTGCTAGATTTGTGGCCAAAATTGGGGAGAAAGCTGGGGCTCGGGTGGGAAAGAGCTAGAGAAAAGCAAACAAGAGAGAAATTCCTAAATTATAAAACATCTTTCATGAGAACATGGAGTTTAAGACTGATCAAAACTAGTAATAAAAAAAATTAGGAAAATGAACTGAGACATAAAGCATATTTATCAATCAGCATGAATGGTTATTAATAAAGATTATTTCTTCAAAAGCTCTTTAAAACTGCATTGACCCCACATACCAACACCAATCCATCCCTCACCATACCTGTGCTGCCTCATGAAGCTTAAAGATAACTAACTGTACACAGTGGTTACCTCACTAGACTGAAGCTCCCTGGGGGCAGCGACCAGGACTGCCCTGGCCTTGGTGGCTAAGTACACAGTGCCTGGCACACAGTAGGGACTTAGGTTACTCAAACATGTAACGCACACCTATTTGAATAACATGTGATACACTAAACTCACACACTGCCCTCTTCAACCAGTCATTTCAGCAATTCAGTCTTCTGAGGGTCTGAAATCCTCTGGGTAGCTGACAGAAGAAGTCCTGGACTCTTTCCACAGAAAATACGCACCCAGTCTCAGGCAAAACTCATGAAGTCCAAGTTAAGAACCACTGCCCGAAGTGGGCACCAGAACTGAAGACAGCACTCTGCCTGGGGTTCCGAGTTCGGCCAGGCTAGTTTACGATGAGAACCCGCCAACTGAACTGCTCAGAAGTTAATCCAGGTCTCTCCACCTGTACACGCACAGGAGGTTCTTCTGAAATGTAAACTTCAGACTTCACATCTGCGGCCCTCCCTTCCTCCAGCAGCCACCTCAGTGATGTTCTGTTCTGAACTTTTGCACGGCTCTCCTCTGTGGTCAGGCACTCCTGCCCCCTGGTGTACTCAAGGCCAAACTCACATCTAGTTTCTTCCCAGAAGGTGGGCTGGAAATCCCACTTCTACCCCCACCACGGAGCACCTTATTTTCGTGTGGTGTGTCCAGTCTGCCGAGGCCATTTTGAACCCTCCTCCGTCGGGATGTCAGCCGCCATGGTTGAATTGTGCCAACTAGGTTTTCCCTTCAGTCACTCATATAAATCATGAACAAGACTGAAGAGAAACTATATTTTTAAATACTCTCAAGTAAATTCCGAAAGTGATTTAGATTTGAAAACCAGCAAAATACTGGCCAGATACATTTATATCCAAGACATGCAAGTCTAAGAAAAGCATTTTCATGTCCTGAAACTATATTAACTGTAAAAGTCACAGTTAATTTCATCTCCACGTTCACAAATTATTTACCATGCCTTCATGTAGCTAACATTCAACGTTGAAACTTGCAAAAAGCAGGATCATAACATAGCTTGTTAAAGTACCTATTTCTGTTTCAAAAGTCCCTGAGGAGTCTGTCTGCAAGTAAGAAAGCTCAACAAAAAGCGAAATGCAGGGGGGCGGAGGGGGGGGAGCAGGGAGGTAAGAGGGAACTCAATTATATCACTGTTAGGACGCCAAGCAGCCAAGGACCTATAGGAGTTAATTTTATTAGGATCCTTAAATCACCCTGCTTTCACTCGCCCACAGAGTGCAATACAAGGTTTCCGGCACTTCTGTTCTAAACTAGTACCAATTTAGACTTCAAATTCCAACGCCTTACGTGGCGCTCTCTTTTATCAGATGCCCAATATATATTTAAGATTATTAAAACACTAAAATAGTATCCCCGGACCTTTGTGTTTGAGGTATTAAATTAAATTTCTAAATCAGTCAAGCAATTCGTGTCAAAGGCACCCAAGAGTTTACATTCTCACCGTTATCAGTTTAAGACAGACTGTGAATACTCTACTGTTAAGACTAACTTGGTCCTTCAAAATAAATTAGAACTAAAAATAAAGGTTCTCTCAAGTGTGAGCACTAGAGATTTCATAATGCTTTTAACTTGCACAATCAAGTCCATGTTCAATTATGATTCATTCAAAAGTACAATCCACTCATGGACAGTATTATAGTTATTAACCCTCTTCCAGACCCTAAGCTAAGGAAACTGTTGGACCTTTTTGACTCCATAATCACAGGTAGAGATGGCTATTTCTCATTTTGTGATAAAGTTGCTGATACTTGTACTTGAAAACCATGTTAATTAGCATACAGATCCTGCTGTGCTGCCACCTTGAAATTTTTGTTACTCTTTGGGAGCTTCATTAGTACCAGGTCAAAAACCAAGACCTCACCCCAAACTACACGACAATCAGAGGCCAAATCAACCGGCATTTAGACATCCTAACTCTCCCCAGGCTTCAGTGATTCACTGCTTATCACACAGGAGGAAACTTTCTCTATAGTCCCTGTACGGCCAGCTCCTGACCACCTTTTCCAACCCCACTTCTTCTTCCCACCTGGCAACGCTTAGCCACCCCAATCCCTTCCATTGTCAACATGTCAAGTTCTTTCCCGCCTCACCATCCTGGCCTCGTCCAGTACTGCAGGGCCTCTCCTGGAGCCTCCTCTAAGACCGTGGTCACCGCATCCCCTTGAACAGGAGGGAGTAACAGTCTAGCAAGATCCAGCACACCATGCTTCAATGGTTCTCCAAGTACAGTCTGCACAACTCTGGGGGGCCCTTGAGACTTTTTCAGGGGGCTCACAAGTCAAAACTATTTCCACAACACCATATATTATTTGCCTTTTCCACTATGTTCATATATGCACGAATGGTGCTAAACCAGTGGTGGGTAGAACTGCTAGACTGGTTGGTGCCCCTTAGCACAAATCAGGACAGTGGTCACAAACTGTAGAGGACAGTCATTGTAATCTTCACCACCATGCACTCAGCAAAAAAGGAAAAAAAAAGCCAAGCCATTTTTACTTAACAATGTCCTTGAGGAAGTGGTAAAAATTATTAATTTTATTAAATCCTGACCTTTAAATACATGTCTTTTTAATGTTCTGCAGACAAAATGGGATGAATGCATAAAGCATGGCTGCTACACACTGAAGTGTGACGCCGTGTAGGAGAAAAGCACTTGTGCAACGGTTTGGGAAGTGGTCTGAAACAGACACTTTTATCATGGAACACCATTTTTACTTGTAAGAATGACCAACAAACTATCATTATTTCAGATGTGGGTATCTGGCAGACATTTTCTTGGAAATGAAAGAAACGAGACTGTCATTTTAAGTAAAAGTGGTAGCATTTTACCAACAATCAAATTCGAACTCTTAAGAGGAATTAGAAATCTGCATCACTCAGGGTGAACTTAACAGCTTCCCAATATTTAGATTTTTCTGAGATTGATGGTGATATTAAAAAATGTCATTTAAAGAAATATCTGTATATTGAAATGCGTCAAAATGTGGAAGGATCTGCATAACAGTGAACCAATATGTTCCAAATGACCAACGTACGATGTTCCCAAATCAGGTATGGGTAGCAGATCCATTCAAAGTGCAAACAAACCAACAGAGTTCAATGGTACAGAGTAAAAAACACTTCATCCATGTGAGTTTAGATGCTACAACTAACTTCTAACAAACTACCACTTATGGAGTCTTGGTTCGATGGTGTCAAAGAATACCCACAATTACCTGAGAAAGTAATATTAAAATGCTCCTTCCTTTTCCAGGTATGTATCTGTGCAGGCTCATATACTTTATTAAAGTAACATATTGCAATGGAATGAATTCAGAAGTACATATGAGAATTCAGCTGTTTTTTAAACCAGGTATTGAAGATACTTGCAAAACTGTAAAACACCATCAAAATCCCAGTTGCTTTTTTTTTTTGGCAGAAATTGATAAGCCAGTCCTAAAATTAGTATGAAAATACAAGGGACTCAGAATAGTCAAACAATCTTAAAAAAGAATTAAGTTAGAGGGCTCACACTTCCGAATTTTGAAACTTACCATAAAACAACAGTAATCTAGATAGTGTGATACTGGCACAAGGACCATATAGATCAAAGGAACAGAGTCCAGGAATAAACCCTGTACAATTATGGTCACGTGGTTTTTGACAAGGATGTCAAGACAATTCAATGAGGAAAGAATAGTCTTTTAACAGAAGGTTCTGGGACAACTTGATATCTACATACAAAAGAATCAAGTTGTACTCCTATCTCCCAACACATACAAAATTTAACTCTGAATAGATCATAGATCCAAATATAAGACATAAAAGTATAAAACATTTAGAAGAAAACATAGTGGTAAATCTACATAGCCTTGGATTGGGCAATGGTTTCTTAAATATGACACCAAAAGTACAAATGACAAAAGAAAAAATAAATAAATTGGACTTTGTCAAAATTTAAAATTTTTGCTTCAAAGGCCACCATCAAGAAAGTGAAAAGACAACCCAAAGAATGGAAAAAATTATTTGCAAATAGTATATGATACTTCACACCCGTAAGGATGGCTGGTACAAGAAAGACCGATGAGCTAATTAATTATTAGAGAAATGCTAATCAAAACTACAATGAGGTACCACTTCACACTGGTCAGAATGGCCATTATTAAAAAGTCTACAAGTAACAAATGTGTGAGAGAGTGTGGAGAAAAGGGAACCCTCCTACACTGTTGGTGAGAATGTAAGTTGGTGCAGCCACTATGGAGAACAGTATGGAGATTCCTTAAAAAACTAAAAATAGAACTACTGCATGACCCTGCAATCCCACTCCTGGACAAATATCTGGAAAAGATGAAAATTCTAATTTGAAAAGATACATGCACCCTTATGTTCATAGCAGCACTATTTACAATAGCTGAGACGTGGAAACAACCTAAACGTCCATCGACAGATGAATGGATAAAGAAGATGTGATACATATATACAGTGGAATATTACTCAGCCATAAAAAAGAATGAAATAATGTCATTTGCAGCAACATGGATGGACCTAGAGATGATCAAACTAAGTGAATTTAAGCCAGACAGAAAAATACTCTATATCACTTATATGTGGAATCTAAAATATGACACACAAATGAACTTATTTATGAAGCAGAAACAGACTCACAGACATACAAAACAAACTTATGGTCACCAAAGGGGAAAGGAGTCGGGGGAGGGATAAATTACGAGTTTGGGATTAGCAGATACAAACTATTATATATAAAATAAACAACAAGGTCCCACTGCATAGCACAGGGAACTATATTCAATACACTATAATAAACCATAATTGAAAAGACTATGAATATATATATTACAGAATCACTTTCCTGTGCAACAGAAACTAACACAACATTGTAAGTCAACTGTATTATATGTCAATTAAAAAAAAAAATAATAATAAAAATTAAATAAGATAACAAGTGAAATTGAAACCAATTTCAACTGTTGGTTGGAATGTAAAATGGTTGGAAAACAGTTTGACAGTTCTTCAAAATATTAAACATAAAATTACCATATGACCCAGCAATTATACTCCTAGGAGTATACCTAAAAGAAGTGAAAACATGCCTACACAAAAATCACACACACAGAATATGAAATACGAATGCTCAGAACAGCAGTACTTCTAATAGCTCAAATATAGAAACAGCCTGCATGTCCATCAATTGACAAATGTATGAACAGAATGTGGTATATTCAAATAACGCAATATTATTTGGCAACCAAAAGGAATGAATTACTGATACATGCTACAACATGGATGAACCTTGAAAATATTTATGTTAAATGACAAATGCCAGGCACAAAAGACCATGTATACGTGATTCCATTTATATGAAATGTCCAGAATAGGTAAATTCATAAAAAACAGAAAGTAGATCAGTGGATGACAGGGGCTGAGGTGAGGAGAGGATGGGAAGTGACTGACTGCTAATGAGTACAGAGTTTCTTTTTGGGGAGATGAAGGTAAGTAGGGATCGATATAACCCACATGGACATCAAAGTAACATCTGATATAACAAAAAAGAAGCAAACTCACAGATATACAGAACTAATGGTTCGCAGTGGGGAGAGGCAATACAGAGGTAGGGGATTAAGACATACAAACTTTTATGTACAAAACAAACTACAAGGATATATTGTACAACACGGGCAATACAGCCAGTGTTTTTGTTTTTGTTTTTTTGCAGTACGCGGGCCTCTCACTGTTGTGGCCTCTCCCGTTGCAGAGCACAGGCTCCAGACGCGCAGGCTCAGCAGCCTTGGCTCACGGGCCCAGCAGCTCCGCGGCACGTGGGATCCTCCAGGACCGGGGCACGAACCCGCGTCCCCTGAATCGGCAGGCGGATTCTCAACCGCTGCGCCCCCAGGGAAGCCCCAGCCAGTGTTTTATAGTACCTATAAATGGAGTATAACCTTTAAAAATTGTGAATTACTTTGTTGTACACCTGTAACTTATATACACATTGTACGTCAACTATACTTTTAAAAAAAGGTCTAAAAAATTACATTAAGTACTGGGAAGTCATAATCACAAATGCAAGCTCTGATTATTCTCTTGTACAAAACAATGTATGACACTGAAAAAAAAGTCAATTTCAAGCTTCAACACAAGGTGGTCACTACAGGACTATCCCCTCCCACAGGTACACAACTTTTTACCTTAAAAATTTTCAATGCAGTGTGTTAGAAAAGGATAGGATAATTAAAAAATATACAGTAACGGGCTTCCCTGGTGGCGCAGTGGTTGAGAATCCGCCTGCCGATGCAGGGGACACGGGTTCGTGCCCCGGACCGGGAAGATCCCACATGCCGCGGAGTGGCTGGGCCCGTGAGCCGTGGCCGCTGAGCCTGCGCGTCCAGAGCCTGTGCTCCGCAGCGGGAGAGGCCACGACAGTGAGAGACCCGGGTACCACAAAAAATAAAAAATAAAAAAATAAAATAAAATAAAAATATACAGTAAATCAGAATACAATTGGACTATATTCTACCGGAAACAAATGTAATGACATCTTTCCCTCTGAAGTATCCAAATCAAAGGATGCATGTTCTTTACTACCTAAAATATTTTGACAAGGTAGGTAATAATTTGAGTTACTTTTACTGAATTGCCTTTTACCAAACCACAGAATTGTTTCATTTTCTCTCTTAAGATCTTTGACATTCCTGTGATTCCCTCCTGCTTGTTAACCCCTGAGGCTTATATATGGCAGTCTTTTGATGATGGTCTAATAGTAAACTCGATTATCAAAGTTCTCTGTAGAACATTCCAGTGAAAAAGGTGCCAGGTTTTATGTGAAGATAATTAAATGACACTATAACTTTAATTCGATTAAGTTTAGTTACCTCCTATCACGGGACTACTCGTTTGTGTTAGAAACAATAGATGTAAGGGAGCTGGTACATTTGGCCACCACTAAAACAATTACTACAAAGCACTCCCTGAAAGCCAGCCTGCTTTACAGGTGACGTGTCCTTAAAAGCTTAACATTGTAAATAACAGGAAAAGTACTTGGGGGGGGGGGGCGGGGGGAAGAGCTGTATAAATTACCTGAGAATTATATTTTCCTCACTAGTAGTTTTATCAATGTTTTTAAAAAATACAAAATTTGAACGCCAAGTAGTAAAACAATCATTGCATTTGCTAGTTTTATCTGAAGGCAAACTTTTAAAATAAACTTACAAGTTATTTTACTAGTCAAACTGGCATGAGATATTTAACCAAAAGAACATTCTAGGAAAGGTGTGGTTTCTAGCTTAGCCTTTTCCCACCCTCAGTAAATACGACACAACAGCTAGTAACACAAAGTAACACAACCTAGAAAAGAAACACAGATACTCAAATTTCTCTAGTATAGCACCATTCTCAAGCAAGTGTGTCAGTAAACTCAGAAGTCTGAACACTGAATAATTCTCTGAAGAGTAGCTACTACATGGAATCAGGGAATTATCTCCTTTTTTGATGCTTGCAAAACAAAAGAGCCCACAACTACAGAATGTCCTGGTTCATAACAAAGGTAAACAATTGTAAAATCAAATACAAAGACTGGGAGTAATTTAACCTCTGCAAAATACATTTCACTTTAATCAACACAAATGAAAATACATAAGGAGAAAATGGCGTAGGATATAGCAATATGACATACTGAAGGCACGGAAAATAGGGACTGAACTTACTCTGTATGCCACTGGAGGCTAATTTAGCACAGTACTTTATTAACAGCAGTTTAAAATATATGTGAAGTGAAGGCAAAGGGGTGACGTGTCACATCTGGGTCTTTAGGAGGATGATGACTAGAAGGCAGATAAGACAGAATGGGTTTCAACTGGACATAAGGAACTTCTTTAGCAAAACAGTGATAAAATGCTAGACTTGCTTACTGAAGACTGGAATCACCAGCTCCAGAATTTCAAGGGGTCAATAAATCGGGATCTGTTGGGGGCATTCTCCCAGTTGAGATCAGGTAGCCCAGGTACAGGTCACCTGTAACTTGATTATTCAGAAACTGCTACGTTTAACTACTGGGCACTCTGTATCTGATTAGATAGAACTCACTCAAGAGCCCACACTTCAAAATGCAGAGAAGCAAAGGGCTCCGTGGTTCAGACTGCCAATAAAGGAGGGATGCCGGGTTCCATACGGGCATTCGGGACGGTCAGGGACTTCAAAAGCCTCCAGCTGAGGCACGGTTCCTTCATGGCTGCAGCTGTTAAGGCACCCTACAGGAGTCACCCCCTATCTCTACACAAGCGTCTCTCAGCCTCTGATCTTGACTCCCCGCTGCACCCCCCAGCCCTTTGACGGAGAGAGATGATAAAAGGATGAGTAAGCACGCTGTAGCTAGTCTTGGGCAAAGAGCACAGACCTTGGCACCGGCCGTGGAAAATGGGGGTGAAGAAGCAGAACAGAAAGCGAGCGAGCTCGGGGAGTCCGTCCAATGAGCAGCCGGCAGTTACAAGCTTTCCTCCTTCTGCAATCACCAGAGACTCCAAACCTGCTTTCACGCCCCCGCCCCACTGTGGTCAAGCGCACATTCTCCTGAGGCTCATTTACTTCTTAAAAACAACACGAAAAGATAAAGGTAATTTCTCCAGGCTGCCCGTTGTCAAAGACCATAAAGCCTCACCCTGAAGCATGGCTAAGTCCAACGGTTCTCTTTCCTCACTCGTCTTCTAGCACCCCGGCCATCCATCCCCACTCCACTCCACCCCAGACCACCTCCGTTCAGCAAAAAAAGAGACTGCCACCAACAGTTGCAAATATATGTCAACCTTTTCCGGGGGCGGGGGAACTTTTGAATTACTTCAACAGCCTGGTTACAAGTACCTGACCTTATTTTTTTCCCAAAGAAAAATAGGACACCGAGAGATCAGAAATTGCTCTTTCTCTGCCCTCCTACTTCAGCCGCTGGCAGAATCTAAGGGGTTTCCGAAGAGAACTCTTCCGAGTTTCTTCCGTAGGAAACTTGCCCTCACTAGCCAACCGTCCTTTAGGTCCCTGATTTTCTTTAAAATGCTGAACTTCACAGACAGAAAAACCCCAAGGTGCTATTTCCTTTGTTAAAATCCCACGGACTTTAATTTGGGGTGGAAAGGCTAGCAACGATCACGACAGCTCGCCGCGGGGAGGTGCAGTGGGACAGGTGCGGCTCCTGCCTTTGGGAGCCCCGCGGCAGTCGGCCGAGCGGCAGACCCCGCACCGCCTCCCCGGCCCCGGACCAACCTGAGCTCCCCGTCCGCCCGCGGCCTCCCAGACACTTCCCGCCGCGCCCGGGCCGCCCGCCGCCGCCCCGCGGGCCCGGCCGCGCCGCCGTCTCCGCTCAAGATGGAGGTGGCGGCGGCGGTGGCGGGCGGCTGGTTACGAAACGCGCGGCCGCCACATGGCCGCGCCGGCTCCAAACTTGGCCGGGCCCGCCGCGTCCCAGCGCCCAGGCGAGGCCGGGCCCGGGCGCGAGGAGGCCGCGCGGCGCCCGCCACTCACCCACAGACCGGTAGCCCAGGATCGCGATCTTCCGGGACTTGGACTGCGGCATCTTAGCGGCCTCCTCAGCCCCGAGCCAACCACATCAACCGTGGCGGCGGTGGCTCCTGTGCTGCGATCGGTGGCGGCCGCGCCGGGGCACAGCGGCATCCAGGGGCGGGGCGGGCGGGCGCGGCTGCCTCGGCTCCTCGCTCGCGCGCCCAACCGCCCGGAACCGCCGCGCGGCCCCGCCCCCAAACACGCCCACGTGACCGCGCGCCGCCGCAGGGCCCCTAGACAGAGGCTCGCGTCAGCGCCGCACTCCCGCTGCGGCGGCCGCCCTCGCCCCCGAAACGTACGAGGTTGCGTCGGGCAGTGTTTTACTTTAAACCTAAAGAGAGAGGACGCCGAGATGCCCCTGGAAAAGTCACGACTGAAACTCGCTGCGTCATGACCCTCCCACCGGCTTCCGCCGCTTTTTAATTACGCCAATTCTCTCCGAGCGCTGATTGGGCAGTTCTAACCCGCCCGCACGATGACGCGACGGAAACTCCTTCTCCCATTGGGGGCGGTGGAGGGGAGGAACCAGAGGCGGGGCTGCTTGCTCGGGAGCTAAAAATAAATTCGGACTGGGACCGCTCGGTTGGGCACCATTAAGATTTGAAGGCTTCGAACTTCGTTAAGGGTCGGTGGCGGACGGGAGGGGCGGAGAGAAGCTAGCTCACCAGTGATTGGTTAGGTCGGGGTGAGGAGGCGGGGCAAGATGTGGGGGATGCGGTGATTGGTGGAACGTTGAGCGGTTCGAGGACTCGCGCCCGCTGAGCCCTTAAAAGGCGCGAGGCGCGTGGCGGTTGCTCGTTGGGCTGTCGGTTGGTTAGTACCTTACTCGTGTTTTGTTTTTTTTTAAACTCTTTGCTATATTAGTGTTAGTAAGTCTAGGTTTGAGGATGCAGGTGATGACCAAGTATCATCCATGGGTGAAGGACCGTTGGAAGAATGGAATATGTGTTAATTCAAAATGTTACGCATTTCATTGAAAAAGTGCGCACCCCTCAGTTCTGGTCTCAACCCTGGGATTTGCGGATCCCGCACACCTCACGGGAAATAATAGCGCAAGTCGACACATCTTTAACTGTCAACACCTGCGTGGCTAATTAAGTTAAGGCAAACGTAAACACCAGCCGTTGTTGGTTGAGAACTCTCCAGAACCGTCCTTCCGAGGGTGGGGGGTGGAATTTAAGACCGATGCGCCTGCGCTCTGGTGTGGGTTGACCTCTCCGGTAAAGGGACGCCGCTGTATTTCCCACAAAAGGCGCACTAACGACCCCTTTTTCCAGTGGTGCTGGTGAAGGGCCCAGTGGCACCAATGTTGGGGTACAAGAAGGGACGCCAGCCTGGGAGGCCTGAGTCCTGAAAAAAGAAGGTGAAAGCTGGGCCCAAGAAATGAGGATGCGGTCGGTGCTTTCCGTCATGGTAGGTATTCTTGTCCATGGCGGTTGCCAAAGAAGCAGATACCCACTAATCCTACCGATATCCCCTGTTGTCCTCGGGCTGTTTGGCAGCGTTGACCTGCGTGGCTGAGTGGGACCACCGCTCTCTGGTCATGGCCTCACCCAGTGAGCACAGTGGAGGAGTCCCCAGGAAGCTGAGCGGCAGGGTAAGATTCCTGGTATGAAGACTTAGAGGTGACAGCCTCATATAGACGCCTTATTGAGTTAGAACACTGGCGTTACGGCAGAATCCTTCCACCATCCCGCTGAAGTACTCAACAGGAGAGGGGGCGCGCACATATTCATGTTCTGGGGGGGTGGTCTACAGATTGAAGCACCAGGCCACCAATTGGAAGTGAGAAATGCCTTTAAAGTTGTATTTTATCTTAATGGAATTTTGCATTTCTACTCTGTAATTAGTTGAAATATTTAAAAAAATTCTCAAGTGTATAATTTTTATCCGGTGAATTTGGTTGCACCTACTGCAGTATTTTGAACTGCTGGTACTAGACTCTCTAGTGCGTTGTGAAATCAGCTTAGTGGGTGTTTTTGGTTTTTTGTTTTTTTAAATAGAAGAACAGAATAAAAAAGTACCTTGCATAGTAAGGGTGAGTATTGTTTCATGACACTTCTGTTGTATGTGTATGTATATTTATAGTTATGCTATATATGTGTATTGTATACTGAGTTCCATTGTAAAATGTATTTCTTACATTGCCTCAAAAAGTTTGAAAGCACTGTCCTAGCCTGGGAGTTTTACGAGTCCAGACTGGGAAATGCAGTTGTAAAGGACAAATTCATTCAAGAAATGGTTCAGTCGTGTTAAAGCCCTTTAAGGCCAGACCCAGGAATTCTGAAAATTCCTTTATTCCAGAATGGGGAGAATTTCTTTGGTTTAAGAAATGACTCAGATTACCTAAAATATTTGGGATTGATGTATGAATTCACATAGAAATAACTGACCGCAGCCAGACCATATAGAAAATGGACTTGCTTCTGAATTCAGAGTACAGTTGACCTTGAACAACACCGGTTTGAACTGCAGGATCCACTTACACCCGGATGTTTTCAATAGCAAATACTATATATAGTACTACACGATCCAAGGTTCGTTGGATCTGTGGATGCCGGGTGGCAGATACAGAGGAACCACAGATCTGGAGGGCCGTTCTTGGATTTTCCACTCAGCAGAGGATCCGTGCCCCTAACCCCTGTGATGTTCCAGGATCAATTGTAGTTCTTCTGATTGAGAACACTTGTTAACCTTTTCAGCAGCAGGGAGTTCTGCCACCAATCAATTTCTCCTGTGCAGGTTCTGCTCTGTCTTATGGCCTCTGCATACTGCCTTCTCTCTGTGTGTCCTTGTGTTTCCCTGGGAACCAAGAATTCTGTCTCTCCCATTTAGATTCCAGAGAGAACACATGGTGAGTTCAGCTAATTAACATTATCTCTTGAGTGAGGAGCTCATGCTAAACCTATGGATTGGCCAGGTAAGGCTCCCTTGGGCCAAACCTCCTGTGTAGCTGGCCATGGCAGTTGATGGCAGTTATTTGAAGCTTGAACGGTTTGTTATTTGGGATTATATTGTGGGATGTCATTTCTAAGGCCAGTGACATCTGACTTCTAGTTGGAACTAATTCCCGGAGGTAATGTACAAAACTTCTTTTTTTCCACATTGGGTTAGACTAAGAAAGAGGAGTGCAAATCACTACTATGCTTATTTTGCCTAGAAAGACATTTGTGAAATTATTTTACCTTTTCACACATGAAAGGGTGACCCTAAATGAAAGTAGGCATGAAGGTGTTTTGTTGTTGTTTTGCTTTTTGAATATTTGATGAAGGAAGACTAGAAAAAGAACTAGGTTCACCTTAACCTTGGTACAAGCCAAATTAGACGGGTCTGTTATGCCTCAAAATCAAACAATCCAGATTTGGGCAGCCTGCCAAGGTCATTTCATTGTGTGGTCTTGTGAGTGAGAGAGCGGTTTCCTCCGCAGGGCCTTGGTAGGCCTGTCCTCAGTGTCCTAGCTTGAGGCCATCAGGCGGAAGCCATGCCCCCAACTTACTTGGGGCTGAAAGCAGATCCTCTTTTTTTTTCCAAAGCCGTGGGATCAGCCTGGCCCAAACCCTGAGGTGTGGGGTTACGTGAGGTGCTCCCAGAAGTGGGAAGTGGAGTGAGCTGGGGTGGCCCTCAGTCCATGGCGGGGGCTGAGCGTGAGAAAGGAAGTCAGCTCAGCAGGAGCTCTGAGGACAGGTCAGGCCTCTGCAGTAGCTGTAGATTATTCTCCATGTGAGGGGATGAATTGTTACCGACCAGGGTTCTTGGACTCTTTAATGAGTAGAAATTGATAGGAGGTCAGATGAGAAATTCAGACAAGCCTTTCCTGGGACTTGTGCTGTAGCACGAGGGAGCTAGAACAAGTAACAGGTGCCTTTGCTCGCTCCCTGAGGGGGGGTGAGTTGGTCCCTTAAATGGGGAGAGGATGGGGGCTGACTGGGGGGTCGGGCTGGAGGTGGCTTAGGTGGTCTGCCCTCCCCCTTGGTGATGCTGTGTGCAGGGATCATGCTTTTTGCTCCTGGTACCTCAGACGTGGCAGTTGGGTTTTGGCTTTTTTGTATCTTATTGTTCATAATTGGCCCCAACAATGCATGCATGCATGCAGCTCTCTTTAGTCCCTTTTAGTTTCTTTGTATTCTGTTGCTCCAGGACTGGGGAGAGGAGCTGTTTGTCCAGGTGCAAGCACTGCCGTAAGGGGTCCCAGGTCCCAGCCTATGTCAGAATGTGTCCCCCACAGAGATATGTTGAAGTCGTAAGGCTCTCAGAATGTAATCCTATTTGGAAATAGAGCTGTTGATGATATAATTAGTTAAGGTGAGGTCATACTGGAGTAGGGTGGGCCCTAGTCCAATATGACCGGTTTCTTCATAAGAGAAGCGGAGATGCAGACACACACACAGGAGGAGGTAGAGGCTGGAGCGATGCTGCCGCAAGCCGAGGAGCACCTGGCGCCCCCGGGAGCTGGAAGAGGCGAGGAAGTGCCCTCCACTAGGGACTTCAGAGGGGGCCTGGCCCTGCTTCCCTCTGAAGGGGGGATAGAAATAGTTCTGGCCACCAGAACTATGAGGAAATAAATTTACTTCCCCCACGGGTTGTGGGATCGTGGTTCCCCGACGAGGGATTGAACCCAGGCCCTCGTCAGTGAGAGCGCAGAGTCCTAGCCACTGGACCGCCACAGAATTCCCTTTATGTTGTTTTAAGCCTCAGTTTGTAGTACTTTGTTAGCAGCAGCTCTAGAAAACGAACCCATCAACTGTCCTCAATTTTCAGTAAAGTTTCATTTAAAGTTTGAATCTAGTTTCTGCTGGGTGGTGGGTGAAATTGGCCTTGCTCCCAACATCCCAAGCCAGCTTGTGCCTAGTGGGCGTGTTCACTAGCAGAGAGCCAGCTGCCCGGCAGAGCAGGTCCCGAGGGTCCCTGTGTGGTCATCAGGCATGATGGCTGGAGGGGAGCAGCTGCTCCTAAGAGCCTGTGCAGCAGCGGCAGCAGCATCGGGGGATGCTCGGGAGAAGCGGGAGGCCAGGTCCTCGCAGTAAAACCAGGCGATGGCTTGGCCACCGAGGCTTTGGTTACGTATGCTCTTCAAATGTGCCTTAGATGAGGAATCTAGTCACAGCGCTCATAAGCCACCGAAAGTTAGAATTACCATTTGAGGGACATATTCACCATTGGTTCCTCCTCCTATGTGAAGAGTTCTCAGTGTTGGGTTTTATGCAGCGTGTTGGGATCCAGGGTGTCTACCATCGGTGTGCAGGGAAAAAAAAAAAGAACTTCTTGTGTTTTTTTAACATTTTTATTTTAAGAGTAAAATGATTGAGCTTTGCTAATATGTCATACTGTGTACGGATTGACCACGGCACCGTCATGGCAGACAGCGTCGTGTGGTGCCTGGAATGAGAGGCGTCCCGTTGGGGCTCCCGTGGCTGGCAGTGTTGTCCTCTCTGTTTAGTGCTCAGAATATTATAATTGCATTGCTTTTCACATGTCTGGTTCTGAGGAATTACAGAATGTATTATCTAAGTTCTGCTAAACTGAATCTCACAAAATGGTCATGGGTCTTCAAAGCTTTCCTTCAAAGAAACCATGAATTAATGATGAGAATAAAAATGCAATATAAGCACACACTAAGAAAAACAGGGCTGCCACCTCTTCCTTGTATGAGCTTTTTGCCAGCTACGTTAAAGGTAAAGATGATAATCATATCTTACAAGAAAATGACCAAAAATTTTTACAAAAAGGTAAAAATCAAGAGCATTGAAAATATGGGTTCACACCCACTATCATTAATGATGACTAAGTGTAATTACACACCTTGATATGAGCTGATAACGTAGTGAGTACCCTTCACAAATAATGAGACGTTTAAAAACTAAGCATCCAAAACACTAAGGCAGATTTTACAAATACTTCTGCAGCCTTTTTCTTTGGAAAATTCCAAACATATATGAAAGTAGATTAGTATAATGAACCCCAGACCCATCACTTGCTTCATTCAATATTTACCAAGTCATGGACCATCCTGTTTCATGCCCCATTACCCACCCACACATGGATTGTTTTGAAGTAAATCCTAGACTCATGCCATTTCATTCATAAGTGTTTCAGTATTTTCTCTGAAAGTTGACTCTTTCAAAAAAAAATGTAACATGCCATTTTTACTCTGAAAACAAAGAAAGCCAATTAAGGAATCGTTAATACCATCAAATAGCCACACTATTCAAATGTCTCTTAATGTGTCATAATTTTCTTTGCAGTTTGTTCAAATCAGAATCTAATTAAAGTCCATATGGTGCAATTGGTTGCTATATCTCTTAAGTCTTTTTTTAAAAACAAACTTTATTTTTCAGAACAGTTTTAGATGTATAGAAAAATTGGGAAGATAGTGTAGAGAATTCCCACATGCCTTGCACCCAGTTCCCCCGTTATTAACATCTCACACTAGTGTGGTACTGTTAGAATTAATTAACCAATATTGATTCATTAGTATTAGCTAAAGTTCAAACATTATTTTTAGATTTCCTCAGTTTTCCCCTAACACCCTTTTTCGGGTCCACGGTCCCATCCAGGACACCCCGTTACATTTAGTTGTCACGTCTCTTTAGGCTCCCCTTGGATGTGACCATTTCTCAGACTTTTCTTGTTTTTGATGACCTTGAAAGTTTGAGGAATGCTGATCAGGTGTTTTGTAGGTGGTTCCTCAATTGGGATTTGTCTGATGTTTCTCTCAGGTTTGGGGAGGAAGACCACAGAGGTAAAGTGCCATTTTCATCACATCAAAGGTGCATCGTATCCGTGTGACAGACCACTGTGCTGTTGTCCTTGATCACCTGTCTGAGGGGGTGACTGTCAGCTTCCCCACAGGTAAGTTACTCGTCTTTCTCGCTTTCCATGCTGTCCTCTTTGGATGGAGGTCACTGTGTGCAGGGCTTTATGCTTTACCCTAGTTTTCCTCCTGCCTGAAGAATTTCCTTTAGCATTTCTTACAGTCTCCGGCAACAAATGCAACATTTTTTTTATCTGAAAATTGTCTTTATTTCATTTCTTTAACTTTTTATTTTGAAATAACTATTAACAGGTAGTTTAAAAATAGTACAGAGAGGTCCTGTGTACCATTCTCCTGATGGTAACATCTTACATAAATGGGGCACAATCTCAAAACCAGGAAATTGGTACAATCCACAGAACTCATTCAGAATTCACCAATTTTACATGCACTCATTTGTGTGTGTGTGTTCTATTCAGTTTTATTACACGTGTGGATTTGCGTAACCAAAACCACAATCATAATACAGAGCTGTCCTATCACCACAAAGATCTCCCTCATGTTATTTTATTCCTCTACGTTTTTGAAAGACTTTTTATTTTGCTGGATATAGAATTTTAAGTAGACCGCCGGTGTGTGTGTATTTAGTATTAAAGATGTTCCATTTGCTTCTGGCCTCCATATTTTTTCTGTTGAGAAGTGAGCTATCATCTTGTTGATTCCTTTATGTAATATGTTGCCCACTACCCTTCTGCTTTTCAGATTTTGTCTTTATTTTTGGTGTTTAGAGTTTGACTGTGATGTGTTTGTATGTAGTTTTCTTTGCTTTAATGCTGTTTGAGGTTTACCGAGCTTCTTAGATTTGTGAGTTACTGTTTTTGATCCAATTTGGAAAACTTCCCTGCCAACATTTCTTCAGGTGTTTTTTTCTGCCCTCGTACTCCTCCTCTTATTCTGGGACTCCAATTTCACACATATTAGACAGTTTGATAGCTTTCTACCAGTCACTAAGCCTCTGTTTTTCTGATTTCTAGTTTAATAATTTAAAAAATTTTGGACAACATATTCTTCAGTTCTAGGATTTCTATTTGGTTCCCTTTTATAGTTTCCACCTCTCTCCTGAAGTTCTCCCATCTCTCCCCAGCATACCCCTGTTTTCTGTAAGTTCTTTAACACGCTTATCATAGTTATTTTAAAATCTTTGTCTGCTAATTGTAATGTCTGGATAATTCATAGGTCTACTTTTATTGTATGACTTTTCTCTTGATTATAGGTCATTTTTTGTTTCTTTTCACATCTAGTAATTTATATTTTATAGTGGCCATTATAGATGAAATGTTACAAAAATTCTGGATTGTGTATCTTCTTTTGAAGCCTGTTGAGTTTTGAGTTAATATTTGTATGTGGTGAAAAGTATGGATCAAAGTTTCTTTTATTTTTTGCACATGAATATCCAGTTGTTCCAACACCATTCATTGAAAAGACTCTTCTTTCTCCACTGAATTGCTTTTGCATCTTTATCAAAATTCAGTTGTCCATATATGTGTGGGTCTATTTCTGATGCTCTTCTGTTCTGTTGATATATTTGTCTATCATTGCATCAACATTATATTGTTTTGATTCTCATAGCTTTATAATAAATCTTGACATAAGGTAGTTTTATTCCTCCAATCGTGTTCTTTTTCAGAGTTGTTGTGACTAATCTAAGACCTTTGCATTTTCATATGCATTTTACAATCAGTTTGTCAGTTTCTACAGAAAAGCCTGCTGGAATTTTGATTGGCATTGTTTTGAATCTATAATCAATTTTGGGAGGACTTTTGATGCTGTTATAAATGGGATTTAAATTTTTTGTTTTTTGATTGCTTGTTGCTTGTATATAGAAATACAATTGATTTTTGACTATTGATTTCTTATCCTAAAACATTGCTAAACTCACTAGCTTTAGTAGATTTTTTGTAGATGTCCATTCACTTCTGTACGTAGATAATCATATAGTTTTTGTTGCTTTTCATTTTGGATACTTTATATAATTTTCTTGTCTTACTGCACTATGGTTCTGAATAGAAGTGGTGAGAGCAGATACCCTTGTCTTGTCCTCTCCTTGATCTTAGGAAGTAAGCAGTGTAAATTTCATCATTAAGTGTGGTGTTGCTTGAGGACAAGATACAATTGGTGCAGACTCCCCTACCTTAACAAGAGATGTTTATATCTTAAATCATTATGAAAAAAGAAGCATTGACTGGTATGCCAGTTTTATTCCAGAAATGGCCCATCAATAAGGCAAGGACTTCAGTTTCGAGTACCCCTAGGTTTGAACTCCTGCTCTGTCTCCTAAAATCTGCACAGCCCTGGGCAAGCCACACGACCTCCATGTGCCTCCCAGGCCCAGTGATGGGGCTGGGTGAGCCAACACTTGGGAAGGCTTAGCCTGTCATCTTGTCCCTTTACTTTGCTTTCCTTCTTTTCTCTTTCGAGATCAGATTAAATGCTTGATTCTGTCCTCAGTGTGACATACAGTATGTGATATGGCACTGAATATAAAGTTTCTTCTTAGCCTTGTTTTCAAATTATTCTATGATACTTACTTTTCTCTGAATTCTTTCATAACATCAGTTCATTTCTTGTTACTTGGTCTTTAATGTGGTTTTTGCTAAAGATTTCATTTCCAAGGAAAGGCCAACTTTCCTTTGATTTTGATGGAGGAAAGATTAGCTACGTAAGTCTTTTGAAATTAAAGCGAGTCAACCAAAACACAAACATGAAAGGAGTATCAAATGCTTCCCTGAACTAAAAAGGTTCCCATCCCAGAGCTTCTAAAGTTGGGAGGGCTCTTTTGCTCGATCTTTAAGGAGGTAGCCCAGAAGAAAAGAAAACCAGCTACAGTAGTTAAGAGGAGAGAGGAACAGCCAGCTGGAGACAAACCAATGAAAAGCCTTAGAGGCAGCACTTGGCTGAAGGAAGAAAGAGATCTGACCTCAGTGTGCTATACAGAGGTCTTCCCTGAACTGGGCAGTGCCAGTCTTGGTTCAGAAGTCTCCTTTGTTAGTCGGATATCAGCATGACCAAGGTCAAGGTCGAAGAGGAAACTTACAAAATGGGTTGGATGTTAAAAAACAAAAAAACAACAAAATAGGTGATGTGCCCAGATAAACTAAAAGAAAGAAGCCAGCTTGAATTTATTGTGTGTAAGAAAATTTGGCTGTGAATTTTCCATGAGAATTATAATTTTTAAGATTAACGCAAGCATAAAATTATCCAGCTGTCAAGAGTTCAAGAAAATTTGTCATTTAGTGTGCTATATACTAAACAGTAAAAATATTCAAACAGGAGAATTTGGGGAATAAGCATTGTGCCCTGGTTGAACAGTAGATTACCTTATAAAACCTCACTTAACAGTACATAAATTCTGAACTGAAATATCCCATCCTGATTTGGAGTATAGCTTTGTCTCAGTGTTTGCTGAAATGTAGAAGCTCATTAGTAACTTGAGCTAATATTAGATCAAAGTCGTTGCATTAGTACATTGAGTCTGTATGGATAGTTTTATTTTCAACTCTAGTGAGCAGAACAGGCAGCGTACTTGCTGGTTAATTATGCAGCTGCTTTCTGGGGAGATCTTGGAAGGCTTTTCATGCCCACAGGGTGCTACGGGGGGTTTCTTCCTGCACAGGTGGGCGCGGCCCGTGTGGCGTGACTCTGCAGTCCTGGCCCAGCGCTGGCTGGATGGGGATGGGCACCTGACCCAGGGTGCTGCTCAAAGCCCGGCGCGGAAGGGTGACCTCTTCTGTGCGATTGGCTCAGCTTTCCCGGCCCCTTGGAGCTTGAGTGTAAGATGCGTCAAGTCAGAAGCAGGGTAGAAGCTGAAAGACACACAGGGAAACAGGAGCCATAAGCCGCCGAAGACACACAGCAGAGAGGGGTGCAACAGGTAGAAAGAGGAGACAACTGCTGCTCTTGGGGGGCAGCAGAACCCAAGAGGGAGAGCAGCACTGCCCCCCGGAGCCCGCTGTGCCTCACCCTTCCGTGTACCCTGTCACTAAGGCAGGCAACCTATAGCTTTTCTCAGGAGCCAGGACGCAAGGCAAGACCTTTGCTTATTAACTGGCTGGTTCTGAGGAGCAGCTCTTGTGTCATTGCGTGACCTTGGTACAGAGTTGGCCATTGTCAGTATTTAGTCAGAATACTTACAGAGGGAGAGGTGGATGGGCCAGCCAGTAATGCAGTCAGGAAAAATATCAGGGGGTAGAGTACTTAAATTCTATAAAATTGGAGGGCATATCTTAGGAATTATGGTAATTTGGTACTTTTCAAATTTCAGATTGTGTAAGTAGATTTCCATTAAACAAGAATTATTGATTATGACAGTTGTCAACATTTTGTAACTTTAGTCTTGCAGTTTTTATTCCACTCATGGTCCCCCTTCCCCATTTAAGTAATTGCTGCAAATTGGGTAAACCGCGGCGGAGGCAGTCAGAATTACTCACCATCACTGGATAGATCCATATAACCAAAGACTTATTAGCTCAGATTCAGGCTTTTTCTTAAGTAACCCTGTCTTAGCCCATTTGGGCTGCTGTAACAAAGTGTCACAGGCCAGGTGGCTTATAAACAACAGAGATTTATTTCTGCTGGAGGCTGGAAGTCTGAGATCAGGGTGCCAGCAGGGTTGGGTGAGGGCCCTCTTCTGGGTAGCAGATTTCCTATTGTATAGTCACATAGTGGAAGAAATAATAATTAAAAAAAATTCTCTTTGAAATTCCATTATCCAGAGGTAACTGCTGTTGGTACTTTGGTATAACGTATTTCTAGACTTTTTTTCTAATCACATATCTATACATTTGTAACCTACAAAAATGAAATACTGTCCATGCCATTTTACGCCATTTTTCTTTGGCAAATACGCATCCATCTACAGCATAATTCTGACCGTCTGTGTAGTATTCCATCGTATGACTCTATCATGATCTATGATAATATCAGTTTATGGAGCTTTTACTTGATTGCAACTGCTTTGTATACATTGTCTCGGTGAATTCTCACACCAACTCCATGAGGACGGGTTTGATGCAATATCTCCACTGAAAGCACAGAAAACTGAGCTTTAGGGCTGCTGACCTGCTCCAGACGGCACACCTGTCAAGCAGATGCCAGCACCCACACGTATTTTTATTTCAGCACCTACACTTCTAACAACTGTGCTTTTGTGCTTCCTATTGTGCATTTTGGTGGCTTCCAGAAAGCCACATGCCAATCATTATTTTGGTAAAAATATAATTTTTTATTAACCTGAATGAACATTTAAATTTCATAGAACAAGTTTTTAAAGTGAAAGCAATAAGATTTTATACTTTTCCCACTGATATTTAATAAACTCAAATTACAATTTATGCTAATTCTCTTTTTTTAATTTTTAAAATTTTAATTAATTAATTTATTTATGGCTGCATTGGGTCTTCGTTGCTGCGCGCGGGCTTTTCTAGTTGCAGTGAGCGGGGCCTATGCTTTGTTGCGGTGTGTGGGCTTCTCATTGCAGTGGCTTCTCTGATTGCAGAGCACGGGCTCCAGTAGCGGTGGCACGTGGGCTCAGTAGTTGTGGCTCGTGGGCTCTAGAGCTCAGGCTCAGCAGTTGTGGCTCACGGGCTTAGTTGCTCCGCGGCATGTGGGATCTTCCCGGACCAGGGCTTGAACCCGTGTCCCCTGCATTGGCAGGCGGATTCTCAACCACTGCGCCACCAGGGAAGCCCAACTAATTCTATTGTTGATGAGCTTGCCGTGTTAACTCCCTCCACACAGCTCCTGTTGGCAGACCTTCCCAGATTCAGGGCACCACGTGGTCCTGAGGCAGCTCTACTTCACTGAGGGCCCTGGTGGAACTCCACCACTCCCTGCTGGCAGTGTCTACTCCTCCCCAGGCATAGATGAGAGGGGAAGTGCTGCCTAGAAGCCGAGAAGGACACAGGCTGCTCCTCTCTGGGGCCCTGTTCTAGGACCTCTGCCCCACCCCACCCTCTCCTGCATCTTCCCCCCATGCCGAAAAGTCAGAGATTAAAGACCATCCCTACGTACACTGCGCAGGACCCACTGTGCCCCCCCATTTCCCCAGTAGGAAAGCAGTCATTTCCCGCTTGCAGAAGAGCATAGTACCTTTCCACGCAAAGGTTATTTCGAGCAACTGCTATCTGGGTGTAACTTGAACCCAACACAATACTTGTACAGAGTGAGTTTCATAGGCTGGTAAAGGGCTGACTTCCAGTGCTGTTAAATTGTGATGCTAAATGAGGTCGGCACATACTTTCCAATTTGACTCAGATTGTCTCTGAGAAATGGTCAGTGTAATCCAGGTTTCCTAGGGTGATGCTCTGACGGCGGCGCTCTCAGTTAGGTTTCTGAACGTGCTCTGTCAGCTGGCAGAAACCTAGGGAATGTACCTAAAAGGGAGTGAAATTGATTCTAGTCTCCTGTGGTATCAGTGTACACTTAAAAATTGGAGGTCTTCAAATACGAGCGTGGGTAACCCGAGGAGGATGCAGAAGCTTTCCAAGAGACACACAAGAACAGATAAGTTGAAGGGAATCAACTTCTGGATTTTCAACTTAAATGTATACTATTTCCTAGGTGGAGCTGTCTGGGAATATACCCGAGTTCATCGTAGCTTTTCCCCACTTTACAAAAGAAGTTAACCCCTTCACTAGCCCTAAATCTTACCAGGTTGCATTATTTCAGGTGTACAAAACACTGGGGTGCCAAGTAAAGGGGAAAACTCCTTGAGTGATTAATGGAAACGTGGCAAATCCCTAGTGTTTCCTATATTCTTCCTTCTTACGCACACTTATGTTAAGGTTGAAGCCTGGTGTTAGAACTGAGGTATTTTGACCTGAGTTGAGATATTCAAGAAGAGGATAGAAAGGGATGGAGAGAATGACAACTTTCCTTTATTTCCCTCTTCCATCCCTGGGCTGTTGTCAGTATATATCCATCTTGAGGGAGAGTTTCATGAGAGCAAAGCAAAGAGCATTGATAAGAAATAATATGTGTAAAAACCAGCTTTGAAAAAAACATCAGGACATAATTTTTTTAAAAAATAAATATATTTATTTATTTATTTGTCTGCGTTGGGTCTTCGTTGCTGTGCACGGGCTTTCTCTTGTGTGGCGAGCAGGGGCTACTCTTCATTGTGGTGCGCGGGCTTCTCATTGCGGTGGCTTCTCTTTTTGTGGAGCGTGGGCTCTAGGCACGAGGTCTTCAGTAGTTGTGGCACGAGGGCTCAGTAGTTGTGGCTCGCGGGCTCTAGAGCGCAGGCTCAGCAGTTGTGGCGCACGGGCTTAGTTGCTCCCCCGCATGTGGGGTCTTCCCGGACCAGGGCTCGAACCCGTGTCCCCTGCATTGGCAGGCGGATTCTTAACCACTGCCCCACAAGGGAAGCACCAGAACGTAATTCTTTTCAACTGCTCTCAATACTCATCTCTTGGCTGTATCATTAACTAGAAAGAAAAGAACTTTAAATAGCCAAAGCAGTATGATAGTTAAGCTGATTCTGTTAATTACAGCTGAAAAAATTTCTTGAGCCACCAAAATTTTCAACATATATTGGATAAAATCCAAGGATAAAGCTTTGATATTTCTTTAATAGTTGGAGTACATTGTTCAGAAATGATACTTAAAACCCATTTTACCAAATCATCATGAAATATTTATGTGTATTTTAATCATTTTTATTTCATCTTTTAAATGTTTAAATTTTCTTACTTCCAAAGAGCCAAAAACAGAAGTTTATGCTAGCTGCTGCACTCACGAGTGTTAGCATTATGTGGTCATACTTTTCTCTTTCACTGAATACATAGGAAAATTTTTATCATATCTCACAAAATAAACATTTCTTTTAAAGTATTCTTATTTAATTATTTTCAAATAAATGAAAGATGAAAATGGATGGTCTAAAATAAGACTAAAGATTCTGGAATGTTACTTTTTTTGTTTATGCCAGACTAGAGCAGCAGTGGAATATTTGAGGCTTTTCTTTTCTTGGATGTGTTGGGTCTTTGTTGCTGCACGCGGGCTTTCTCTAGTTGTGGCGAGTGGGGGCTACTCTTCGTTGTGGTGCGCAGGCCTCTCACTGCAGTGGCTTCTCTTGTTGCGGAGCGCAGGCCCTAGGTGAACAGGCTTCAGTAGTTGTGGTGCATGGGGTCTAGAGCACAGGCTCAGTAGTTGTGGCGCCCGGGCTTAGTTGCTCTGTGGCATGTGGGATCTTCCCGGACCAGGGCTCGAACCCGTGTCCCCTGCATTGGCAGGTGGATTCTTAACCACTGTGCCACCAGGGAAGCCCTTCTGAGGCTTTTTGACACTCCATTTCTTGTTTTTGAGTGTTTGCTTTCTGTTTTTTTTTGCTGAATTGCATGTCAGGAAACACACAGTGTCTTGACTGTCTTGTAATAGGAAGTACAAGTCCCATCTATGAAATGTTTTTGCCTAAAAATGAAACCTGAGTCTGAAGAAGCCCCAGGTCTAACTACTGGGATAGAGGAACATGCTAAATGACACCCAGTGAAACATCAGCAATCCAGAATGTGCAGAGATCTATCGGATAAGCCTCTCTATTTCTTCAACAACTAAATGACCTGGAAAAAGGGAGGTGGGTAGAGAATTCTTACAGCTTAAAAGAGCTGAGAGAGAAATCAACCAACTCCAACGTGTGGCTCTTGTTTAGATCCTGATATGAACACACCAAATGTGTGTGGCATTGGGGATGTTTGAAACTGAAGAGTATTACAAGATATTAAGGGATTTTGTTAATTATGTTCAGTTGGGGTAACTGCATGATAGTTAAATGTCTTAAAAAGTTCCTATCTATTTGAGACAGTGTTGAAATATGAACAAATTCCAAATAGAAGGAGAAAATGGAATAAGAAATGGAGTGGAATGAGAAAAAAATAATCAAAAGAATAGGAGGGAAAAAGAAACATAAAATAAGGCCATGAAAATAGAAAACACAAAGTAAACCCAAATACAAATATATCAGTAATTATAACAAATGGAACTAAAATGTTCTAAAGACAAAAATTGACAGAATGTATTTAAAAAAAAAATCTAACCATATGACGATTATAAGAGAAACATCTAACACATACAAAAAATTGAAAGTAAATGTTGGAAAAGGTTATACCAAATACTAACCAAAAGAAAGTTTGTGAAGCTACATGGATTAAAAAAAAACCAAAATAGGTTTTAAAGCAAAACCATTATTATGGATAGAGAGTCTCTAAATAATTATAAAAGGTTTAAATCACTAGGAACATATTACAATGCTAAACTTATATAAGCAATAACATTCTATTCAGGTAAAATATATAAGCAAAACTCGACAAAACTACAAGGAGAAAAAGAAATCATATAGGATATTTTGATACCTTTTAGTAATTGATAGGTGAAATAGTTTTTAAAAATCAGTGAGGAGGGCTTCCCTGGTGGCGCAGTGGTTGAGAGTCCGCCTGCCGACGCAGGGGACACGGGTTCGTGCCCCGGTCCGGGAGGATCCCACGTGCCGCGGAGCGGCTGGGCCCGTGAGCCGTGGCCGCTGAGCCTGCACGTCCGGAGCCTGTGCTCCGCAACGGGAGAGGCCACAGCAGTGAGAGGCCCGAGTACCGCAAAAAAAAAAAAAAAAAAAATCAGTGAGGAGAGGAAAGATTTGAAGAGCAGAATTAACAAACCTGTGTGATAAGCACCTATCAGACATCGCTCCCAACAAACGACAAGAAATACATTCAGGCCATTTATGACACTGGCCATGTAGTGGGGTCATGAAGCAAGTCTCAACAAATTTCCAAGAATTTCTCACATTGGCCACATTCTCTGACCACAATGCAGTTAAGTCGGAAATCAATAACAGAAACAGAGAAAGAGAACCCCATATGTTTGGGAAATAGGAAACATACTTCTATATAATTCATGGGTCAAGAAGAAACCATAAGGGGAATTAGAAAGTATTTAAACTGCATGATAAGAAAAATGCTACAAATAAACACTACAAATCAAGGCTTATGGGATGCCATAAAAGGGAAGTTTTTTTTTTTTTCCGGTATGCGGGCCTCTCACTGTTGTGGCCTCTTCCATTGTGGAGCACAGGCTCTGGACGCGCAGGCTCAGTGGCCATGGCTCACAGGCCCAGCCGCTCCGCGGCATGTGGGATATTCCCAGACCGGGGCACAAACCCGCGTCCCCTGCATTGGCAGGCGGACTCTCAACCACTGCGCCACCAGGGAAGCCCGGGAAGTTTTAATCTTAAATGCTTACATTAGAAGAACAACAGAAAAGGCTGAATATTAATGATTTTAGTGATCTATTTAAGAACTTGTGATAAGAACACAATAAACTCAAGGAAAGCAGAAGGAGGGAAAAATAATGAGCTGAAATTAAAAATATACAAAACAAAAATTAAATATTACCAACAAAGGAAAATGTTGGTTTGGGGAAGAACTAATAAAATCGACAAGCATCTGGTTAGGCAGCAGGTCTAGAAAAGTCACTGGTCCAGGCTGAGCAGGAGGATGGCAAGGCCCAGGAGGGAAGCCTCTGAGAACAAGGACACAGATGGGTTAGCTCATTTTTTTTTTTTTTTTTTTTTTTTTTTTTGCGGTACGCGGGCCTCTCACTGTTGTGGCCTCTCCCATTGCGGAGCACAGGCTCCAGACACGCAGGCCCAGAGGCCATGGCTCACGGGCCCAGCCGCTCCGCGGCATGTGAGATCTTCCCGGACCGGGGCACGAACCCACGTCCCTGGCATCAGCAGGCGGACTCCCAACCACTGCGCCACCAGGGAAGCCCAGCTCATGTTTTTGAACTCAGTGTGAGGGGACTAGCATTTCTTGCTGAGTGTCTGGAGCTGAATTAACGCTACGTGATGAAAAACTAAGCAAATGAAGAAGTGACAGCTGCGGTCAGCCAAGGCAGAGCATGAGGCCATCCAGGGCTGGGATTTTTCAGGAGGAGAGGGGCAGGGGGTTGGTGCTGTTTGGACTGGAATCTAGGCTGGACGTGGAGGGCAGGGAGGCAGGAGGGGCAGACAGTGGGGGCTGTGGACTCACAGGGCCCCGAGCACAGGGCTGGAAGAGGAGGAGGGCTGCTCCCCAGGTCGGTGACCCCCACCTGAAAATGATCGTGGACCTGCAGAAGGGTCCGAGGCTGCCGGTGAGCTGCTCGGAGGGGAGGCCATTTCCCATCGTTTCACTTCCCTGCAAGGTGTGCTGCCTGCTTGCTTACACCATCATTTCTGTCTCACAGCAGAGGTGGGGAGCATTCTTCAAGACAGTCTGCAGATGACAGAGGAAAGTACCCACTGTTCTTCAGTAACTGTTCACATTCCTTAAAAACGCCTATTCCAAAAAAGAGCATTTGGATCAACTGTAACATAATAAATAGAACTTTCAGGTGCACAAGTATTACGAACAAATCTAAATTATTCATCACTAAGTGTTAAGTTGTCTGAAATCTATAATATGGCAACTTTTGAGTGCCAGCTTTGAAATGCTAGTAATCGTGAGTAGCGTGGCCAATTTCTAATGAACGCATTTCAAGTGACCGCTGAGTGAATCTGTTACCGTTTGAAAAATCTCAAGTGTCTGCTTTTTAATTCTCGGCTGTATCCTATCACTTATCGTAATGTTAATATGTCTAGGTTAAGATAAAATTACTTTAAAAGGAAAGCAAACTGTTTACTTCTGTAAAAAGTTTTTGCAAAGTTTTTTTAAAACATAAATTTATTTATTTATTTTTGGCTGTGTCGGGTCTTCGTTGCTGCACACGGGCTTTCTCTAGTCACGGCGAGCGGGGGCTCCTCTGCGTTGCATGCGCAGGCTTCTCATTTCGGTGGCTTCTCTTGTTGCGGAACAAGGGCTCTAGGTGCGCGGGCTTCAGTAGTTGTGGCACACGGGCTCAGTAGTTGTGGCTCACGGGTTCTAGAGCGCAGGCTCAGTAGTTGTGGCTCACGGGTTCTAGAGCGCAGGCTCAGTAGTTGTGGCGCATGGGCTTAGTTGCTCCGTGGCATGTGGGATCTTCCCGGACCAGGGCTTGAACCCGTGTCCCCTGCATTGGCAGGCGGATGGATTCTCAACCACTGTGCCACCAGGGAAGCCCCTATAAAGTCTTAAAAACAACGTTTTAGTATGGAACATTTCAAACACATACTCAGCACCTAGCTCTGTCACGCGCATCAGCCTGCCATCACATGGCTTGTTCTCTCGGTGTCTCTGTGTCTCTCTCTCCTCATAAGGTCATCAGTTATAGGATTAGGGCCTGCCCTACTCCACTACGACCTCATCTAACTTGATGACATCTGCAAAGGCCCTATTACCAAATAAGGTCCCATTCACAGGGCCTGGGGGCGAGGACTTCAGCATATCCTTTTGGGGGACACAGTTCAACCCACAGCAACCGTTTAGATCTGGGGTTAAGAGCATGGGCTTTGGAGTTAGGACTGTTACCAAGTCCTAATGCCCTCAAATTTGAAGCGGTTTGAACTTGGCCCAGTGAGCATTTCTGTGCTGATGAAGACCACCTTGCGATGGCGTGTGAGGGTTGAGAAGATGGCGTGTGCGGAGTGGCTCCAGGGGAAAGCCCTTAGCACCTCGCAGCAGCTTCTCCCCCTTCTGTTCTTTGCCTTGTCATTTGTGTTGATTGTAATTATTAATATCATGTGGTCAGAACAGGCCTCATCAAGAGGGTGAGATTTCAGGAAGACGCTACGGCAGTGAGGGAATTAGCTGAGCTGAAATCTGGGGTGGGGATTCCAGGGAGAGAAAGCAGCTGGAGCAAAACCCGTAAGACGCCCGATGTTGCTCTCCTTCCTTAATCCGCCCCCGACCCCCACGAGGGCAGGGACTTGTTGTGTTCACAGGTATGGCCCAGGCAGGTGCTCTGTGCACAGTCAGTTAATATGGAAGCCCCGTGGATCAGGACTAAACAACTCCTCTTTGACATGTTTCTGAGAAGTAGCAGGGATGATGTGGGCCATGAGCCACCCAATTCCCCTCATTCCAGACGGGCTTACTGGAAACCTGCAAACCAGGGGCCACCCGGCTTTGCCCCTGCTTCCACTCGACCCTTCTGATGAGGACTCATCCTGGGGTTTTTCCTCAGCTTTTTTTTGGTTTCTGGAAATTGTTTCAGCTGGCAAAAAAGACAAGGGGCAAAGAAAGATGGTGCGCAGAATTCTCGAAACATCCCGGGGTGGCTCTTCCTGGATTTTAAGAGGGTCAGGAGCGAGCTCCTTGGATCCTCTGCTCCTTCTGTGAGGGTGAGAGGGGCTGGCCTTACACTCGTGTCCTTCTGGTCTGCTCCACTCCCAGCTCCTGAAGCCAGGCTCATTTTCCTCTCCGAGCAGGCATTGGTGTCCTTTTCTCTGTTCTCCTCACAGGGAGAGGGAGCTCCCTTCACTTGGGGTCCACTGCGTGCCCTGCTCTTGGCCTCTGTGCCCTCCGGCATCCCCTCCCGTGAGGGCAGCGGTCTCCTCTGACTGAGGGCACCTGTCTGGGGGTCCTCCAGTAAGGGAACGCCTTTTGTGTTAGAAAAGGCGGAACCCCCTTATCCTCAGGAACCTTCGTTCAGCATCTCCTTCTGGGGTCCCTGCGTCGGTCCTCGAACGTAGAAGCTTAAGGCAGGGAAGGGGGCCGCCTCTGGGTTTGTGGATGACGCTCCATCTTCTGTGGCATCTTTCTAACGTTATCAAGTACGCCGGCAAGTTCGAGGGAAGAGCTCTCGTGACTGCAGCACGTCACCAGATCCACAACCCTAGTAGAAGTATCAGTACTGGCCCTTACCGACCGCTCATCAAACATTGGGTGAACATTCAGGAAGCACCTCCCAGGTGCCAGGGTAAGTGAACGGAGACGAGTAGGATCTTGTCACCTTCCTAGGGACTCAGGTGACCACCGTGTCAACGATGACGGCATCCGCTCCTCCCACGTACATAGGCCTTGAGCGTTCCCGGAGCGCCCTTCCCCGGAAGTGTGTGCGTCGATGTATGTTGCCCGCTCAGTGACTCTGCAGAGGGGGGGACCGCAGGCCAGGAGAGGTGAGCGCCCTTCCGCGGCTTGTGGGTGCCGGGCGGTTTCAAGCCTGCTCTGGGCTCTCAGGGGAGAAGGCAGGACGGAGCAAGGACTCGTGGTGCGTAGGCTCCGGGCGTCCTGCCTCACGTGAGGCTCGGAGGCAGGAGGCGTGTGTTGGCGGGTGGGGAGCGTCGCGGGCGCCGACCTTCCACGTGTGGGCGTGGGCGGCGTGGGCGTGGGCGGCGTGGGCGTGGCCTCGTCCCCACGGAGGAGGTCGGGCCGCGGGCCGCTGGTGGTTTCTGAGCGGTGAGGTGAGGTGACCAGAGTTCTGGTTTAAAATTGCAGTGCGACGACTGTGACGAATGTTAGTCGCAGGGGGGCCCTTTTCGGGCTTACTCATCTGAACGCCTCCGAAAGCTCTGTCCGAAATGCTGCCGTTTTGTGATGTCTTTTCGACGGAGGTTTCCAGCGTGTCTGCGCCGCGTGCGGGGACGGAGAGTCCCGCGTGGGGCGGGGGGCGCGGTGACGGGGGCGGGGCGGGGCGGGAGGCGCTCCGCGCGGCGAGGCCCTGCCGCCCCGAGGCAGCCGAGCCTCGCGCTGGGGCGGCCGGGACGCCGAGGAGCTTGTTGAAAGGGCGGCAGAGCCCGAGGTCTCAGGTGTGCAGGGCCGGGAGGCGGGCCTTGGGGGCTAGGCCCTCGGGCCCCGGAGCCGAGGCGCAGGAGGCGGCGGGAGGGGCCAGGCCTCAGCTGGAGGGGAGCGGCTTTGCCCCTGGGGGTGGGGGTGGGAAGCGTTTCTTCCTCAAAGGCGCCCCGGGACCGGTGGGTCACTGGAATGAGCGAGGTGGCCCCGGCCTGTGGCGAACGAGTACCGGTGACACCGGGAGCGCTGGGGTGCGCCGGGGGGCGGGGGGGGGGGGGGCGAGATGCTAGAGTCCTGACCTTGGCGAGCAGGAACGGCCGTGGCACCAAGCCTCTGTCTTCAGTGCGCCAGAACTAGGCGTTTGTTCCGGCGCCGATGAAATCCCGTGCCTGGGATGCAGGTTTTCCAGGGAGGGAGACACAGGGTTGAAGTCAGGACCGGTGTTTCAGCGAGTTTTCAGTTTCCGATCTGTGAGGTGCAGAGCTCGGCAGTGCTTCGGGCCCAGAGATGTCTGGAGAGAACTGGGCACCTGATTTTCTTTCAGCTTCCCCACAGGAAGGAAGCTCAGTTTGCTTTGAGACCTGAATAATTGTACTCTGCCCTTGCTGAGGTCGACATCTAAAGGTAGGTCTTGATGCATTGTGTTTGGAACAAGAAGTAAGATGGGGTGATCCACAATGGGATGGAATTTCAGGGGTTTCTCGTGAAGGTGTTTTAAGTGTGCTTCATACACGGACTTACAGTTATGCCAGTTTTGCAGGTAATTTTACATGAGAAACAATTTTAGAGTTCTCGATTTCTTTATGAAAATAACTGAGTGAAATTGACTTTCCACATATTTCCCTGTGGGTAGCAGTTTTCTCCTTAGAGTGCTATTAAGCAAAGCAAAAGCCCCTTTTTTGGTGAAAATGCTTTGGAAGGAGATTGTGACGAGGGTCATATGGACCCATGAAATTGGCCTGTGGATTGTTTCAATTGTCTCCTTTCCCAGAAGGGCTGCCCACTGAGTTTTTCTTCCAAAGACAGGTGGATTCAGTTAGGAAGTAACAAATACAATCACAATACCAAGAAGATTCTAATTGTTTAGGGCAGAGTTTCTAACTTCACCACTACAGACATCTTAGGCTGGATACTCTTTTGTCCTGGGGGCCGTCCTGTGCGGCGTAGTGAGTTTTGTGGCACCTGTGGTCTCTACCCATCACATGCCAGTAGCACACAGCCCCTCTCTCCACCCCCAGTGGTGACAACCAAAAATGTCTCCACTTTGCCAAATGTCCTCTAGGGTCAGAACCTCCCCAGGTTGAGAACCAGTGGTTTAAGAGGACTGTCTCTTCATGCAAAGATGTTTCTCTAAAAAAATGTTATGAGAAATGTTATCGGCTCCATACGTCTATAAGTTTTTCTCAGAGATTAGAATACAGAACAGATGCCTTCCATTTCTGGAATAGACGTGGTGTTTCTGATATGCGCTTCCTTTCAGATTCGTCACTTTTGTTCACACCAATCTTTGGAGGTGCTGTCGGTGTGAGGGCCAGAGTCACAGTGGGCGCTTAAGTGAGCCCATGGCCCGCTGGGTCTCAGCGAACCTCAAGGTGATGAGGGCACTACAGACACTTGAGGCTTGTCCTGCAAGGGTTTCCAGAGTGAGTTCTATCTCTCAAATTGTTTAGACTTTCCCCTTAGAATCCTTCCTTCACTTGGCCTTCAAGTGCCACTTTTCCTTATTCCTAGAGGGGCACGGAGAAGCATGTTTTCTGTAACCCAGTCTTGATCATTTGCTGGGAACAAATAACTCTTAGGTGGAAACAGAAGGATAATGGATCTTCGTTAGTTGTAGCCTGACCATTAGACTAGGTTGCTTCACTTAGGCCAACGTGTGTAACACTTACATCTGCTCCACACCCTGATGTGCTTGACCTGCCCACACAACTCAAAACCCTTTTAAACAAACAAACAAAAAACAAGGTATGATTGGGGGAGGGTCGAGGCCTGCAGGACGTGTGCGCGCGTCCTGGGAAGAGATGGTGCTGACGTGGTTCTTTGTTAAGCGGCTCCCAGCTGTGTTCTGAAGCAGAAGACGCACAGCATGCCTCCTTCACGCTGCGCAGAGCCTGTGCTCGCTGCCGTATGCTCCACAAGCAAGGGGCGGATTAAGAATAGATACTTTGAGTTTAAAAACCGTGTTATTGTAGCGGCTTTGAGATGTTTTTCCTTTTCCCAAGTATTTTTTTTTTTAATTGAGGTATAGTTGATTTACAACGTTGTGTTTCAGGTGTGCAGCAAAGTGTATATGTGTATATACATATATTCTTTTTCCATTATAGATTATTACAAGATATTGAATATAGTTCTCTGTGCTAGACAGTAGGTCCTTGTTTATCTATTTTATTATTATTTTGGCTGCGTTGGGTCTTCGTTGCTGCGCGCGGGCTTTCTCTAGTTGCGGCGAGCGGGGGCTGCTCTTCATTGCGGTGCGCGGGCTTTTCATTGCCGTGGCCTCTCTTGTTGCCGAGCACGGGCTCTAGGCGCACGGGCTTCGGTAGTTGTGGCTCGCGGGCTCTAAAGCGCAGGCTCAGTAGTAGCCCGGGCTTAGTTTCTCTTGCTGGACCAGGGCTCGAATCCGTGTCCCCTGCGTTGGCAGGCGGATTCTTAACCACTGCGCCACCAGGGACGCCCTATCTGTTTTATATATAGTAGTGTGTATCTGTTAACCCCAAACTCGTAACTTACCCCGCCCCGCACTTTACCCTTTGTTAACCATAAGTTTGTTTTCTGTGTGAATCTATTTCTGTTTTGTAAATAAGTTCATTTGTATCACTTCTTTAGATTCCACACATAAGTGATATCATATAGTTCGTCTTTCTCTGACTTCACTTAGTATGATAACCTCTAGGTCCATCCATGTTGCTGCAAACGGCATTATTTCATTCTTATTGCTGAGTAATATTCCATTGTATATATGTACCACATCTTCTTTGTACATTCATCTGTTGGACACTTAGTTTGCTTCCGTATCTTGGCTGTTATAAATAGTGCTGCTATGAACTTGGGGTGCATGTATCTTTTCGGATTAGTTTTTGTCTTTTCGGATATATGAGCAGGAGTGGGATTGCACGATTATATGGCAACCCTGTTTTTATTTCAGGACCCTCCATACTGTTCTCTATAGTGGCTGTACCAATTTACATTCCCACCAACAGTGTAGGAGGGTTCCCTTTTCTCCACACCCTCTCCAGCATTTATTATTTGTAGATTTTTTTGATGATGGCCATTCTGACTGGTGTGAGGTGATACCTCATTGTAGTTTTGATTTGCATTTCTCTAATCATTAGCGATGTTGAGCATCTTTTCATGCATCTGTTGGCCATCTGTATATCTTTTTTGGAGAAATGTCTATTTAGGTCTTCTGCCTTTTTTTTTTTTTTTTTTTTTGCGGTACTCAGGCCTCTCACTGTCGTGGCCTCTCCCGTTGTGGAGCACAGGCTCCGGACGTGCAGGCTCAGCGGCCATGGCTCATGGGCCCAGCCGCTCCGCGGCACGTGGGATCCTCCCAGACCGGGGCACGAACGCGTGTCCCCTGCATCGGCAGGCGGGCTCTCAACCACTGCGCCACCAGGGAAGCCCTAAAAGGGGTTTTTTAAAACTTTCTCTTTGATATTTCATTGTTATCCAAGTATTACCCAGTAGCCTAAGTCACAACCACTACTATTTCTATGGGGAAAACAGACAAAAATCTCCTTCTCTCATATTTGGCCTACTAGGAGATGAAAAAATTGACATCTAGCACAAGAAAATCTGCATGGCAATTTTTAATTAAATATGTTCTATTTAATAATGGAGAAAGTTTATGAATCAAATCATTGAGGTTTTTTTCTGTTGATGTAAAAAAGAATATGAGAATTCACGTTCTCCTTTATTTAGGGAGAAATATCTAAGTGGGAAACTGCATGTAGAATTTTAATTAATATGTGCTGACAGGGAGATCAGCTCAGTGCTTTGTGACCACCTGTGGGATAGGGAGGGTGGGAGGGAGACGCAAGAAGGAGGAGAAATGGGGATATATGTATTTGTATAGCTGATTCACTTTGTTATAAAGCAGAAACTAACACACCATTGTAAAGCAATTATACTCCAATAAAGATGTTAAAAAAAGAAATGTGCTGAAATACAAAGTATTTTAAAGAACTTCTGTAACAAGATGGCAGATAGTAAGATTTATTTTAATTTTTCAATCTGCAAAAAAAACCCCCAAAACAAAAAACCAAACTATACTCATATATATATATATACACACACACACACACACACACACATATATATATATATATATATATAGTGTCAACATTTTCAGAGCACTTACATTAGGAAACATTGTTTCTCCTCAATCATATGACAGTACTGTATATGCCACAGTAAAATTTACAAAACAATCGCATCAGCAATCACACAAACGTCATGATTTTCATGTCAAAACACAAGAAAAAATAGACATCTTCCCGGCACTTTGTTTGCAGCCCCACAGAGAGGTTCCCACAAATGTTGTTAGAAACTTCAGCTTTTAAAACCTAACAGTGGCTATTTGAGAAGTCATATCCTTTCCAGATCAAACTTAATGAGAATTTTGCCCTTTTAACATAGCAACCAATGGTTTATTAATGGGTACGGTGAAGTTTACCCACCAAAAGATGTGTAAAAAATTGCATGAAAGTAAAAATAAATAAAGCTGTTGTAAATCAGCCTTGTTTACACTATAGTTCAGAACAAACACTAACACATAAAACCATCATTAAAGTTTTATAAAGTAATTATTTATATTCAAATTACAGCTATTCAACAAATCTAATGAAAACAAACTGATTTGGTAAAGGTTCAGACGTTCACACTCCAGCAGTGTCAGTTCACAAGGACGCGCTCCAGCTGCGGTGGGCAGTAGTGATGACATATCGCTGTTCTGACATAAGGCACTAGATCTCAATATGCCACACACTCGCCTTATGTCATATTACCTGTTAGATACCAGTGAATTCTTTAAAATGAAAAATAATAGAAATTCAGGACACAGTGCACTTTAATGACATACAGCATTTGAAATCTTTCGGACAACGGTCTGAAAACAGTCTTTTAATGCAAGCTCGCATCTTCAAACACAAAATCTTTTTTATGCTTAGTTTTCAGCATCACTGGAAAAAACACCCATCACTAAACCCTGATACACATTCTCAGCCATTGGACTCTGTTCTATTGCGGTCAGTGTTCATGAGGCAAAGCGTGACCCAGCATCGTTGTTCAAGTTCTGCAAGGGCTCCTCCACTCACGGCTGTCATTCGGTTTCTGTCTCCTTCTGCTTGGCACCTATCAGGAGATGGGAAACGAAAGTTTCAAAGCAATATAAAAATACGTTGCAGCTGTGCATGTCCTATGTGAGCGCAGTGGTGGTTCTCTGCCTGGTGGCACCTACCCGCGCCTGCAGAGCCTTAGGAGACGTGGGGAATGAGGTGAGCTCCAGGCTCCCCACCCCTACCTACCGTCACTGCAGCACGCTTTTAATCCATTTTGCATATCGTAATTCTAGCACTCTTTTTTTTCTTCTGGCCATGCCACGAGGCTTGAGGGATCTTAGTTCCCCGACCAGAGACTGAACTTGGGCCATGGCAGTGAAAGCGTGAAGTCCTAACCACTGGACCATCAGGGAATTCCCTGCATATGCAAGGTTTAATTTGGAAAAAAAGAGGGTTCTGCTGCTAAAAGTTTTTAAAAGAAATATGTATTTAAGTTTTAGCGAAGGTGCAAAGTATTTCTGTTGTACATACTTTTAAAAATGTAAAAGCATGAAACATGCTTACAGTAACTGCACATAAAACCTACTCTCACCTTGCCAGGATATTTTGAAATGGGTTGGGAGGGGGGAGCTGCCATTTTTTCCATAACAACAGGTTCTGTATTTTCTCATCAGACACTAGAAGACACTCGACTTTGAAAGAGATCAACAATCTATAAAAATAAGGGGCTAAAAAAATCAGAGCTACTGCCATCAGTCTGTTTACTCACTAGTTGCACATGTGGATACTTAGGTTTGTTTGGATAGTCTGAATTAAGTTGGACAATGAACTACTGCTAAAAACTTTTTAAAAAAGAGAAGTTGTTATTATACCGAATCAGTATCCTTAATGGGGAATTGTGTCCATTATCTGGTGAAAAGAATAACCACTGGTACCTTTTATTCACATAACAGTGGTTTCTTTCAAAAAGCATCTCTTACTGATTATTCCATAAACATCCACTCAGCAGTGCTTGTCCAGGTATGGGGCTCGTCCTGGGTATGGGGTCTGACGGCGCACAGCGTTCACGCACGGCTGTGGTTTCAATCAGAGTATCTCTGGAGGGCCACCAGGCCTGTGTCAGGCTGCTCGTCCTGTAGCTGAAGGGAGGGACGGAGGCTGCACAGGTGAGCAGCGAGCTGGCCCACACTCACACAGCTCTGAGGGGACGGCGGGGTTGGGCTGCCGGGCTGGACCTCTAGTCTGATGCTTAGCACACGGTCACCCGCGTATGCGAGCGTCTGATCGGATGGAGGCGCTCCCTCTGTTCCAAGACGGCACTGCTCCCCGTGTTCACTGGTATCCAGTTATTAGGAGTCCAGGGCATTTTCCTAAATGGACAGCGTTCTGCACACCGTGCTACAAAGAGTTCTACTTCGACTATCCCTGTCTTTACAGTATTTATTTCTGTGGTAACACACATTCCAAATCCAGCTGTGGAACAGGTTTCCCCCTTGCATTTTCATTAATGCTGAGTTGCATTAATAATTTAGAATTTTTGAAATATCAAATTTGGATGGAAATTTAAACTCATCCAGACGAACATTCTCATTCTTATGGTTTATGACACCAAGGCATAGAGAGGATAAAGAATTGCTTACTCTGAATTGGTAATGCACAAAGAATCTTGGCCACGGGGACAGAAGTGAGTTGACATTTGGCCGGACTCAGCCCGGCAAGCTGTGCGCCTTGGCCCAGGGCCAGCCGACTAGAAAAGGGGTGTCTTTTTCTGAAGGTGCCAAGTTATGTGCCTGTGGGGATGAGCCTGCCTGGAGATGAGTCCTTTTCCTAACATGCACAGAGGAGCTGCACAGCTGACCCTTGAACAACACTGGGGTGCTACACACAACTTATCCTTTGTGTCCACGATTCCCCTCCGTATCTGCAGTTCGGTGTCTGTGGATTCAACCAACCATGGACTGTTTAGCACTGCAGTATCTACTATTGAAAAAAATTCACGTGTAAGTGGACCCATGTTGTTCAAGGGTCAACTGTATATAAATGCAATCACACTCTCTGCCTTGGTCCTGCTTCCTTGCTCTGTTTCGTCTGTGGGGTTCATCCACTGTCCGATACATCTTGTGTGTGTTCACTGTCAGCACATTCCACTAATGAACAGAATGCAGTCTGTCCGTTCTTCTGCTCAAAGATATTTGGGTTATTTCCAGTTTGAGGTTATTACAAGTAATGCTATGAACAGTCTCACATCTTTTAGTCCTTTTCTCATTTCATGACTACAGAGATTATCATGAGCCATAAAAAAAAAAAAATGAAATCCTGCCATTTTTGACAACATGGATGGATCTTTCACTTATTTCTAAGTGAAATAAATCAAGACAGAGAAAGATAAATACCATATGGTTTCATTCATATGTGGAATCTAAAAAAACCCAAGCCAAAACTGATGAACAAACAAAGACAACAAAAGAACACGGAGAACACAGCAGTGGTTACCAGAAGGGAAGGGGGTGGGTGTGGGTGCAGTGGGTGAGAGGCTCAGCTGTGTGGTGGTGGATGACAGCTGGACTTGGGGGGTGATCAGTCTGTAGTGTGCACACGTGTTGAACTTGAACGCTGTACTAAAACTTATGTAATGATTAAAAAGAGGTTACCATGAGTTTCAGGTCCTCCCATATCCGAAATTTGAAAATGACTGCAGCAAGCCCCGTCTCTAGAGTTTCTGAGTCAGCAGACGTGGGCTGGGCCCCACCTGGGCGTTTCTAGTGACGCTCCCCTACAGCCTGCGGGGGGTCACGGCTCCCCCAGAATCACGCCCCTGCCCTCCTCACTTAATCGGTGCAATCTGTTTCTCGCTGGCGATGGGATTCCTTGCGGGTGGGTATCTTCAGGCTTTAGGCCAACTGTAAAAACTAGTCTTAGCCAGTGTGATTGATTTCTGAACTAAAGAAAAATCAATACCCTAGTAAAGGCACAGTTTAATGTTTAACTTCTAAGAGTTCAAAGGGCACATGGTTTAGTCTCCTGTCTTGGCCTTGCTCTGTGAGGCCTGAGGCTGGGTTGTCTGTACTTCCTGTGGGTGGGGAGGGGAAGTGGAGGGCTGGTGATTTTAGGACCCCTTCAGCCATTAAACGATTAAACTGTGTGACACAGGAGAAACACCAAAGGCCCCTCCCTCCCCTTGCCTCACGGCTCCCTGACCGTGACCTGAGGGCTTGCTTAGAGTTAATCTGGCAGAAAATGAGTTTAGTCACCTACGTTTGGCAGTTAACGTAATTTCCATACACTATGAATGGAACAAAGTTTGCGTAGGCCAGACTTGTATATACTCACTACTAGTAAGCTTTTCTTTTTTTTTTTTGAAGGGTAGACGGTCTCAATACTTAGATCCCAAAGAATTTCCCTCCAGATTTCCCGTTAGTAGTCCTAAACATGAAGCAAAACTGAGGAGATTGTCACTTTTTAATGGGCAAGGTTATGACGATCATGGCAATGAATCCTCGATTACTTAAGCACTTCTGGGTGTCCACAGGATGCTCTTAAGTCAGAATACTTTCTATAAACTTTTCTCTCACTCAAGTAGAACAGGAGAACTTCAAAACCACAAAGACAATGAAAATGGTTTACAAAGTACTGCACAGAAAGGTGCGGCTGGCAGGTGGGTGAGGGAGGGCTTGCTGCCCCGTGTCCCCGCCCCTCCCCGCCCCGGCCCCACCTCGGCTCCCTGTGCGCTTACAGTAAAGGTCAGACACTGGCATTTGTACCTGCAGGGGTGAGTATCAGGGCTTGCAGAATATCCGACAGGGAAATAATACCCACGATACTGTCTGTTTCGTTTACTACCACCAGCCGATGGACCTGCAAACAAGAGGAAAGGAGGCTGCGTGTGAAAGCTGAAATAAGTAAAGGTTTAAAATGGACGTTAGAAAAAAAGTCTTTCATGTGCTATATAATGAACAGATCCCACAAATGAGAGAAAGTAACAGTGCACAGAGCCATGCAATGGTCTTGGCTCTGTTAAAATGCAATGCTGATTTGCTTGACTACTTTTAAGAAAAATTAGCCAGATATGTCCTGCTGAGTTTTCTATTTTCAAAATATTAATATATGAAAGATACAATTCGAAACATGAAGTATCACAGTAGCTGCTTCACGTGGCTCTAATCTCTTAAACGGTTTTTAATTTTTAAAAGGTGTATCTCGGTTTCTATTAACTATCAGATAACTGTTTTTACCTGGGAGAGAAGTCCAAATAAGCAGTGAAACTAAATAAAAGGTCACTGCTCTTAGATTATATTTTCTCTTTTCTCCATGAAGTTCATATATTAAGAATAACAGTCAGAGGATGATCAACTATAATAAAGTGAAATAAATTACATTCACGTCTTGTTTTCTACTTGAAAGTCTTTTATAAGTGAGTGGACAATGTTCTGAGGTATTACTATAACAAAGTTGTCCTTAAAACAGGAAAGGAGGGAGAGAGCATCACGCTTCTCTGATTTAAAAGCTTTAGAATTTAGGCTTGAGGCAACCACATGCCAGTCGGTTACCCTGGAGATCCTCTTCTCCACACTGAACAGTTAAAACCCGCTGGTACAGAATGGGTGGCACAGGAGGGAGATGGGAGGAGCGGGGAAATCATTTTTATAGTTTTTCTCTAATGATACTGTGCCGGTGATGCTTTTGACGTCATAGCTTGCTTTTAGGTTAAAAGAGAAATCACTTTGTCATCTTTCTCATGGTAATCAACAAATTTCTTTTAAAAGCTTCTCTAGAAAAACTTATGTTCTTCAATAACCCTGTGATATAACACAATTATCTATTAACTTTAATCATAAGTTGATTTACATCTAAGGCCAGAGAATGCTTTATAGTCTAAACTAGACACATTTTGTTGTTAACATTTAATAATGATAAATAACTATCTTTTGAACTACTGAAGGTCTAGGGGAAACCATTTCACTTAGAATTAGTTCTGCCAGACAGAAATGACCACCAAAAATATCGTCATCTGTTGCTGAGTCTAAACTTATGAATGTTTCTTTTCTAAAAGCTAGTGTGATATTTGTCATATAAATAGACCAAATCATCGCTGATACTGTATACCCTTCTCCTAACAAAATATGTTGAAGCTGGGAATTCCCTGGCGGTCCAGTGGTTAGGACTCTGCTTTCACTGCTGAGGGCCTGGGTTCAGTCCCTGGTTGGGGAACTAAGATACCACAAGCTGCTCAGTGCAACCAAAAATATACTATATATATATATATTTTTAATATATATATAAAATGTGTATATATATGTGTATGTATGTGTGTGTGTAAATATATACACACACCCATATACATATACATACACACATATATATACACACACACACACATATATATATATGTATGTTGAAGCTAAAAACTGGTCTTTGTCCCCCGACAAGGAGTCATATGGTGAAAATTATTTTAATGATGAAAAAAGTCAAGGTGGGTAACTTGAGAAACCTTTAATTACACCTGTATTTCCCTCAGTGACCTATTTTCATATTAAAGTTTGTGCTGCTCACCAGATGAGCTTCCAGGACAAGCCAATCACTTTCTTCTCCTGCCTGACAGTAGCACGTGCTCAAACAGGGGTCTTGGGAACACGAAGGCGTGCTGGCGTTCTCCACAGAAACAGCCGTGTTAATACTGTGCTGCGAGTCTTTCTAGTCTCTTTTCTATGCACGTGCACATGTGTTAACACGAAGCATCACACTGTCTATAGTAACTGGCCTTTCTCTTACCAGTATATTGTTTTTCCATATCAACAGTATTCTCCTTTAACATGATTTTTAATGTTAGAAAGGATTCCATCAGATGGATGTGGTTCATTGTCCTTAAAATTAGGGAGGAATGTCTTACCTATTTCTGCTTATGATCTTCAAAAGGCATATACAAAAGAACAATAAAAAGCTTAGATGTATTCCTAAGTCAGTTAGAACCCTCTGGAAAACTAGTAATGGATGTTGAATTCAAGTAGAAAAAGACTTCGTGCTGAGACTAGTGAAACAGGGTGAAAGCCGTGGCAGCTGAAGCGTGGGGAGTCAGCTCTGCTGAGGACGGAGCAGGGTGGGACTCTCCAACACACGCGACAGGAGCAGGGCAGGTGGACTTGGGCAACGTTGGCTCCTGAAGACGGGCTCCGTGCTCTGACCCAACACACCACTTCACAGGTAACTCTCAGAAAGCAGGCTAAGGTCGCCTGCTGCCAGTAGCCTAAAAATAACCGGCTACTTTTCCTCGGGGACTGTATTCTTGCTTTTAAATAAAAATCAAAGCAGACTTATTATGAATTGATTTTGCCTAATTAGGGGTTAGGAGGAACACAGTTGCATCCTTCAGCCCTAAGGAGTGACAAGGAGGGTAACATCCCTACCCCTAACAAGAAAGGAGGGAAATTATTTTGGGCAACGGGCATGTACTGAATTAGATGCACTATAACGTGATCTTGCTTATCTTTTATTCAGAGTTACGCAAAGTATACTGAAAAATCTTACAGGCGGTAACACACAGGGGGACACAAGTGCTCGCGGTCAGGAGATGAACAGACCATGTAACTTAAAAAGATCAGAATACATTTTATTCACTGACTTGTTAAGACCATATAATTACACATTTTTAGCTTTAAATTCATCAATACGCTAATGAAACTTAAAGCTCTTGGGACTTCTGTTTTCTTAAGTATGTTTTAAAACCATGAAAGTATCTTTATTTGATTCAGCTATGTCAGGACTTATAAATTAAATTCAGTAGGTCATCGGTGAGCATTCACAGATGGCCTACGATGTGCCAAGAAACTTGCTAGGTTCGGGAGCAGGGAGACTGTGTCACTGGACTGGACTGGAAGGCTGCCTCACGGGCTGGTCCCGTGACTCAGAATTCCTGGGGGGCTGTTTCCTAGTTACTGCTCATGGCAGACGGGGAGGTGGGGAGGGGCCCGGGTGCAGCCACTTCACCTCGGCTCTCACTATTCTGTCCACGATGGTCTCCAGTACTTCCAGCTTACTGCACTTCACTACGCCTTCGAAATACTGTGACCGGTGCTGCAGGGCCTGGGTCACTGTGATGTCTAGGTTGTTGTATGTTTTTTCAGCAGCAAGGTTCTATAATAAAGTAACAGTGAGTTATAGCCTTCATTTCAATTCACATGAATGACCAAAGTTAGTTCAAAGCAGCCTGATCTTTAAAGACATTAATGTTTATCATAACTTAGTACCACTGTACCAGCTTATGACATGCCATCAGTACTGTTATTTCATCATCTTATCAATAATCATTTAAAGCTTATAAGGTGTACCTTTATTATGAAGCAACCGTTAAAACGGTTAAATTCTGACTGTATGTCCTACAGAAGATTCCCCTATTCTTACCCTGTAGGGTTCTTTTCTTTTTTTTTTTTTAATTGAAGTATAGTTGATGTACAATGTAGTGTCAGTTGCTGGTGTACAGCAAAGTGACTTATATATATTTTCATTATAGGTTATTATAGGATATTGAATATAGTTCCCTGTGCTATACAGTAGGGCCCTGTTGTTTATTTTATATACATTAGTTTGTATCTATTAGTCCTAAACTCCTAATTTATCCCCCCACTCTTACCCTACATTCCCTGAATGAATAGTGTTTTGAGAGGTGGACTAACACCTGCAAAGGGTGAGAAGTCCCCAGGGCTAGGAAACAAGGTTTTTGCTAGAAAGGCTTTGCGGTGGTGGCGGTAATCACGGTAATCACGGAGGAAGCCCTGTAGATCTGAATGGCTTCTCAAGGTTCTGATTAACCTTACAGGGTCCCACCCAACCAAATTCCAATAAGCCTATTTTTTGGTGTCTGTTATGTTAAACAAAATAAGATGAAACAAAAGGGTCTGAGAGAGCTACAAAAGAATACTTAATGCTATGGTGGTCAATATTAAGGCAAAAAAACAGTATGCAGGTTTGGGGCTGTCAAAGTTTCAGTTCCCTTTCTTAGAAATAATGTAAAACTCTAAGGAAATGATTTTAAATGAATGGGGGAAAAGTATCGAGTATCGAGTGGAAGGATGTAGGGCCAAAATCAATCTAGTAAATTTAAACCAGGGAATAAAAAACAAATGCTATTAAATACATTTGCTGTCCTCTTTAGAACAGTTGTTCCCAATCAGCAAGTAGTGGGATATGGGTGACCAGGGATCCACGTGCACACTAAGCACATGCCTGTTGGCAGAATGAATCAATGTCTCTGGTATAGAAATATGACCATTTAACATATACACATGCTGTAGTAACGGATAAGTGACTCATGTACTGAAAAGACAAAGAATTATAAAATGCTACTAATATGGAAAGGTACAGTCTCCCAGGACTGAACCAGGAAGAGTCAGAAAATATGAACAGACCAATCACAAGCACTGAAATGGAAACCCACAAATAAACAAACGTCCAGGACCTGATGGCTTCAAAGGTGAATTCTATCGAACATTTAGAAAAGAGCTAACACCTATCCTTCGGAAAGTGTTCCAAAAAATTGCAGAGGAAGGAAAACTCCCAAACTCATTCTATGAGGCCACCATCACCCTAAATGCCAAAACCAGACAAAGATACCACTAAAAAAGAAAATTAGGGCTTCCCTGGTGGTGCAGTGGTTGAGAGTCCGCCTGCCGATGCAGGGGACGCGGGTTCGTGCCCCGGTCCGGGAGGATCCCACGTGCCGCGGAGCGGCTGGGCCCGTGAGCCATGGCCGCTGGGCCTGCGCGTCCGGAGCCTGCGCTCTGCAATGGGAGAGGCCACAACAGTGAGAGGCCCGCGTACCACAAAAAAAAAAAAAAAAAAAAAAAAAAAAAAAGAAAGAAAATTACCGGCCAATATCACTGATGAACATAGAAGCAAAAATCCTCAACAAAATACTAGCAATTTGAATCCAACAATATATTAAAAGGATCATACACCATGATCAAGGATTTCTCAGTATCTGCAAATCAATCAGTGTGATACACCACATCAACAAATTGAAGAATAAAAACCTATGATCATCTCAATAGATGCAGAAAAAGCTTTTGACAAAATTCAACACCGATTTATGATAAAAACTCTCCAGAAAGTGGGCACAGAGGGAACCTACCTCAACATAGTAAAGGCCATATATGACCAACCTACAGCTAGCATCATACTCAACAGTGAAAAGCTGAAAGCATTTCCTCTATGATCAGGAAAAAGACAAGGATGCCCACTCTCACCACTTTTATTCAACACAGTTTTGGAAGTCCTAGCGATGGCAGAGAAGAAAAAGAAATAAAAGGAATCCAAATTGGAAAAGAAACTGTCACTGTTTGCAGATGACATGATAGTATACACAGAAAATTCTAAAGACACTACCAGAAAACTATAGAGCTCATCAATGAATTTGGTAAAGTTGCAGGCTACAAAATTAATACACGGACATCTGCTGCATTTCTATACCCTAACAATGAAAGATCAGAAAGAGAAATTCAAGAAACAATACCACTTACCACTGCATCAAAAAAAAAAAAAATACCTAGGAATAAACCTACCTAAGGAGTCAAAAGACCTGTACTCCAAAAACTATAAGATGCTGATGAAAGAAACTGTGGAAGACACAAACAGATGAAAAGATATACCATGTTCTTGGAATGGAATAAATAGTGTCAAAATGACTATACTACCCAAGGCAGTCTACAGATTCAGTGCAATCCCTATCAAATTACCAATGGAATTTTTCACAGAACTGGAACAAAAAAATCTTAAAATTTGTATGGAGACACAAAAGACACCAAATAGCCAAAGCAATCTTGCGAAAGAAAACTGGAGCTGGAGGAATCAGGCTCCCTGACTTCAGACTATACTACAAAGCTGCAGTCATCAAAACGGTAATGGTAGGGAGCGAGAAGATGGCGGAAGAGTAAGATGCGGGGATCACCTTCCTCCTCACAGATACATCAGAAATACATCTACACATGGAACTTCTCCTATAGAACACCAACCGAATGCTGGCAGAAGACCTCAGACCTCCCAAAAGCCGTGTGGATTAAAGGCTCTTGGCACTCCAGCCAGGTGTCAAGGCTATGTCTCTGAGGTGGGAGAACTAACCTCAGGACACTGGTCCACAAGAGACCTCTCAGCTCCACGTAATATTAAACGGCGAAAATCTCCCAGAGATCTCCATCTCAACACCAAGACCCAGCTTCACTCAAGGACCAGCAACGAACAGTGCTGGACACCCTATACCCAACAAAGAGCGAGACAGGTCTACAGCCCCATCCATTAGCAGAGAGGCTGCCTAGAATCACAGTAAGGCTACCGACATCCCCATACACGCCACCAGACGTGGACCTGCCCACCAGGGAGACGGGATCCAGCCTCATCCACCAGAACAGGGGCACTGGTCCCCCCAACCAGGAAACCTGCTCAACCCACTGAACCAACCTCAGCCACTGGGGACAGCCACCAAAAATAGATAGAACTACGAACCTGCAGCCTGCAAAAGGGAGACCCCTAACACAGTAAGATAAGCAAAATGAGAAGACAGAAAAACACACAGCAGATGAAGGAACAAGATAAAAACACACCAGACCTAACAAATGAAGAGGTAATAGCCAGCCTACCTGAAAGAGAATTTAGAATAATGATGGTGAAGATGATGCAAAATCTTGGAAATAGAATAGACAAATTGCAAGAGACAGTTAACAAGGACCTAGAAGAAATAAAGAGGAAGCAAGTAACGATGAGCAACACAATAAATGAAATGAAAAATACTCTAGACGGGATCAGTAGCAGAATAACTGAGGCAGAAGGACAGATAAGTGACCTGGAAGATAAAATAGTGGAAATAACTACTGCAGAGCAGAAGAAAGAAAAAAGAATGAAAAGAACTGAGGACAGTCTCAGAGATCTCTGGGACAACATTAAACGCACCAACATTTGAATCATAGGGGCCCCAGAAGAAGAAGAGGAAAAGAAAGGGACTGAGAAAATATTTGAAGAGATTATAGTTGAAAACTTCCCTAATATAGGAAAGGAAATAGTCAACCAAGTCCAGGAAGCACAGAGAGTCCCATATAGGATAAACCCAAGGATAAACACGCCGAGACACATAATAATCAAACTGTCAAAAATTAAATACAAAGAGAACATATTAAAAGCAGCAAGGGAAAAACAACAAATAACACACAAGCAAATCCCCATAAGACTAACATCTGATCTTTCAGCAGAAACTCTACAAGCCAGAAGGGAGTGGCAGGACATATTTAAAGTGATGAAGGAAAAAAACCTACAACCAAGATTACTCTACCCAGCAAGGATCTCATTCAGATTTGATGGAGAAATTAAAACCTTTACAGACAAGCAAAAGCTGAGAGAGTTCAGCACCACCCAGCTTTACAACAAATGCTAAAGGAACTTCTCTAAGCAAGAAACATAAGAGAAGGAAAAGACCTACAAGAACAACCCAAAACAATTAAGTAAATGGTAATAGGAACGCACATATCAATAATTACCTTAAATGTAAATGGATTAAATGCTCCCACCAAAAGACACAGACTGGCTGAATGGATACAAAAACAGGATCCATATATATGCTGTCTACAAGAGACCCACTTCAGACCTAGGGACACTTACAGGCTGAAAGTGAGGGGATGGAAAAAGATATTCCATGCAAATGGAAATCAGAAGAAAGCTGGAGTAGCAATTCTCATATCAGACAAAATAGACTTTAAAATAAAAACTATTACAAGAGACAAAGAAGGACGCTACACAATGATCAAGGGATCGATCCATGAAGAAGATATAACAATTGTAAATATTTATGCACCCAACATAGGTGCACCTCAATACATAAGGCAAATACTAACAGCCATAAAAGGGGAAATCGACAGTAACACAATCATAGTAGGGGACTTTAACACCCCACTGTCACCAATGGACAGGTCATCCAAAATGAAAATAAATAAGGAAACACAAGCCTTAAATGATACATTATACAAGATGGATTTACTTGATATTTATAGGACATTCCATCCAAAAACAACAGAATACACATTTTTCTCAAGGGCCCATGGAACATTCTCCAGGATAGATCATATCTTGGGTCACAAATCTAGCCTTGGCAAATTTAAGAAAATTGAAATCGTATCAAGTATCTTTTCTGACCACAACGCTATGAGACTAGATATCAATTACAGGAAAAGATCTGTAAAAAAATACAAACACATGGAGGCTAAACAATACACTACTTACTAACGAAGTGATCACTGAAGAAATCAAAGAGGAAATCAAAAAGTACTTAGAAACAAATGACAATGGAGACACGACGACCCAAAACCTATGGGATACAGCAAAAGCAGTTCTAAGAGGGAAGTTTATAGCAATACAATCATACCTTAAGAAACAGGAAGCATCTCGAATAAACAACTTAACTTTGCACCTAAAGCAATTAGAGAAGGAAGAACAAAAACACCCCAAATTTAGCAGAAGGAAAGAAATCATAAAGATCCATGAAAAAGAAATGAAGGAAACAATAGCAAAGATCAATAAAAGTAAAAGCTGGTTCTTTGAGAAGATAAATAAAATTGATAAACCATTAGCCAGACTCATCGAGAAAAAAAGGGAGAAGACTCAAATCAATAGAATTAGAAATGAAAAAGGAGATTTAACAACTGACTCTGCAGAAATACAAAAGATTATTAGAGATTACTACAAGCAACTCTATGCCAATAAAATGGACAGCCTGGAAGAAATGGACAAATTCTTAGAAATGCACAACCTGCCAAGACTGAACCAGGAAGAAATAGAAAATATGAACAGACCAATCACAAGCACTGAAATTGAAACTGTGATTAAAAATCTTCCAACAAACAAAAGCCCAGGACCAGATGGCTTCACAGGCAAATTCTATCAAACATTTAGAGAAGAGCTAACACCTATCCTTCTCAAACTCTTCCAAAAGATAGCAGAGGGAGGAACACTCCCAAACTCATTCTATGAGGCCACCATCACCCTGATACCAAAACCAGACAAATACGTCACAAAGAAAGAAAACTATAGGCCAATATCACTGATGAACATAGATGCAAAAATTCTCAACAAAATACTAGCAAACAGAATCCAACAGCACATTAAAAGGATCATACACCATGATCAAGTGGGGTTTATTCCAGGAATGCAAGGATTCTTCAATATACGCAAATCAATCAACGTGATACACCAGATCAACAAACTGAAGGAGAAAAACCATATGATCATCTCAATAGATGCAGAGAAAGCTTTTGACAAAATTCAACACCCATTTATGATAAAAACCCTGCAGAAAGTAGGCATAGAGGGAACTTTCCTCAATATAATAAAGGCAATATATGACAAACCCACAGCCAGCATTGTTCTCAATGGGGAAAAACTGAAACCATTTCCACTAAGATCAGGAACAAGACAAGGTTGCCCACTCTCACCACTCTTTTTTTTTTTTTTTTTGGTGGTACGCGGGCCTCACTGTTGTGGCCTCTCCCGTTGCGGAGCACAGGCTCTGGACGCGCAGGCCCAGCAGCCATGGCTCACGGGCCCAGCCGCTCCGCGGCATGTGGGATCTTCCCAGACCGGGGCACGAACCCGCGTCCCCTGCATCGGCAGGCGGACTCTCAATCACTGCGCCACCAGGGAAGCCCCACCACTCTTATTCAACCTAGTTTTGGAAGTTCTAGCCACAGCAATTAGAGAAAATAAAGAAATAAAAGGAATCCAAATAGGAAAAGAAGAAGTAAAGCTGTCACTGTTTGCAGATGACATGATACTATACATAGAGAATACTAAGGATGCTACCAGAAAACTACTAGAACTAATCAATGAATTTGGTAAAGTAGCAGGATACAAAATTAATGCACAGAAATCTCTGGCATTCTTATACACTAATGATGAAAAATCTGAGAATGAAATTAAGAAAACACTCCCATTTACCATTGCAACAAAAAGAATAAAATATCTAGGAATAAACCTACCTAAGGAGACAAAAGACTTGTATGCAGAAAACTATAAGACACTGATGAAAGAAATTAAAGATGATACAAATAGGTGGAGAAATATACCATGTTCTTGGATTGGAAGAATCAACATAGTGAAAATGACTCTATTACCCAAAGCAATCTACAGATTCAATGCAATCCCTATCAAATTACCACTGGCATTTTTTACAGAACTAGAACAAAGAATTTCACAATTTGTATGGAAACACAAAAGACCCCGAATAGCCAAAGCAATCTTGAGAACGAAAAATGGAGCTGGAGGAATCAGGCTCCCTGACTTCAGACTATACTACAAGGCCACAGTAGTCAAGACAGTATGGTACTGGCACAAAAACAGAAATATAGATCAATGGAACAGGATAGAAAGCCCAGAGATAAACCCACACACATATGGTCACCTTATCTTTGATAAAGGAGGGAAGGAAACACAGTGGAGAAAAGACAGCCTCTTCAAGAAGTGGTGCTGGGAAAACTGGACAGCTACCTGTAGAAGTATGAAATTAGAACACTCCCTAACACCATACACAAAAATAAACTCAAAATGGGTTAAAGACCTAAATGTAAGGCCAGACACTATCAAACTCTTAGAGGAAAACATAGGCAGAACACTCTATGACATCAATCACAGCAAGATCCTTTTTGACCCATCTCCTAGAGAAATGGAAATAAAAACAAAAATAAACAAATGGGATCTAATGAAACTTAAAAGCTTTTGCACAGCAAAGGATACCATAAACAAGACCAAAAGACAACCCTCAGAATGGGAGAAAATATTTGCAAATGAAGCAACTGACAAAGGATTAATCTCCAAAATTTATAAGCAACTCATGCAGCTCAATAACAAAAAAACAAACAACCCAATCCAAAAATGGGCAGAAGAACTAAATAGACATTTCTCCAAAGAAGATATACAGATGGCCAACAAACACATGAAAGAACGCTCAACATCATTAATCATTAGAGAAATGCAAATCAAAACTACAATGAGATATCATCTCACTCCGGTCAGAATGGCCATTATCAAAAACTCTAGAAACAATAAATGCTGGAGAGGGTGTGGAGAAAAGGGAACACTCTTGCACTGTTGGTGGGAATGTAAAATGATACAGCCACTATGGAGAACAGTATGGAGGTTCCTTAAAAAACTACAAATAGAACTACCATATGACCCAGCAATCCCACTACTGGGCATATACCCTGAGAAAACCATAATTCAAAAAGAGTCATGTACCACAATGTTTATTGCAGCTCTATTTATGATAGCCAGGACATGGAAGCAACCTAAGTGTCCATCAACAGATGAATGGATAAGGAAGATGTGGCACATATATACAATGGAGTATTACTCAGCCATAAAAAGAAATGAAACTGAGTTATTTGTAATGAGGTGGATAGACCTGGAATCTGTCATACAGAGTGAAGTAAGTCAGAAGGATAAAAACAAATACCGTATGCTAACACATATATATGGACTCTAAAAAAAAAAAAATGTCATGAAGAGATTAGTGGTAGGATGGGAATAAAACACAGACCTACTAGAGCATGGACTTGAGGATATGGGGAGGGGGAAGGGTAAGCTGTGACGATGTGAGAGAGTGGCAGGGACATATACACACTACCAAATGTAAAATAGATAGCTAGTGGGAAGCTGCAGCATAGCACAGGGAGATCACCTCGGTGCTGTGTGACCACCTAGAGGGGTGGGATAGGGAGGGTGGGAGGGAGGGTGACACAAGAGGGAAGAGTTATGGAAACATATGTATATGTATAACTGATTCACTTTGTTGTAAAGGAGAAACTAACACACTATTGTAAAACAGTTATACTCAAATAAAGATGTTTAAAAAAAACCAAAAAACAAAACAGTATGGTAGTGGCACCAAAACAGAACTGTAGATCAGTGGAACAGGATAGAAAGCCCAGAAATGAACTCATGCACCTATGGTTAATTAACCTATGACAAAGGAGGCAAGACTATACAGTGTTGGAAAGGCAGCCTCTTCAACAAATGGTGCCGGGAAAACTGGACAACTACATGTAAAAAAATGAAATTAGATCATTCTTTAACACCATACACAAAAATAAGCTCAAAATGGATTAAAAACCTAAATGTGAGACCAGACACTATAAAACTCTTAGAGGAAAACATAGGCAGAACACTCTCTGACATAAATTGCAGCAATATCTTTTCCCATCCGTCTCCCAGAATACTGGAAATAAAAACAAAAATACACAAATGGGACCTAATTAAACTCAAAAGCTTTTGCACAGCAAAGGAAACCATAAAACGAAAAGACAACCCACAGATTGGAAGAAAATATTTTCAAATGATGAGACCGACAAGGGATTAGTCTCCAAAATTTACAAACAGCTCATGTGGCTTAATATCAAAACAAGCAACCCAATCAAAAAATGGGCATAAGACCCAAACAGACATTTTTCCAAGGAAGACATACAGATGGAAAAGAGGCACATGAAAAGATGGTCAACATCGCTAATGATTGGAGAAATGCAAATCAAAACTACAGTGAGGTATCACCTCACACCAGTCAGAATGGCCATCATCAAAAAATCCACAAACAGTAAATGCTGGAGAGGGTGTGGAGAGAAGGGAACCCTCTTACACTGTTGGTGGGAATGTAAATTGGTGCAGCCACTATGGAGAACAGCATGGAGGGTCTTTAAAAAATTAAAAATAGAACTACCATACAACCCTGCAATCCCACTCCTGGGCATATATCTGGAGAAAAACATGGTCCAAGAGGATACATGCACCCCAGTGTTCATTGCAGCGCTGTTTACAATAGCCAGGACGTGGAAGCAACCTAAATGTCCATCGACAGAGGAATGGATAAAGAAGCTGTGGTACATACATACAATGGAATATTTCTCAGCCATAAAAAAGAATGAAATAATGCCATTGCAGCAACATGGATGGACCTAGAGATTGTCATGCTGAGTGAAGTAAGTCAGACAGAGAAAAGAGAAATATCGGATGATACCGCTTATATGGGGAATCTAAAAAGAAATGATACAAACGAATGTATTTTCAAAACAGAAACGGACTCACAGACTTAGAGAATGAACTTACGGTTACGGGGGTGGGTGGGGAAGGTGGAGGGAAGGGATAGTTAGGGATTTGGGGATTGACAAGTACACGCTGTTATATTTGAAAAGGATACCCAACAAGGACCTACTGCATAGCAGAGGGAACTCTGTTCAATGTCATGTGGCAGCCTGGATGGGAGGGGAGTCTGGGGGAGGATGGATACAGGTATACGGATGGCCGAGTCCCTTTGCTGTGCACCTGAAGCTGTCACAACATTGGTAGTCGGCTATATTCCAATATAAAATAGAAAGTTAAAAAATAAAATGCTACTAATACGTTATACACTGCTAAAGCAATGACTATGAAAAGTACAATTACTGTTGGGGAGTCTATGGAATTCTCTGATAAGGTCCTCATCCTCAAAGAAGCTGGGAATTATTAAAATAGGAAAAGCCACAAAAAACAGACTAATGAATATGCTTTGAATGCATTCTAGACGACAGGTTTAACAAAATTAAAAATACTTACAATTACATCAAATTTGGAATAAATATCTACAACTTTTCCTAAAAATAAAAATGTATGTTAGAATAATGTCTTAGAAACAAAAAACAGCATTTAATATCAATCTTAACTAGATATTTACTAAGAATTAAATATTGCTAAACAAAATAAACTTGTCTATTTTAAAAGGGACATGACATCATATCTTAATGGAAAATGTGAAACTAAGCCAGTATAAAATTCTTATTCTCCTGAGTACTCCTTGGTCTAAGTTTTCACTTCCCCACTTATCTGATATGCCAGGTCATTTAACAATAGTTTTACCCTACGGAGATAAACCGTTGTTTCTGTTCAACTGGTATGGCCCAGCACACAGACCTGACTCGTCCACAACAGGCAAGGCTGACACTCGTCTTTCCACGAAGACGTTCAAGGCTTTAATGATGGGAGTGTCTGGGTGTATGAAGGCGATGTTGTGGTAGGTCCCGATTCCAAGCGCACCCAGGTTCTGCTTCATGAAAGCAGGCTTTGGCATATCAGACATCTAGACAGGAAGACGGGCACAGATGCTCTAGAGCCAGGGCAGACCTTTTCAGTGTTCACATGTCCACACTCGATGAAAAACTATGTGCAACAAATTAGTCTTTTCTAACAATCCACCCGGATATCTGAATTAACATGAAAATGTTACACACAAGAACTGTGTCTTTTGTTCAAACCAGCCTATATGTTTATGCTTAAATTTAACTACTTAGTAAAAATACTGCAAAGCACTAAACATTTTAACATTTTCTCCTTCTCTTCACCCACTGGAAAACCGGACAGAAGGGAACAACAGGTCTATTTGGAAATTAAGACCCATCAGCCACCAAGAATCTTCTTAAATTATTCATGTTAAATTCATGGTCCTGCTGTCATTATTAAGTAATGTTTATTAAGAACCCGCACATTTCCAAGCTCAAAGCGTTTGATGGTGGCTGTCTGAGCTGCTAAGCTAGTTCCCACACCATCCCACCTCTATCTACATCCTGAATTCTCCATTGGAGGACTCCAATTTTTGTCTACTAGGAACAAGAACAAGCCAACTGAACAGAATTAGAAGAACGTTTAAAAGTTAACTTTTCTTTTCACGGGCTGTTTTAAAGGAGGAGGGAGAAGTCAGAAGAGAGGAGTCTAGGATCATGTTTGACTAAAACAAAATAAGGTCTATGGTTTCAAAAATCCACCTTTTATAAAGGGTACAGTTGATTCCATCCTCCTGGTGTACCTTATAATTATCAGGAAAAGATGAACAATTAGAAGAAACAAAATGTTCAAGTCAAAGAGTTCATCAATATTCAAATCATGAGAATCCTAGAAATTTAGAGAGAAAAAAAGAAAGGCCTATTAGGTCATCTAGCCCATCTTGACGCAGGATAAACCCCTGTTCCGTCTGCACACTTAGGCTGACTGTCAAATGTCTCTAAGGGCAACGCTACTTTTTCTCGGAACATGATCTCAAGGCAGTAAAAATCAGGTTCTGGAGTTTACTTAAAATTCTTCATTTTTATCTGAAAATCCCTAGCTGAATATTCTAACAGCATGATTCTCATTACCATATTGGCCCAAATATAAGGCAGTACTGGCAGAGGCCACCTCCTCTACTTGTAGAGGGGAAGATGCCAAAGGCCTGTCTCAGGCTGTGCCTCCTCCTCGGCAGCGCGGCCACAGAAACGCGCTGGGCCTCCGGGCGCGGTCGGCCCTGTGAGCCAGGCGCCCTGAGCCCGAGGATCTACGCCGCCCCTGGACACGGACGGACGGAGCCGTTGGAGGGAGGGCTGCTCCACCACCACCACCGGCAACCGTGGCAAAGCTACGCAACCTTGCTGAATGTTACCGCTTCCAAATCAGATGAATAAAAATACCTACCTGAGAGGGCGGTGGCTAGGATTAGTTTTATCATGTGAAGTGCCTGACACAGCGTTACGCTTAACGGTGTTTAGCTCCCCTCATGATTAGTATTGTTTTAAAATGGCGATTCTAAGGGGTGCATGGGCTAAGAGCATGGTACAGCCCCGCCCTGCCTCCTGGGTCCTGATAAAGCTCAGTGCCAAGGCGACCGCATGCGTTCATCTTTACTGCCATGGCAGACAGGAAGTCTGACCAACGATGTCCCCGCCTCCTTAATTCTTCTTCCCTAGACTGCCTCTTTACCAAACTTCATGCTTTTCTGCAAATTACTTTCCTCCTTCCTACATTATTTCCTAGTGTTTATTTAAACACGATGAGTGCTACATTTACACAGACTATTAAAATATAGGGCTGGTTTGATGGACAAGGCATTTCTCCCAATCACTTAAACCCTCTGCGCGGCTGTCGCAGCATCCTGCGCTCCTTCACGCCACACTAGAATGCTGCTTTTTTTCCTTATTTGAAGCTGTGGAGAAGACAGGAAAGCTAACTTGATGTAGATGTCTACTAAATTCTTTAAAAAAAATGATTCTTAATATGATCTCCTCTGAACCGTGAATGAGGCCTCTTACTGGTTCTAGTTGACCAATTACTTATAACCTCAACTTCAGTGCATGTAATTAAAAGGAAAAAATTAAAGCCCTCCTGTGAACACTCTGGCCCTTCTGAGCCTCTTTCTAATGCTGCCGACCACAGAGGTTCTGAGTCTTGGATGACTAGGAAGCCGTCTCATTCCCGATGCAGCTGAGGAAAAACCCACAGACAATATAGCCCCGATTTGGACCGACACGGTATTCTGCTGTCAACATTGGTTTTGCTTTGGGCTTTTCTATCACTGCTGCGGTAAATAATAAGACCGCCGTGGGGCCAGGACTTCTGAGCATGTCCCCAACTGTGACACCAGCAGAGCGTCATAAGGCAGTCTGGCTCAAGCCGTCTTGGGTTAGCGGTTCCTTAATCAGACCGACTCGCCAGCTGCTTTGCTTCTCCTCGTTTTAGGCGATAGAATGTCCTCATTTAAACAGAGACTTCCAAGTGTTTTTACTTGCACTGAAAGGTGATTACTTTTTAAGTGGAATCAACTTTGAGAATGTACAATTCAAATAGTAGCGAGTTGAGAAACTGAAGTTTAGGAATGGAGACCTCAAAACTAACGATTTCTTCTATGAGGGTAACAGGAGCCAATTTACTTGAAGTAAATTAAAGTAGATGCAGCTATGTCTTTAGAAACACTAAAAACTACTTACAAAAAGCTGGAGGAACTTGAGGATTCTTTTGTGGGTAAGTATATAAAGTGCATTCCCACTGATAGGGTCAATAACTGGCAATCTGTGGATTTTATTTTTGATCAACGAGTGTACAGCATCGAAGAGGCTGTGGGAAAAGCCATTACAGTTGTTAGGAGGCTTTAAAGAAGAATTAGAAAACTTTGGACCACCCCTGCTTTAAACGTACTTTCAGTGTCTTAAATTACAATATTAAAAGGTTGACTGACCTAAAACAGCGTTCTAGAAAAGTTTTAAACTGGAGAGCTCAGCAACATTTTCGATTTTCCATAATCTGTTAATAAGCCTCAAATCCAAGTGTGAACTACAAAAATCTCTAGGAGAGCAGTTTTTTAATAGCAGGTTTGATGCTTTTGAGAAATGACAGAAGCTAACGCCTCGGGAAGCTAATGGACGACCCTGGCAACAGAGGGCGCTGTGGCCGGGGCCCCTGCACTGGCCGGTCTGACTTCACGCTGCCCTCTGGCCGCTTCCGTGCTCAGCCAGCCCACTGCTGGCTGATCCAGCCTCTCCTGCCACTGCCGACAAGGAGGTGTGCTGGGTGTAGCTGTTCTTTAGGACTTGGAAATAAAATAATAAAAATCAGTATTCCACTTTTTCTCTCTAGTGCACTAGTTTTAAGAATGCTTTCATTTCTGAAAATGTATCCGAGCCGTCCCAGAAGGCTTGGGTCAACACCTGTGGGCAGCCCCATCCTCTGACCACCTCTGGACCGGTGCCTAAGGAGACCGTTTTCAACTTCAGTGCATGTTGGGACCCCTGTGGGAGTTGTTTTAATGCACATTCCGGGGCACTAGAACCCTCCAAAGACTGACTGGGAGAAGAGCCCAGGAATCTGCAGCTTTAACGAGCTCCCTAGCGGGTTTCTGCTGCAGGTGATCTGGATTTTCAAACTGCTCAGTATGACCATCTTCCTAGTTCATTATCAGTCCTTTGGACCAACGATGGCTGTGATTTCTACTGTCTCTAAGTTTACTGAATTTAATATTAAGGAGGCTGGCCCCTATCTAGATTAAAAAGAAAATCTATCCCCCATGGTAACGAAACAGATGAATCTGAATGAATGGAATGTTTTCAAAGGAGAAAAACTTTACAAGTTTACCTTGCATCTGGAGATATATTCACTAAAGGCTTAAATGTTTCTTGTAAATAAAGCTCTGTATTTATAGAAAGAAAATATGTAATTAGTAACATATTTGCTGTTTGTAATTATTACATAAACTAAAATACCCTTCAATTTACAGGTAATAATTAGAAGGATTAAAAACCCAAATCGAATTAATTTACTGAAAACTATTGTTACTTATAGTTATGGCTATTATTAAACAACCTCCAAACTGTTTCAGGATGTTGCCTTTGTGGAAAAGGTAAGTATTTAAAAACAGTATTACAACAGATGTTGTAAAAATCAGAAGAAAAGTCAAGAAATCTGATAAAAGAGCAATACCAGCAGAGGTCACTAGAATGTTACCAAGTCACTATCACCCCCAACAAATGAAGACTTTATGAAATCCTTTAAACCTAATTTTCACAAGTTAAAAGATAAAATAAAAGTTATAGCAAACTTTGTTCTTTAAATGTTATTAAGTTTCATTTTCCACACCAAAGCTTGATCTGTTGTATCTGGGGATCTTTCGAGTAATGCAGACATTATCTTTGTAAAGATAAACTGTAATTAATTTGCTTTACTGAGGTTTCTACACAGAAGGCATTCAAGAAAATCTCGACATTATTATTATTATTACTACCAAATACCATGTAATATCAAAATGTAAATATACTTAAACCTTGGTCTAACATTACTTATGCAATAGAATTTATCAAAAAGTGTCTTGGCATTAAAATATATATATTCACTGCATAATAGGCAGTGCTAAAATGTGGATCCCATGTTGACTTATTTTGTTTGGTTTGACTTGATAAAGCTATCATAAATCAAACAGATCGTTCAATGAAACTTCTAAATCACATGGGGTTTAAAAGAGGCCCAGCCCCCTTTAGAGCATTCCAGCGGACGTTCAGATCTCGCAGCCACTCACAAGGGGTGCTTATCATACCAAGCAGATAATGGGAGTACAAAGCTAAATCTCAGTTTTAAATTTAAAAATTTCCTTGAGCTGGCCCCTCAATTTCTAATGTAGGCTTCTCCCTGGACACCCTACAAAGGCTTCTTCCTCAAGCATCCCCATCCCAGGCGCCTATCTAGGATATTCCTACTGATTGGTCCTTTGCCCCCTCTGTACCAGCCCAGCAGGGTGGGTCTCATTAAGACGGAACAATTTCACAATCATGAAATTACAATATAAAAAATGGCTCCATTTCAGAAAAGGCTATTGTGATTATACAGGGTGAGTTTCAATGCTGCAAACAAAAGAAAGCAATCTTGAAGTTATTTTCATGTGATTTTATCCAAATCATCTAGTTTAAGGTTCACTTGTTCTACTTGTCTCCATAATTTGTAAAGAAATAATAATAATGTAAAGAAATAATGACTGAATTTAAATAGGAACAGATCCTTGCTTTTGTTAATTTCAGGCATTCCTTTGGTGCATTTTTCTATACAAAGGCAAAGATCTGGAAGGTAATACTTAGTGGTGAATGGTGGCTCCACTGGGGGCCAGAGACTCGGGCACTAGTTACTATATCCCATCTATATCCCAGCCTTAGCCTAAAGACTTGTTATAGGTTCTCTATACATGTGTATGAAACAGAATGGGTAATATTTATCGTAGTATGGCACACGATCAAAACTAATATAGAAATAAATGTCTTAATGTAGTTAATTATTAAGCAGAGAGAAGAGGACCTGGGAAATTAAAACATTTTATACATATGTAGAACATTTTTTTCCCTCTTATTAAAAGGTTTTTTAACACTCAATAGTGCTTACTTACCCCTCCATGTTTCAATCTTATGTTCCTCTAATTCATAAATCTGTACCTAGAAATAAGAAAAACTCTTATTTACAAATGTTAACACACACAACATAAGGGGAAAAAAAAGAAATTACTATTTCATAACTACTGCTGAGTCCCATAATTCAGCAGATGGAAACAAGATAATTCAGAAATATTAGAAATATAAATGAGAGACAAAAAGTGCTGTACCTTTCTCTGAAGACAAATGTTTTATAAATTTAAAACATAAACCAACACAATATTTTCATTAACTTAATTTGAAAATTTCTGATACACTTAAATTTTAAAACATACACACACGCACACGCACACGCACACACGGACATATACACACATTCCTTCTTTCTGAGGATACTTAAGATTTTAGCGTCTCTGATTTTAAAAGGGCAGTTGGTTAAATCATGTGCTAATTAAGTTGCTGGATCGGGTTATGCCTGGACCACATGGGCGTCTTCGGAGAGGTAGAGAGGGCGTGGAGTCTGGAGAGCCTGGAGGCTGGGCAGTGGGTACAGCCCTCAGTCACCTGGAGCCGTCAGCACTCACATCACTGCATCTTGGCTGCTGCTTTTGGTCAAAGTACTTAAGGCCTCTGAATCTGTTTCCCTTCCTGAACAGCTGAGGAGAAGGCCCTCCACATTCAGCTTCTGTGCGGACGACGCGCTCTGTGAGCCTGAGGCGTAGGGCCTCCCCACCTGCTGCAGCCTCCACTGCGGCTCAGCTTAAGAAAGCCGCTCTGCCTCCTGCAGTGCTGCCCTGGGACTCCCGGGGGCCCTGCAGGAAGAAAACCTGGCCTCTTCCTGAAGCTTCTTGAAGCTTAAAATCCGCTTGGCAACATTAAGACAGTCCTGTACCGAAAGACCACCAACAACTGGCCAGAAGCCACCGCCAAGAAGGTGTACATATCAGAACATACTCTAAAAGGCTTATTTAGTGCAGGGGTGCAGGGAGAGTACGGATGAGCAGAGGTCGGAGGTCAGGCAAGGAAAACCTCAGGAGGTGGACTTCAGCCAGGCTCTGCGTGATGAATGATGAATGGACTTTACATAAAAGAAGATAAACTCGTAAGGGCCTGGAGACGAAAAGGACTTCCTCACGTTCCCGACACACGGAGAGGAGACGGTGCTGGGGGACAGGAGCGAGGGGTCTGGGGGCTAATGACCCGAGGCGGGCTCCGTGTCTGGGAGAGAACGCCAGGCCGGCGCGGATGGGTTTAAGCAGTGGGGTGACGGGACAGCGCCAAAGCCAGATGCAAAAGCGAGCGTCGGGTCAGTTAGGTCTCGAATGGTGACTGGGGGAACGTAGGGGCAAGCGAAAGGCAGAACCAGAGGGTTTCGAGAATAATAAAACGGGGGAAATAGAGACGAACGACTAAGCGAGGACCCGCCCCCCACCCCCATTTTGATGCCAAGTGACTGAACAACATCCACGACAGAGAAAACGCCTAATTGAGGAAGATGAGGCTCTGGTTTTCACACAGTTGAAAGCAGAACATTAGGCGGTTCTGAGGTGATGCCCGTGCTCTGCCTGCACGCCCCCCTCGGAGCTTTAGCCAGGGCCACCAGCATGGCCACGACTCAGCGAACACGGGGGTCTCTTATGAACTGGGGATGTTTGGCGCTGGCAAGACGGGAAGGGGTGGTGTGTGTGTGTGTGTGTGTGTGTGTGTGTGTGTGTGTGTGTGTGTGTGTGTGTGTGTGTGTGTGTGTGTGTGTGTGTGTGTGTGTGTGTGTGTGTGTGTGTGTGTGTGTGTGTGTGTGTGTAAGGTACAGACATGGGTAACATACAGTCTCCACCTCGAAGAACTACCGAACAAGAAAGAACCTCAGATACCCCTACGACAGCCTTTCTCGACCTTGGCACTACTGACATTTTAGGCTGGATACTTCTCTTGTAGGGCCGTCCTGTGCACTGCAGGACATTTAGCAGCATCCCTGGCCTCTGCCCACTAGACACCAGTAGAACTGCCCCACCCTCCCCCCAGCTATGATAAAAAATGTCTCCAGATGTTGTCAAATGTCCCCTGGGAGGCAAAATCACTCCCAGTTGAGAAACACTGCCCTACAACTAATCAGAATACAGTATGAAAAGTGCTGTGTGGGTAGTTAATGGGGGCGCTGAGATAGTGACTAGTTCTGCTCCCAGGGAGACGGCACAGGGCTCTCCGTCACTGAGGCGGTTCTCCAGGAGGATCCTGAAAGACCTGCGTTTCAACTGCAAGGACCACGGACCTGGAGGACAATGTGCCCATGGAGGAAGTGGACTCAGATGTCCAAAGAAGAGAAGCCGCAGGGAGACAAGCAGAGGGTTCAGGAGGAAAACGAGAGAGAGCTGAGAGGGCAGGTCAGGAGAGGAGAGACAACAAGTGCCACCACGGGGCTTCCCTGGTGGCGCAGTGGTTGAGAGTCCGCCTGCCGATGCGGGGGATGCGTGTTCGTGCCCCGGTCCGGGAAGATCCCACGTGCCGCGGAGTGGCTGGGCCCGTGAGCCGTGGCCGCTGAGCCTGCGCGTCCGGAGCCTGTGCTCCACAACGGGAGAGGCCACAGCAGTGAGAGGCCCGCGTACCACAAAAAAAAAAAAAAAAAAAGTGCCACCACGGCAGCTCTGTAGGGGGCAGGGAAGAAGCAACCACCACTCAAGCAAAGAATTTAATAATTAAAAAAACAAAGAGGTGTACAGTACCGACATCTATGTAAATACAGTGGCTGATAAGAAAGGTAGCAGCCTTGGGTCTCGTCATAAAGAGTTATTTCCATAATACCCATAAAATTATAATTTTAAAAGTTCCATTTCCATTTTGTGGAAAATCAGCCTAGGAATTTTTACAAAGAATCTACAAAATCTTTCATGTTTAAGCTCCCAATCTCACTGAAAAGAAGTATTCAGTAGAAATAAGGTTTGCAAATAAGACTGGAGATCACCCAAGGAAGAATCAGTGAGTTTAAGATAGATAAAAACAAAAATGAAGAAACAGCAGCCCCAAACTTCCCAAATTAGGTAGAAAAGCAACTTAGAAGATCAAGGAAACTCAGCATACCCAGAACAGGATAAATACAAAGACATATCACAGTTAACAGCTGAAGTCCAAGGTTAAAGAGAAAGCCTTGAGCCAGAAAGAAATGGTGCCTTACATAGAGGAGACGAGGACAGGGATTCCTACCGACTTCTTATCAGAAGCTCTGGGAAGCCAGAAGACGATGAAATTACATCCTTAAAGTGTTAAAGAAAAAAGCCCAAAACCAAAAAACAGTTTACTCAATCTCTATAAAACAGCAAAACTGTCCTTCAAAAATCAAGATGAAAAAAAAAAAATCAAGATGAAATAATGACATTGTCAGACAGACAGAAACTGCGATAATTCATCATCAATGTGGACCACACAAATGCTGGCGGGAGTTCTCCAGATGAAGTGACAGCAGACGGTGATTCTAGATCCACAGAGAAGAACAGGAAATGGTACCTATGCGGGTAAATATAAAAATCTAATTTTTTCCCTTTTACCCTTCACTTTCTTTAAAACAAAAACGATAGGGGTAGATTAAATGGAACTATATTTTCCATATAATTCCGATACTAACTCTCAACAGACTGTGGTAAGTTAAAAATGATACTGAAACCCATTCAGCAACCATACAACAACAACCAAACAGTGAAAAAGGTGTGGTTAAAATATCAACAGAGGGCTTCCCTGGTGGCGCAGTGGTTGAGAGTCCGCCTGCCGATGCAGGGGACGCGGGTTCGTGCCCCGGTCCGGGAGGATCCCACGTGCCGCGGAGCGGCTGGGCCTGTGAGCCGTGGCCGCTGAGCCTGCGCGTCCGGAGCCTGTGCTCCGCAACGGGAGAGGCCACAGCAGTGAGAGGCCCGCGTACCGCCAAAAAAAAAAAAAAAAAAAAAAAAAAAACATCAACAGAGCTCTAACAGCCATTATGGAGTAGATGGGACCACACTGAGTCTCCTGCTGGAAACAACTAGAAAGTGGGAAAAGATGTGGAACTGTTTTCAGACATTAGACAACACGTGAGGCAGGGCCGTCGTCCCCGCGAGAAGGGAAGCAAGCTGAGCCCCGTGACCGCCACGTCCCTCTTGAGAGGCACTTTGTGGACTGTGATGCAGGCAGCTGACCCCAAGTGAAGCAGGTCTCAGTGAGCTGGGGAGGTAGAAGTCAAAGTCTGGGCTGACTGAGACGGATGGAAACTGAAGGACAGACTACCAGACGAGGTGGAGCTGTCCAGAAAGAGAAAAGAAGGCTGCGCAGAGACTGCCTGGAGGCCCCGACTGAACACGAAGCCGGGCGTGCACGGCGTGAGAAGGCACTTGCCTTCTCACCAGGCAGAGTGAAAAGTCCTTGCTGAACAACCAGGGAAATCCATGGAGATCCCAGAAGCACTAGTAGCACTGAACCAGCCAGAGTGATGCTTAACACCCTAACAAAGCTTAAAAACAAGCCTCGAATTAAGCACGTGAAAAGATGCTCAACAGCATTAGCCATCAGGGACATGCAAATCAAAGTAACAATGAGGTACCCATTCACATCCACTAGAATGGCTATCATCAAAAAGAGAGACAGTAACAAGGGTCAGCGAGGACGTGGAGAAATTGGCACCCTGACACACTGATGGTGGGAACGTAAAATGATGCGGCCGCCGTGGAGAAGTCCCGCAGTTCCTCAAATAGTTACACACAGATTATGATGTGACCCAGAAATTCTATTCAAGGTCTACACCCAAGAGAAAGGAAAACATATATCCACATAAGCTCCTGTACATGACTGTTCATAGCAGCATCATTCACAATAGCCAAATAGTGGAAACCATTCAATGTCCGTCAACTGATCAATAAGTAAAATGTGGTATGGCCATACAATGGAATATTATTTGGCAATAAAAAGAAATGAAGTACTGATATATGCTACAACATGGAGGAACCTTGAAAACACTATGTTACGTGAAGGAAGCCGGTCACAGACGACCACATATTGTGTGATTCCATTTACATGAGTTGTCCAGTATAGGCAAATCTACAAAGTAGATTAGTGGTTGACTAGGGCTGGCGGTCATGGTGGGCTGGTGGCGTGTCACAGCTAAAGGTGTGAAGTTTCTTTTTCGGGTAATGAGAATGTTCTGAAATTGACTGTAGTGATGACTGCACAACTCTGAATGTACTAAAAGCCACTGAATTGTATACACTAAAATGGGTGAAATATAGGATATATGAACTGTATCTCAATAAAAACTGTTTTTAAGAAAAGACCTGCAAGTAATTTAACTGCCTGCCCAAACAAACTCCAACTCTTTAAAGGAAGACGATACAGATATTCAACCACATAACATTAACAATGTCCAGCATCCACTAGAAATTATTACATTTGCAAGAAGCAGGAAAACGTAACCAATAACAGGAGAAAAACCAGTCTTTAGAAGCAGACCCAGAACAGAGGTGAAGGAAAGAGCATCTGATATATATATATATAAAATTAGAAAATGAGGTGTAATATGGAGGAAAAAAATGTATCCTCAAGTATTAAGAAAAACTTTGGACTATATATTTAGATATAACTACTCTCTAGAAATTCTGATTTAATTAACTACTGCTGAGATCTATTATAGGGGGTTTAGCTGCATTTTATTAAAATGTAGCCACTTAATAATCATATTTGTGCTGATTTTGCCAGTCCAAAAGCAGAGAAATGACCATTATAAGGAAAACCAATATTCAGCTGCATTTGGCAGTATTTAAGAAATCAGGTATGTCATGTGAAATAAATATGGAATACTTATGAAGTCTTTGGTAAAACTTCCTTCTAAGAGTATGTCTTAAGCAGAAGCTTATTTTTCCGTTTTGTGTAGGAATTTAATTATTGGGCAATACTGACCATTACATGTCAAAACAGTATTAACTGGATTGCCTTTTACCTATTAGATACCCAAAATAGTACTAGTTAAAGAAACAAAGTATACAATTCTGTCCTTCTCCAACCTTGCCAAAAACAAACAAACAAACAAACAAAAACCAAACAAAACAACTCAAAAAAAACAACCAAAACCAAAAGTCAAACAAGCTGGTAGAATCACAGAAATCATAGTGTTAGATAAAGGCCATATGTATTTTTCAAACTATGCTCTTATAAAACAGTTGGACCAGGAACCAGGGAGTTCTGCCACTAAAATTAGCCAGTAGCAGTCTTTTCTTAAGTGGCAGAAAAATGTCAAAACTGAATTTCTCCAATTTTAATTTTTACTTCTTTAAAAGCACAGAGTCCGTATTATTTCTTTTATAAAATTTCAGGGGTAACTGCATAAAGCTGTGTGCGCAGCAACAGGCCCGGAAGTCAGGCCTGTGTTGTTCTCCTCTCCCCTGTGGGCTTCACTGGGGACAGCCACCCCTGGTCTGGAAGGGTGCGAGGGGCCTCCTTCATTCATGGGTCCAGGCAGATCTCAACACTACAGCATGCCCTTAACGCCGTCAGAGAGCATAAATTTAATGAAATTGATAGACTAGGCGATAAACGAGCACGTAGAATTCCACTAATCTGAGGACTTCTGAAAGCTGAATAAAGAGGCTATTACTGCCTTTTATGCTTCCTGAGGCTACCTTCTCCAGCTTCAAATGTCAGACTGATTTACACTTAGGTTTCCTGCACGTTATATATAGTTGGAAAAATCAACCACCAGCACCGCCAAGCTGGCACCAAAAAAGAAAACCATAAAATCTTCACACACACACACACACACACACACACACACACACACACACACACACACACACAGAGCTCTAAATACGTACAGAGAAATATATAGCTCCACTTACTTGACATAAGGATTTCTGGCACTTACCATGGGTGATTTATAGTATCTATGAAGTATATTAATGAAATCTGTAATTGTTAGCATTCCTGGAAGAAATAATTATATATTAAATATACAACTATGAAAACATTAAAGAAAAATTTCAGATGATAAGCAAACCTGGAATATTTATTTACTAGACAGCCTTAAAGACTACCAGCACAGCTTAATGTATTATTTAAAACTATTAATCTGTTAATTATCTACACCACACTAAGATAACACAAATTTAGCTGAAATTCAACCCGATGGTGATATTGATGGAATTAATCACGGTAGTTGGCAATTCACCAAGACAAAACTTTCTGAACGTTATTAAACATCACAAAAGACTTGTGGCTACGTGTAAATAGTTTAGGATACTTTAAAATAAGATAAGGTATCCCCAGAGCTCTAGAAACATGGCACTTTTGGTAGCACTTGGCTTGTTTTCTGAGAATCCCTCTAGAAACAGTGGCTTCCCCAGGCACACTTTACGCAGGGCCCACTGGGCGCCAGACACCAGGGCTACAGAGGTGAAGGCGTCAACCTCTCCCCTGAGGCAGCTGCAGCACCAGGGGCTGCGGACACGGAGTGTCATTTCAGAATGATGCGAAGTGACGCGATGCCTCCTAAGAGGGACGACGCCCATCGTCCGCTGTGATCCATAAGATGAGAAAATGATGGAGCTTAGATACTGTGAGTCACGTGGTATTTTAAATAGCGTAACAGCGCTTTAACAGAGGTACCAGTCACGTTTCCACCGCTTCCTCTGCTGTGTCAGAAACGTGCTCACCGGGGCGGGAGCGGGGATGGCCCGCGGCAGGACCGCGGGCGGAGGGACCGACAGGAAGGGGTCGGGCCTCGGCCTTGGGACCAGGGCAACCACCGAGGCGCCTTCAGAGCCAAAACGGCGCTGAATCCAAAGAAACTCCACACAGGTGCATAAGTGGTTTGAATTTACTAGCAGTCCCACCACACAGGATGTAAAAGCAAGACTGTCCTTTGATTGGTAACATGTCTACTAGGCCGCACTCCAAACCAGCCCTTCTTGAACTCACTGAGGCTTTCAGATCCCCGGCCCGTGCCGCTTACCTACAAAACTTTGTCTTTTACTCTCCCACAGAGGCGCTGCTCGGACACCGTTGGCTACTAGGGCAAAGAAGGCCTTTTTAACCTAAGACCAATGAGAGAGACAACACACATTTTTAAAGTCTATATATACGCAGGGAGAAAAATACCTTCCACTAAAGCACGCAACCAAAGCTTACCAGTTAAAAACAACTGAATTTATTAACATTAGCAATACGCTTTTGTAGTATATTGAAAGGTACATAGGGATTGGAGATTATTTTTTTCAAACGGAAACAATGCAATCAGAGAGACTTAATGTAATGAAAACCACACAGAAGAATTAAACTTCAAAGGTTTGTTTTTTTGGAGCCACGCCACACAGTTTGCGGGATCCTACTTCCCCAACCGGGGACTGAACCCAGGCCCTCGGCAGTGACAGCGCCGAGTCCTAACCACCGGACCGCCAGGGACGGCCCCAAACTTCCGAGTTTGCTCTTTCCTATATGTGGTTATTAGTTCATTCAGAAATACTGAAGTTATTTCAAAGTACTTGAAATGAAAGTTTGTTTTTCACATGTTCAATAACAAAACAACAAGCATTCCCCCTTCATTTCCCTGAGGTTGAGAAAGAGAAGGAATGAAAGATGGAATATACTCCTACTTTTATATCTTCTTGAGACGGACGTTTGCCGTGTGCCTGTTATGGGCTGGGCCCTGTTCAGAGTAGTTCCCATACAGTATCTCCCTGAGCCCTCGGGACAGACACCCTCGGGGACACGGTGACAGGCGGCAGAGGTGATGATTTAGTAAAAGCCAAAAGCTCAGTGCTGGAAATGACCTCTAAACACAGACAGCAAATAACATACGGAAAATGGTTCAAGTTTCCTGACAATCAAACAAATGGAAATTAAAGCAAATTTAAAGTACCACTGATAGCTGCTAAATAAGCCAATATGTTTTCGTGATAGCACCCGACACAAGTGCAGTTATAAAACCACTGGTGGCTCCATGAATTGTCAGAACAGTTTTTGAGCCACAGCTTGTATCAAGAATCACACAAATATTCACACTGTTTGTGTAAGTAAATGGTATCCAGGGACGGTGCGCCGGTGTGGACGGTCGATTTCTGCCTTGATGATGCTCTGGGTGTCCTTGACTGCGGGCCTAGAAAATATTATAAAAGAACATAGGGGGGCTTCCCTGGTGGCACAGTGGTTGAGAGTCCGCCTGCCGACGCGGGGGACGCGGGTTCGTGCCCTGGTCCGGGAGGATCCCACGTGCCGCGGAGCGGCTGGGCCCGTGAGCCGTGGCCGCTGAGCCTGCGCGTCCGGAGCCTGTGCTCCGCAACGGGAGAGGCCACCACGGTGAGAGGCCCGCATACTGGGAAAAAAAAAAAAAAAAAAAGCATATGGGGGAAAGTCATGGATAAACGGATTCTGAAACACATTAAATATCTGCTTAGCTTGTTTTTCTAACTGGCTGGAGCAGGCAGGGAGTGGGGGCACTTTTAAAACCACAAACTGCTACTGTTTCCTCCAAAATGACAGATTTAGCAGAGAAAACCAGAATTAAAATCATTCATCAGGATCATTCATGTAACCCTGAGCGACCACAGCTACTGAAAAGCCACTCCGGAAAGCTCTGGTTTGGCCACGATGAAACAGCTGAAAACAACTGCACGAGTTGGACAAAACATACAAATCCCCGTCAGAAAGCACTGGCGGGCAGCACACAGGCAGGCTTCAGGGCACTACAATTCTTGAGGGAAAAGAAAGTTATGAACTGAGCTACAAAATTCTGGAATTTTTCCAAAGGCATTTTCCAAATCATGTTCAAATAGGCGAATTTCAATAGAAAATTTGAATCTATCAAAAGCATCAAATAAAACCCAGGCAGGGAAAATACAAAGAAAACCACACGCCCAGCACATCATAGGTAAGATGCTAGAAATCAAAGGCAAAGAGAAAACCAGCCAGAGGGAAGAAAAGACATTAACTTTCAAAGGAGCAGCAGTCAGACAGATGGCGACACCAACAGAAGCAGGGCCTCACTTTAACTCTCAATATAATGACTGTTCTTTCAGAGACAGAGAAAATCCTGCCTCCCCGCAATAACTTCTCTGACTAACCTGCTACCCACAAGCTCTTCAACAGCCCCCAAATGCTCCAGGTTAGTTACGAAAGGGATCTCAAGGCCTCTGCACACAAAGCACAAGGAGCTGCCCGCACAGCGCTGACTCTCTCGGGTACTGAAGACGGACAGGCCAGGGACGCAGACGGTGGAGGGGTGCTGTGTGCTGACGTTGTGTTCCCCGGGTCATCCTGAGGATACACTGCTGATGCCACGAGAGGGAAACACCCAGGGAAGCAGCCGTCCAGCGGCAAAGGGGACATGAAGAGTTCAAGGTGAAAAGTGCCTTCACTTCTGCACAAGAAGGTATGAATAAAACAACCAGATGCTAAGGAAAATACTTGGGAGTGAAGCAAAAAAGCCTCCTAGCGGTTTCAGTGGGCGAAGCTGCAGGACCAACTGGACAGACTGACTCTTCGTCAGCTCAGGTCCTCAGCCCTCTCTGAGCCTCGACATTCTTAGCTACAAGATGGGGCCAACAGATAGAGCTTTCCTCACGAGGGTGTGTGTTTTTGTTTTTGCTTTTTTCCTTTTTTGGCCACGCCGCACGGTTTGCAGGATCTCAGTTCCCCGACCGGGGGCTGAACCTGGGCGCTCGGCAGTGGAAGTGCTGAATCCTAACCACTAGGCCACCAGGGAGCTCCCGCAAGTGCGTGGACTCACCAGACTTGCTGTGAAGATGTCCGGCATGAAAAGCCAGAAGGAAGCAAAGCTTTAATTTTCCACGCAGAGAACGAGTTCCTGTTTTAACTTCGGCCACACGAGCTGTTGATAGGTCCACACGTCATGGAGGGAGTCACAATTCCACCCTCCAGAGACCCGACAGAACTCCCCAAAGTGGACAAGGCGTGCTCACGGTACCTTAGCGGGGGACGCCTCAGCGCCCCCAGATCAGCAGCCCCGCCTGCTGCCGTGGTTTCACTGCAGCCTCTCCGCAGTCACGAAACCTTCTCAACTTGGCTTTCTTCGCACCACATGCACGGAGTGTTCGAGGGGCAATTTAAAACTACGCTCAGGAAACTCCTCAATTACAGGAGGCACAGGGCGTCACCAACGAACCGCCAACAGGCTGAAAGAGGACTGGCGCAGTCTACTGCTAAGGGAAAAACCCTAGGGGCCTTGAGCGCCTCCGAAAATTTCTTTCTTTTCAACTGATAATGCAATTGGCTCAAACTGTTATCAATTAAAAATTTTATATTTTAATAGGATTTTCTTTTTTCTTTTTTATAAATTTATTTATTTATTTTGGCTGCGTTGGGTCTTCGTTGCTGCGCGCGGGCTTTCTCTAGTTGCGGCGAGCGGGGGCTACTCTTCGTTGCGGTGCGCGGGCTTCTCACTGCGGTGGCTTCTCTTGTGGAGCACGGGCTCTAGGCGCACAGGCTTGAGTAGTTGTGGCTCACGGGCTCTAGAGCGCGGGCTCAGTAGTTGTGGCGCACGGGCTTAGTTGCTCCGCGGCGTGTGGGACCTTCCCAGACCAGGGCTCGAACCCGTGTCCCCTGCATTGGCAGGCAGATTCCTAACCACTGCACCACCAGGGAAGCCCTTAATAGGATTTTCAAACAACCAAATGTGATAATCAGCTAAGTAAAGAGGAAAATAAAAGTCTAATATAAAAATGATTTTTTAAAAGGGTAAGCCGGCCTTAGTTGCGCTAAGAGATTCTGACAATCTAAATGCCAAGTAGCACATCTGTGTTCCCCCAAAATGGGAATCTGATTCCTCTAATGCTTCCCTGCTTTCCATACACAGTTCTACCCTGATTCTCAATAATTAAATTAATTGTGGGGCTTTTATTTATTTTTTAATTTTTTTTTGTGCTATGCGGGCCTCTCACTGTTGCGACCTCTCCCGTTGCGGAGCACAGGTTCAGGACGCGCAGGCTCAGCGGCCATGGCTCACGGGCCCAGCCGCTCCGCGGCACGTGGGATCCTCCCGGACCGGGGCACGAACCCGTGTCCCCCGCATCGGCAGGCGGACTCTCAACCACTGCGCCACCAGGGAAGCCCTAAAGCTCTTTAAAACCGTTCACTACAGTTTACTAAGTTTCTACATCAGAGCTCATCAAATGGATTTCACAACACCTGACGGCGTCTCCCCTGAGCAAGGATGGGCCCAGCTTCTCAGGTTTGGTCTCCAAGACCCTCTGCGATGCAGCCCCAGCCTGACCCCTACGGTCCGGCCGAGTCCTCCGTCCGTGAACTTACCTTCCGTTGTGCCGGCCGTGTCACAGTGTTCCCGCTACTTCAAATGGACTTACCTTCTGCTCCCGCTGTTGAAGCCCAGCTCACCTGTAACTTGTAAGGTCTCAACACAACCCGCCCAGGTCACGCCCAGCCCAGCTGAATCCCTCCTCTGCCCCCGCAGGGCCTCATTTATCTCCTTCCTGGCGTTTCCCTCGTGGCTCCTTAGGTTTAAAAGTGGCAGAGGAACATCTCTGACATCTTTTCCTCTTGCAAAGTTATTCTCAAACTACAGGCAGGGAGTAAACTAGAAGGAAAAGGAGCGAGGAGACGCCAGGGCGAGAAACAGGCGGAGCAAGGTGACCGCTAACGACGAGGAAGAGCCTCGCGGCGAGGGGCCGGGGAGAGGCGGGTGTCGAGAGAAGCCCACCGATCTCCCCCCGACCCGGGAGACCCGCGACCGGGGGCTCTGGATGAAAGCAAACAGGAAGGCTGTTTCAGATCAGCTCATGACCAGAGCCACCCGCCATCACCATCGAAGGGTTATTTTTCTGGAGAAACTGCTTCAGAAATAAACTACACAGCGCCGAACATTTGGGGGCTTCCAATGAAAAAGACGGTGGCCCAACACTCTTCAGTGAGACCCCCCGGGCAGAGGCTCCCCTGTGATCACCCCCCAACTGTCGGTGCTCACTCTTTTTTTTGTTTTGTTTTTGTTTTGTACGCGGCGCCACCAGGGAAGCCCCAGGTGCTGACTCTTAATTACGAGCCACTCGACACAACCTCGGACGTTGAGGCTGCACTACTTCCAGTTTTGAATACATCTCACTAGATGGATTAAGAACAAAGAAACGTCTAAGAAATAGAACAGAAAAGTAATGCGAGAAGGAGACTGGATAAGAATATTAAAGGATCAATTCAGGGGGCCCAAGATCCCCCGACTGAAGTCCCAGAAGGAAGGAAAGAGCAGGAAGAGAGCCTCGGAAGGAAGAGCGCCGTGAACACAGACCGAGCGACGCACGTGTCAGGTCCAGAGGCCCCGCGGGTGCCTGGCTCGCAAGTGGAAAAGACCACAACCAGGCGTGCGGCACGGAAGCACCGGAGATAGAGAGAAAACCCCAAAAGCTTCAGAGGGGGAAAATCACATATAAAAAGATGGAGGTGAAAGAAGAGAAAAACCACAACAGCCGGCTCGTCAGCAACGAGCTAAAAGCAATGGAACGTTCTAAACCGACCTCCTGGAATCTACGGAGTCTACAGACTGAGCATGAGTAGCTAACTCTCAGGCATCTTTTCCCGGGACGAGTACGGACGGTGTTTGCACCCCCTGACCCCCCTGATGGAGCTGGATGGCGTTCGATGAGGCCACAAGGTTGGGATTGGTGTCCTTATGAGAAAGACCAGAGCTCTCGTGCTCGCCAGGCAGCTGTCTGCGAGCCAGGGAGAGAGGCCTCGCCAGGAACGGACGCCACGGGCACTTGCTCTTGGACTCTCAGCCTCCGGGACTGAGGGAGGAATTCCTGTGAAGCCTCCCAGCCTGCGGGGTTTTGTTATGCAGCCCGGACCGGAAGCTCCTGGAGAAAGTGCGCCACCAAAACAGAGAGAATAAATCACGAAAGCAGAAAAGCACGTGTTCAAAAAGCAGGAGAGGGTGGAGGCAATTCCCGCCGTGAACCAGTGAAAGTCTCAGGTGACGGTGATGAGCAATTAGACGCAGAACCGGCAGGCGTGGCTCCAAGTCGGGCTGCACAGGAAATCCTACTGAGAAGTTAGCCGGTGGGAAAAGCCGTAGATGTTCAAAGAAAATAAAAAACGGAAGAATTCTAAGCTCCAGGAATAACACTGAACGGTACAAATGGGAAATGTAACCACAGTAAACCACTGGGCTCAGTGACACAGTCAAGGGAATGAAAGCACCCTGGTACTGAGACAGTGACACTGGGCGTGGGGGGAGGAAGGAAGCCAGACAAGGAACAAAGAACGCAGCTACCGAATTAGGGAGGGAGAAGTGTCTAAAACTAATGAATCAAGGTAATGTGGCAGCGAGCGCCAGATTTAGCAGCTGAACTGCCGGCTCTGGGGAATACGACAAGGATGTAAGGGGCAGGGGGTGCTGTTTTTGGGTAAAAGCTATCTTTGTATCACTTGCAAACTGCGTGGCGCTTAAAAGCACGGCCTGCGCTTCTGGGTTAACAGTCTGCTGGCTGTCGGCATTAGCAGGTCCCCCTCGAGTGAGCCTGACGGGGGTGGGGCCGCGCCAGGTCACCCTCACACCGCCGCGGTTCTGAGCCCCCAGCCTTGTTCGCTTCTGCAACGCGCTCTATTTCCCACTGTTCTGGATGCCGGCTACTTCCTAACCGGGCCTCTAGGAATAATCCAGCTTGTTGAGGAATCTTTCTGCATATTGGCTATCATCTGCTCTCTCTCTCCTGGTTTCAAGTCATCTGTTAATTAGGTGATGCGACCGGCCAACAAGGTCAGCATTCAAGTCATTGTTCTGGATGCTGCTGAGCTTAGAGTGAAAGAATCTTAAGGCGCCCCAGCAGTGTCTTACCCAGAAAGCAGAGCCTGGCTCGCACGCGGTTTATTTGAGAACGTGGTCCCGGGGGCGGGAGTGACACAGGCTAGCAGGGGAGCCAGTGTCAGTGTGTGAAGGGTGGTGGAGCTGGCCGCAGGACAGGGGCCTGACAGGGGCTCGTCCTCCCAGAGCATGCGAGGCGGGGGCGTTTCCCCCACCCGCTCATCCCCCCCACCCCCACCCCGGTCACGGTCACGGAAGCGGAGGTGCCGCCCACCACGCCTGCAGGGCTGGCTGCGGTAGCAGGTGGCCCGGCCCGCAAGAGGCATCCAGTACAGCTAGAACCCTCACTCCAGGCAGGCTGCGATTTCACTGACGTTCCCCTAAGGTCCATAAGCCAGATTCACTGAGCTGCCAAGATACACTTCTGCATCTTATCCATCAGGACAGGGCACGAGACTCTGTCAACCATCAAGGTGAAACCCAGATTTGCCTTTCATGGTATTTACCACATCTACGAACAGTCCTAAAAGGAAATCGGGTTCATCTCCCCAACTTTCGGGGGTCAATTCATGATCGGTTGCCAGAGATTACTACTTTTATTACTTTATGAATAATTCATTCAAACACCTTACCTGGGAATGACATAACATTTCCCACCGTTTTTTGAGGACTCTTTTTTTTCTCTCACCTGGAGCCTCGGGCGTCAGGCCTCTGACCAGTTCTCCACCATTCCTCCACTGCCGCTAAGAGCCTGGCAAGCTACATCCGGATTAAACTCGGGACGAGAAAGCAAACAGGCACCCTCCTACAATCCACACCCATCCTGGGCTTTAACTTCTTCTAATCACCATTTACTGTACTTTTTCCGTTTTGAAGATCATTTTCCTTGATGATGAAAAAGCACAAAACGAGCTGAAGAGTTTCCCTTCCTCTTTATCAGCACCTGCAGCACGAATCTTGAGCAACAGAGCGGACCCTTATCTTTCTTGCTTCTAAAGCAGGCGAGCACCTGCTTCCCTTCCCTCGTGGATCTCGATTCTAACCCCACCCAAGAGGACCCCGGGAGGCCCCCCCCTTCGTCAATTTACTTATATGCTCGTCTTTCTATATTTCCTACGTGTTCTTCTGAAAACCCGTGTTCGGCAAACAGCCACTTATTTGGACACTTGCCGGTTTTCCCTTTCACCGGCACTATTAAAATCATATCAGGGCTGCCCTGGTGGCGCAGTGGTTGCGAGTCCGCCTGCCGATGCGGGGCACGCGGGTTCGTGCCCCGGTCCGGGAAGATCCCACGTGCCGCGGAGCGGCTGGGCCCGTGAGCCGTGGCCACTGAGCCAACGAGACACTATTTTCACCTAACAGATGGGAAAGTATCACAGAGTTAGAAACTGTAGTGTATTGGAGAGGGCCTGGGCAGACAGGCGTGGGCATATACCAGTGGTGGGAGCGGAGACCGATCAACCTCCGAGAAGGACCCATCTCCTGCCCATGGAAATGAACCAGGTACACACACTCTGCCCCAGCAGCTTCCATCTGAGCACGTGCCCTCAGACCCCTGCCAAACGTGTGAAATGACGTACGTGCGAGCATTCCGGCCCCGGAAGCAGCCTACATTTTCATCAGGAGGGGACAGCTCAAATACACCTAACGCAGTCCATAATAAATCAGAATCCCGACAAACCTGTAACGTTTATACAACGGGATAGCGCGCGGCCGTTCCCAGGGACGACGGGCCCCCTGTCAGCACACACGCACAATCCTCCGGGCGCGCCCCCGAATTGGAAGCAAAACACCGTACTCTCCCACCTGGGGGGGGGGGCAACGTCTGCACGAGCCACCCTCCCACTCTCCCGCGGGCGGCTGCACACCCTTCCTCTCTCCTCAGGCCTCCCACGCCTCTCCCTGCATCCGCCGGTGGCGTCGTTCCCCGTTCCCGACGGCACCGGAAGGGCTCAGGAAGGCCCCGCCCCCGCCCGCAGGCCCGCGGCCGCCGTCTGCGCCGTCCCACGACGCGCTGTCCTCTACCGGCACGCCTCGCGCCTCGCGCCTGGCCCAGGACTTCACGCCCGAGGTTTCTCCTTCTCTTTCCTGCACCCTCGACTCCTTCCCCGGCCGTGACAGCGTCATGACGCCGGCAGGTGAGCGCGCTGTGACACCCTCCTCCTTAAAGGTGAGACGGCCCTCTCCTGACCCACGTCCCTCTCCCGCGCTGCCCCGTTTCTCCGCCCACCTCCACCCCACCCCCCACCCCCCCACGTAAGCAAGGCTCCCGGGAACAGCCGTCCGCTTTGCGACACATCCGCTGCCCGATCCCGTGTGAACCCGCTCCACGGGGCTGCTGCGCCGGCCACTCCTCGCCCACGTCACAGCTGCCAGGGGGCTCCGCGCCACCAAACCTCACGGTCATCTTTTTTTAACTTAAAAAAAAAAGTAAGCGTAGTTGATGTACAATGTCGTGTTAGTTTCAGGTGTCCCGCAGAGTGATTCAGCTGTACACATACAGCTATCTATTCTTTTTCAAATTCTTCTCCCATTGAGGTTATTACAGAGTAGTGGGCAGAGTCCCCGGTGCTGGACAGCAGGTCCCTTTGGTCCATTTTAAATACAGCCGTGTGCACCCGTGGTCACCTTGAACCCTCTTGTCGCACACAGAGCACCTCTGCTCCTTCCCTCCCCGGACGCTCCGTCTGGCCCCGCGGCCTCTGGATCCACCTCTCCCGGATGCCTTCCTAGTTCACGGCTGCTCCTTCGTGGACCCTCCGCTTCCCCTCCTTATCTCCCCAACCTCTACCCGGGGTGGGGGCCACTGGTGCAGTCCCGACACCTCCCCTTTGCCGTCTACACTCGCACCTGAATCTCTTCCCGTTTCGTGGCTTGAAATGCCAGCCTTTGGTCGATGACTTCCACACGCGTATCTCCAGCCAGATGTCTCCCCTGTCACTCTGGGATCTTCCCTCAGGTGTCTGGGTGTCCTACAGGCAACCCAGACTCACTACAGCCAAAGGCAGACCCTCCACTGCCCAGCCCCTCCCGGGAAACGGGATCGTCCCACTCGCTCAGGGCCAGAACTTCAGAGCCACAGGGCACTCTTTTCTCTCAGACCCCACATCCAATCTATCCGCAAATTCTGGGGGTTCTGTCTTCAAAATATGTTTGGCGGCTTCCCTGGTGGCGCAGTGGCCGAGAGTCCACCTGCCGATGCAGGGGACGCGGGTTCGTGCCCCGGTCCGGGAAGATCCCACGTGCCGCGGAGCGGCTGGGCCCGTGAGCCGTGGCCGCTGCGCCTGTGCGTCCGGAGCCTGTGCTCCGCGACTGGAGAGGCCACGACGGTGAGAGGCCCGCGTACCACCAAAAAAAAAGAAAATCATATCAATTGGAATGATTTGAACAATAAAACAAATAGTGGATTATATAACCCAATGGAATATCTCTCTCTCTCCGTAAACGTATGCCGACACAAATGACTGAATAAATAAGTGAAAGGAAGGAACACATGTCCCTTGCAGCAGAATTCCAACTAACATGCGTAGCCCTCCACTCCCCGCTCCTTACGTGTGGGCGGTGCAGAGCAACCTCCTAAAGAGGACAGTATGGAAAAGAGGAACTTTACAGTAAAGAGAGCTGACAGACACGCCGCAGCCGGTGACTGAGGTTAAGATCGACGGTGATAAGTCAGGTGGGCAGCCAGCAGTTCCGATGTGACGTGAAGAGCACTTTACCTCTGTGGTCTTCCTTCCAAAGCCCATAATCCAAGTCTGGTCATGAGAAAAAAACATCAGACAGATTCCACTTGGGGGCATCCTACAGCACAGCTGGCCAGCTCCGCAAAACTGTCAAGGTTCCCCAAAGCCAGGAAGTCTGAGAAAGTGTCACAGCCAAGGGGAGCCTAAGGGGACGTGACAACTAAATGTTAACAGTAACCTGGAGGGGATCCTCGAGCAGAAAGATGACATCAGGAAAGACACAGGGAAATCTAAACAAACTATGGACTTCAGGCAAGAATTATGTATCAATACTGGTTTGTTAACTGTGGCAAACGGGACCATACAAACGTAAGATGGCAAAAATGGAGGGAACTGGGCGCGGGGTACATGGGCACGACCTGTACTATCTTCACAACTCCTCTACCGATCTAAAAGAGTTTATTAAAATGTTGTTAGCAGAATGTTGCTAAACACACACATCCCCTCCCACTGCCGCTGGGAGCGAGGCCTGTGCGATTCTCAGTGTTCCCCTCGGCCCCAGGCCCAGAAGTGATGATTCCGTCGTGAAATTCTGTTTACTTTGCAGCCTTCCACACCTCCTGAGAAGTTACCATTTAGAACCTGAAGGCACTAAATCATACCCGTCAGTACTACCTGCGCTGCCAGGCTTCTTCGGAAGGGACGGTATTGTGTCCTCTGCTCTGCCATTTACTACATTACCGTCTCTCAGCCCCAAACCCTCCCTTCGAACTCTGCTCCGTGACCCTGGGGCCCCGTGGACCACATCTCCACTCTGCCACGGGCTCTCCTGCAGCCTCTGACGGGAGGGGGGCCAGCGGGGCCTGGAGGGCTGGGCGGAAGGAGGGCCGCTTCACCCGACGACCACCTGTAGCAGCCTGCGGGGGCGGCCACAACGGGGCACCGCGAACCAGGGGCGCCAACAACAGAGCTTTACCGCCTCACGGTCCTGGAGGCGGGGAGTCTGAGACCCAGGCGTCAGCAGGCTTGGCTCCTTTTCCGCGCAGGAAGGTCTGCTCTAGGCTTCTCGCCTGGCCGCTGGCGGCGTGCACGCATGCCCTGACACCCCTCGGCCTGTACAAGTGTCACACTGACCTCTGCCTTCATCGCCACTGGTACCCTCCCCATACGCGTGATTCTGTGGCCATATCTCCCCTTTGTATAACGACGCCAATCACGGTGGACTAGGACCGGCACCTTCGTAACTGGTTACCTCTCAGCGGCCGTGTGTCCAGATAAGGTCATGTTCCGCAGCGCCTGGAGGTCAGGACACAGGAGCGTGGGGAGAGGGCCCGCCCCGCGCACATCCCTGCCTGGGGGCTTCCTGCCCGCCTGCTGCTCCGCCTGCTTCCCCCCTGCAGCAGCAGCAGGGAGTCCAGCCTGAGCGGCCTCCCCACGGCCCTGCCCGCCGAGGCGCGGCCCCCCAGACGGCGCCACAGGCTCTTCCTTCCCCCCACGATGCCCCAGAGCAGCGGCTTTCGAACCGCAGAGCGCTCGAACCAGAGCCACCGGAAGGACCCAGTAAGACACGACCACCGGGCCTGACCGTGACTTTCGGTTTAGTGGGTCTGAGGTGGCCTGACGGTCTGTGTTTCCCGGAAGTTCCTAGCGATGCTCAAGCTGCAGGTCTGAGAACGCTGCCTCAGAGGTCAGTGTTTACCCAGCTGACTTATGTCCAATTACCACTGGTTTACGTTAGTTTTCCGTTCAATGGCTGCCATGGCTTCTGTGTCCTGACTGGACCCCGACTGATACAGAAGCGCACGCACCAGGCAGGGCTCTGGGGACAGAGGGTTTGGGACCGGGCTCGTGTCTTTGGGCCCGAACACAGTGCTGAGCTCTGGGTCAGCGGGGCCTCAGACCCCCATGACCCCGGGCGGGCAGCGGCATCGACAGGGAACAGGCATCACACCCGTGACCGTGGTGTCCCCGCCCCACCGTGCAGCCGCCAGAGGAGAGCAGGGGCCGCTGCACTAGCTGTCACTGCAGCGAAAGGAACGTGGGATCTGGTGTGGGCAGAGTCCTGCCAGGGGCGGGGCTCACACACCGGGGAAAGGACAAGCTCCGACTGGGGACTCTCGGTCACCGAGAACCCGGCAGCCTCTATGGCAGCCCTGAAAAGCCCTTCTCTTGTAGCTACCAGGCTGACCTTTCCTAAGTCCAACACAACATGTAATTCTGCGGGACTCGGAGCCTCACCACCCCGAACTCACGGTCTCCCCGGTCTCTGACGGGAAAGCCGGGGCACCGATTTGGAAGGAGTGCAGCCCTGGAACCCAGCACAGCGACAGCGTCGGACCCAGACGAAACAGAGATTCCCGAATGCCAGAGTGACTCCGAGCCTCCCGTGGCAGTGGAAGCGGCCGGCTGTGTGGTGTCAGAATCGCCTTTCTTTGCTTGGAAGCCCGGCAGCAAGCTTTCCTGGGCGGGTGCCTTGCACGGGGTCACTCGTTCTCCAGACGACCACGGCCGCCTCTGCGGCCCCGAGACCCGTGACCGGGGACAGACTCCAGCCTGCCCCCGACAGGGGGCCTCACACATGGAAACGGCGGTAAAGCTCCGCTGCTTCACATCTGCAGAAACGTGGGAAGTAAGCGTGGGAATAGCTTCTAATGACATTAGACCGAGGGGAGGGAATTTAACACCGGATACGACAGAGGTTACTGACACAGGTGGATTCACCAGAAACGGGGACTTAACGTTTAGTGCATGCCACTGGGAGCGGCTCTAGAGCTTTCTGAGTTGACTGCCCTGAAGTGCAGGGCATTGCTGAGTGCGTGTTTGAGGAGGCCGAGATGCCAGAACTTCGGAGGCCTAACGAGGAAGAGTGAACCCGCAGGCTTAGGGAGATTTCAGCACATGCGGCCTGCACACCCGGCCCTCAGCTACCTTCCCCCAAAGGGCCCCGAGGTCACAGCCTCCCCAGGTTTTTGAGACACGTCCGCGTGCGGGGACCCCTGCCCCCCGAGAAGCTGCGTGCTGGCTGCGCTCTGCAGGGGGCAGCACCACGACGGCCTCACTGACGCCGGGGTGGTGGCAGGTCCTGAGGGAGCAGGGCAGGCACGTGGCCGGGGTGAGAATGTTCTGATTGGCAGACAGTTCGGTCGTGGCTAACCGGTTACAGCACCCCTGGGAGTGAGACAGATGCATGGCCCTCTAAAGTGTTGCCTGATCTACGTAACAAGAAAAATGCTCAGTGCAGGGGCCAAAACCCCGACTTGAGTCACCGACACGGAGCCTTGTCCTCTCACCGTTTCCAGACCTGAGCCCCGTTCTGAGGGGGGCGGGGTCCCCCGAGGACAGTGCCCCGCCCAGCACGCGCTGTTACTCCTGCCCCACTTCCTAGGGTGACGGAGCACTGGGGAAAAGGAGACGCAGACTTTCCAGGGTGACCGGATGCTGGCTCTGAGTGGACGCTAATTCCTAGAACCCCCAATGCCACCGTGGTCACTGGTCAAAGGGGGGGCGTGCCGTCAGTCAGGTGGCAGACGGGGTCTCAGCCACGGTCGAGCACCAGGAGCTCACGGGGCTGCGGGCCACACTGCGGTCACCCGCTCAGCCCTGCGTATGTCACTGGGCTCCCCCCACACTGGCTCTCGGACCCACGGGGCGAGGGATATCGTGCCACGGAGGACCAGGGAGGACGCCCCCGAAGCTACCAGATGGGCAAGCCAAGCACCGCAGAGCACCCTGGGGAGGTGCGCAGATGGAGAGGCTGACGGCCACACCCCAGGGAGGCTGCCCGTCTGGCTGTGACCGCGTCTCCCGGAGTCACTGGATTCCTGTAACCCCAGAAGCGGCATCGCAGGGCCCCGCAGCCGTCAGCCGCGCACGCTTCTTCTCTGTACCGACGTACGGGGACCCCGCGGAGCAGCCTGCCTTGACGTGGCGCGGCACGGTCTCACAGCCGCCCCTCCGGCTCTCTGACCGCACGGCCTGCAGAGACGCTGACCGGCCCACAGGCCTCACGCCTCACGGTCCCGTGACGGCGATGACACCGTGCTGACTGGTCTGACGGGCAGGAAGCGGCAACGCTTTAGACGCCTCGGTGTGACATCGGCCAGCCAGCCAGCGAGGGGCCAGGGTGAGGGAGGCCACGGCCTGGAGGGACCCCCCCGCCACCCAGGCTGCCGCCCGCACCCCCGCCACCCCTGGCAGGTCTCTGCAAGCGGCACACGCCGTATCTGAGCGCGGCTCTGACAGGGTCCGAGTGAGTCTTCAGAGGGGCCCGGAGCAAAGCCACGGCTCCGCGGCGGGGCAGGCCCCCGGTCCACCCGGGCCTGGGCCCCCCACAAGGCCGAGCTGGAGACGCCTAACGAGGCCCCCGTCAGGCACCAGCAGGAGAGTCACTGGGTTTCCGGAAAAAAACAAACAAACAGCAAAAAGCCATGCCGCCGTCTGCAGGAAACTATTTTCCTCTTGAGAACAGTTCCTGGTTTACTACGGGGCCCTGGTCGGGAAGGAACAACTCGGCTGAGATGCCGAGTGACCGTGCAAGCCGAGCGCCCGCCCCGTCCAGCCTGAGCACCGGGCGCCCCGCGGCACCGGGGGAGGGAGCCGGGGGCAGTCGGGCATCACCCCCTCCCTCAGTCCCACCGCAGTCGGGGCTCCGGACGACCGCCGACGCCGAGGGAGAACCAGGCGGGCCGAGGGGGAGGGACGCGACTCCAGGACGTGCACTGGGCTTCCGGGACACCAGGGCCGAGGCGCCGTCTCCCACACCCACGCGACACACGGCGACAGGACCCTGGGGCGCGTCCCAGCCCCGCCTGCGGGAGCCCCACGGGCCTCCTCGCAGAGGCCGAGCTGGAGGCCGAGGGCGCGGCCGCCTGGGGCGGGCGGCCCTTCTCTCCCTCTCTTCTAGGGCTGCCCCAGTCACCTCTGTTGCCTGCGACCCCATTTTTGGTTCACCTGTGAACGGCTGACTCTGGTTCCCAGACCAGCTGTGTCTCTGATACTCTGGGCCCTCAGGGTAACTTGGTCAGAATGTAAGTGGTGTTCTGCAACCTGCTTTTTTTAAACTTAGAAATAAATACATTAGGGGATGTCCCCGGTGGCGGAGTGGATAAGAATCCACCTGCCAATGCAGGGGACGTGGGTTCGAGCCCTGGTCCGGGAAGATCCCACGTGCCGCAGAGGAACTAAGCCCGCGAGCCACAACTACGGAGCGCATGCGCCACAACTACTGAAGCCTGCGCGTCTAGAGCCTGCGCTCCGCAGCAAGAGAAGCCTCCTCAATGAGAAACCCGCGCACCGCAACGAGGAGCAGCCCCCGCTCGCGGCAACTAGAGAAAGCCCACGCGCAGCAACGAAGACCCAACACAGCCAAAAATAAATAAAAAATTAAATCTTAAATAAAAAACAAACACATTCTCCACAAACGTTTTCTCCGCCCTCCTCAGCGGCTCCGTGCTGTCCTATCACACGCACACACAGGGAGCTGTCTGGGCCACGACCCCGCCCAGAGGACGGTGACCTGGTCTCGGGGAAGGGCTGTGTCTCCCCTGCTCGCTTCCCTCGTTCTCGAGACATGTCTACGATCACAACTGCTGTATGTGTCTAGACTACAGTCGACTCAGACCTTTCAAACACATCTTTAACTTTGCTGTAGCCAGTGCCAACCCCCCGATTTCCATGGTAACCAATTTTAGCTCCTTTAAAGCTTAGAGCCTCAAGGATTCGTGACTTCCAGGAGACAGGCACATGCAGCTTCTATTAATTAGGGAAGTGAGAGTCACTGGATTAGTGACCTCTGATGATCCATAAAGCATCACATTTTTCATGTCTTACTCACTCTGGCTAAATTCTAAATTCAGAAAAGAGTTAATTTGACAACACGGGAAAAGCTGAGCAAGAGTGAAAGCAGGTGCAGGGCGTACGCACTGTCATGTGCTTTTCTGTCGGGCTTTGGAGGGTGGAGTGAGGGTGAGACGGGTTGATCTTCTTTATTTGGGGAATTCAGAATTTCTAGTTACTTTACTATTGAAGTCTGTAGTTACAGTGGTAGAGAATATTTCCTGTTAACACTGCATCTGGATGCCTCTCCGTCCTCTTTGTGTCAAAGAATCAGAGCTGCAGAAGGGACCTTGAAGGTTACCTGGTCCAAAGTGACTTTAGCAAAGTCACAGGATTTTAGGCCAATTTATAAAAAAAAAAAAAAAATAAAGTAAAATTAGGAACTAAGCCATGTCTACATTCTTGAGAATCGTGTGCAGCTGAGACTGAATGCAGGCGAAGTAGCTCCTAGAGCCCAGGCATCCTCAAGGGAGAGCCACAGGGCGGGCCGCTGGGGGCTCCAGCAGAGCAGGCCGGGGAGGCCTGGGGAGAGGGCCCCGAGCGCGGGGGCGAGCTGGCAGGGCCAGGGCACACATCCCCCAGGACAGCCCTGGACGAGGCTGAAAGAGGCCGGGGCGAGCTCGCACAGGCACCGTACCCGCTGTGGTCCCCCTGAGGGATCAGCGCAGGCTGCCCTCCCTGGCCTTTGCCCCTTGCCCTTCTCCCCCAGCCCCCCAGGGGCTCTCCTGGCAGGACGCCCTGATAAAGCGCCCACTGCCCGTGAATTCCTGGCTCAGCATCTCCTTTTGGGGAACCCAGGTGAGAACGATCCTGCCTGGTAAAGATTTATGTATAAATCTATACGCCAAACGCACACATGTATACCTGTGTATGCACGCATATTTTACTGCACCGGATGTAATTTGGTCATCGCACTGAATGTATGATCTGGGACTTTTCACGTCTGACTGTAAGTCATATCGGTATAAAACGAGTTACAATAAGCATAATTTTAATTCCAAAATAATCAGGTTCAAATTTTCTGCTGAAAGAGATCAGTAGAGTTTTCTCTTAAGGGATTACCCACCGGAGTGATGCTTTCTCTTTAACCAGTGTTATGTCAACTTCATTGTTCTACTAAATAGCCAAGGCCTTCGGGACAGGTGGAGGGAGGAGGCGCAGCTCGGGGCCGGCACACATCACACAGCCCCGGGCGCCGGGGCGCCAATTCCAGACCCCATCACCCACGAGCTCTGTGGGCTGAGCTCTTCAACGCCAGAACGTGAGCAAACTCTAGATAATGAGCTTCCTTATCCGTAAAACAGCGCACTCTTCCGAAGGCTGCCCTGACGCCCGACAACTCAGACAAAACCTCAGCACGGGACCTGACGTGCAGACAGGACTGGATACTCTCGGCGGGTATTGTTGGGTTTAACTTACCCGACAAAGCAGGCGCCAAATAATATACCCCAGACTCAGGGAAACGGGCACACTCACTTGTAACGTGGTATCAAAGACCACAAGCTTGGAGCTGGTGGGAACGATGTCGTAACACTTGTGTGACCTCATGAATCGCATGTAAACACCACTTTCTGAGTCTTCTGCTAAAAAGGAAAGAAAAAAAGGGCAAATATCAGTAATAATAAAGAACTTCCTCTATCAGATTAAGAGTGTGCATGAAAAATCTACTGCTAACGGACCTCATGGAAAATAAGGAGTGTTTTCCCCGTAAGAGCGAGAAGCTCATGGCGCTCTCAACTCTGCTGTCCTCACCAGGACAAGAAGGCAAGAAAGAAACTGAAGGCTACGGATATAAGAGGAGAAAGCAAAACTGTCTTTATTGGCAGACCGTATGATTTTCTACATAGAAAACACCAAAGAATCTACAAAAAAGTTCCCAGATCTAAAAAAAGAGTTTAGCAAGGTCAGAGAATACAGTTAGTAAAAGACAACAAAAACAACAAAAACATGCCGCTGTATTTCTATATACTAGCAAGGAGTAACCGGATATTTAAAAAAACTTGAAGGCATCATTTATATAGACAGGAAATGGAAATAAGGATCTGCACAAGGAGACAAGGAGCCCTGAAAACAGTAACGATGTGAACAAATACACATAAGGTAGTCTTTATTATTTAAACTTCTGTAGAAGTTGACTGACAGTTGGCAAAAGGAACAACAAGGTACCGTGACTCGAAAGCTGTGCTGTAGCCGGACAATGGCCCGCTGCCCGCTGCCCGGGAGGACCTCACCCCTAGCTCCTGGTTCCCTCAAAGACTGCATCTCCAAGAGACCTCTCTGACAATGCCGCTGAGCCCACACCAATCTGTGCATTTGGGGAAGACTTAGATTACCTGGGAAATGTCCCAGAAGAAAAAAATTACTGTAGCGTACATACTAATTAGCAAGGTAAGTGGTAAACAGCAGTGACACTAACCAAGTTCCTCGACTGTGGACAGGAGCCCCTGTTATTCTATTTCCTACTGTGGTAAACACGCAGTACGATGCTGACTGGTTTGCCAATTTCATGATAAACCCCGTGAAGCACTCCCAAACCTCCGTTTTCATTTCTGAGCTCTCTTCAGGGTGCTGTGACTCACAGTTCATAATCCCATCACCTCCGGACAGTTCCCTTCTCAAATATCTGCGCCCCTGCTCGTGGAATAAAGTCAGACACCCTAGGTGGGCACTCACGAGCCTCCGTGCCCTGGCCTCTCCGCGGCCTCATTGCCCTACTTCCTGTTCTCGGGTCCAGGCGCACAGCTCCCTGCTAAGCTCCGCACTGTCCTTAATCTCACTTTCTGGCATTTGTTCCTTCTGCTATAATTTAAACTTCCTTCTCTACTCTTTCTCGTCCAATTTCAAGCCAACCTCAAATGCCACCTTCTCCATAAAAGCAGTGAACATCTGAGCGCTCATTTCGGTGCTGTAACTCCAGATACTACAGGAAATGACCTCATTTAATTTATGTCACGACCTTGAAGGGGGTGCCTGGATCTCTTCACTTTACATAGGAGCTGACTGAGCAACGGGCCTGAAGTCAGCAAGTCAGGCAGTGACTGGGGCGGGATTTGAATCCGTGCCCGAGACTCCAACCCTCTCCTCGTGGAAACTCTGCCACTGAGTCGCCCCATGAACGCACGGGTCCAACAGACACCTGTGAAGCTGCTGTCTGCGGGGCCCTGTCCCAGCGTCGAGACACGAGGGGACACAGCAGACACGCCTCTGTCCTCCCAGCTCACCAGCTGGCAGGGCGAGGGCACCGGGGTGTGAGCCACGCGACGGGGGAGGTGCTGGATGGCTCAAGGTCACAAGGCAGGAGCCGACCCTGAGCCAGGAGGGTGAGGACGGAAGTCTGCCGCGACTTCTCCCCCCGAATACGCACGTTCCACCTGTACTTCTCATCAACCCCCACTTTACGTCTCCTTCATGTGATCTGCACAGCTCGGATCATCTTTTTCTTCCCGGATGAGAATTTCTTTGAATGGTCAGGATCTGACTCACTTACTATGCTAATTAATTTCCTCGATACCGACTTACTTACGGCATGTGGTCTCAGTGTGGGTTCTCCCAAGGCTGACCCCGAGACCAGGCGAAGTGAGACGGAAGGAAAGAGCCAAAAAGGGAGCTCCCGTTAAGCAGGTCACAGCCCTGTGCAGTCGCGGCTGCTGGGGACCCCGGAGAGGCCGCGCACGGACCTCAGAACTGCCTCCCAGTCAGGAGCACCCCGCCCTCTTTGGTGAGGGGTTACCCTGGGGCGTGACCTCTGACATTCCTGCCCCGCGCCCACCAGCCCAGCTGCCAAAGAACACCCTCGGGCGGAGCTGCGCAGACAGGAGACCCCGGGGCTCCTGCAGGAGAGGCGCCTGCAGCTATCTGCTCCCAGCAGCTTCCACCGCGCTAGAGGCTGGGGGTCCCTGGGGACCCAGCACACGTGCCGCTGCCTCGCAGGCGCTAGAAACCAGCGCGGGAGAGACGTTAACCGCCACTAGACGGTCTTGAGTGCTAACCACAGGACAGGTCCGGGCTTATGAACAAGGTGAGTGGTAGTCTGTGAATGGATGGATGGAATTGGAGGCAGCGTGCTTCCATTTTTCCCAAAGCGTTTATCTCCCGGAAAATAGGAGTCTTGCACCGGAGAGAACTGGAGAGAGCTGGAACGCAGGCCGTTCCTACGACAGCCACGCGGAAAGCCCCGGTCCCGCTCTGCCAAGGGTGACGGCTACCAGGCTGCTAAAGGAGTCGTTTCCTCGAAGCCTGTTCAGAGGGGGTCTGTGCAGACACAAGGCTCGAAGGACCAGTGCAGCCAGCGCGCGCGGAACCGACATTTAGCTTACGAAGTGCTGGTCAAACCCATTCTCCTAAAATGCAAATGAAGGACATCGAGGGGGAAACTATAATAAAATGTAACACTCCGTCTCCCAGAAAGGAACCGTTACAAGTTAGTTTGTCTGTTAATTAAAGCAAGAATTTTCATAAAAGGAGTGCACATTTTACAGACGTTAACGTCACAACACGAATATCTGAAATAAAATCTTAAAATACTATGAAGAGAAATATTCGAACTTTCAGAATTTTTTAAAACACTGTAAGCTTTGTGTTAAACATATTTTGGGGATAACATCTTAATTCGTCTGTTAATTTTAAAAAATATTTAAACAAACGTTTTATTTTGAATAGCTTTGGATGTATATAGAGAAGTTGTGAAGACACAGCAGTTCCTTATATACCCCATACCAGATTTCCCCTGACGATAACATCCGACGTTCCTCTGGCACATCTGTCACAGCAGCGAACCATCGCTGACACATTGCTAGGAAGTTCACACTGTAACAGGGTTGCCTTAGTTTTCCCCTAACATCCTTTTTCTGTCCCAGGACCCCATCCAGGCCAGCACATTTAGTCATCACGCTCCGTAGCCTGCCCTAGGCAACAATGGCTTCTCAGACATGCCCTGTGTTTGATGACCTTGAGTACTTGACCCTGAGACCTTGACCAGGAGTACTGGTCAGGCATATTCCGTAGAACGGCCCTCATTCCGGATTTGTACGATGCTCTTCTCACGATCTCAATTTGGGGGTTTTGTGTGTTTCAGCAGGAAAGACCAGGAGGCGAAGTGCCTCCGCCTCCCACTGTATCCAGGGTACCTGCTGTCAACACGCCTCGCCACCTGGATCACCTGGCCCAGGTAGGGTCGGTCGGGTCTTTCCCCTACAGGGCCTCTTCCCCCTCTTCCCACACTGCAGTCTTGGCCGGGAAGTCATGGTCCACCTCCCTGTCCACCTCCCCGAGGGCAAAGCATCTGCATAAGTTACAGTAAATCCCCCGCATGTGAACCTTCAAGTTGGGAACTTTCAAAGATGCGAACTTCGCACGTCCAGTCACGAGTCAGCTCACGTGTCTGGCGTCCAGTGTCCCGAGGGTGCATATTCTCTACAGGCGGTTGTGCTCGTGCGTACTTTCCTGTGCAGCACTGTACAGAGTACAGGAGTACGGTGTCTTTATTCCAAGCCCAGGGTGTCCAGAAGCAGGCGTAAAAGCAGTGGTGATGGAGCCGGTACCGCCAAGAAGTGCCAAGCGATAACGAGGGAAACAAAAGTGAAAATAACTGAGAGAGTGGAGTGAGGTGAAAAGATGGTAGACGTGGCCCATTCTTATAAAATGAGTCGTTCAACCATCGGGACGATTCTAAAGAACAAGGTCAAGATCATGGAACATGTGAAGCCTGCTGTGCAGACAATGGTATCGAAGAAGCGTGGAAAAGCGGTGGAGGAGGTGGAGAAGCTTCTCATCGTGTGGACGCAGGACCGGCGTTAGTGTTGAGTCCCGCTCAGCTCAGTGCTGATTCAAGAGAGAGCTAAAAGCCTTTAGGGAGACCTGAAGAAGAAACACGGCCAAGAATCAGAGGGCGCGTCTTTTAATGCCAGCCACGGCTGGCTTCATCGGTTCAAGACTGGAGCCAAGCTTCACGACGTGAAAGTACGTGGCGAGGCAGCAAGTGCAGATATGGTAGCTGCCTGGGAATTTCCTGAAACGCTTCAAGAAATTACTGATGAAGGCGCGTATTTACCTGAGCAGGTTTTGAATGTGGGCGAGACAGGACTGTACTGGAGAAGGATGCCAGACCAAGGTTACATCAGTGAGGAGGGAAAGCTGATGCCGGGCTATAGAGCAGCCAAGGACAGGCTAACTCTGTTGTCTGGGGGCCGTGTTTCCGGTGATGAGAAGCTGAAGCCTCTCCTAGTTTAATCGTTCAGAGAACCCAAGGGCCCTCGGAAACATAGCCAAGGGCTCTCTCCCTGTTGTGCGGAAGGGGAACCCCAAGGCCCGGGTTACCCGGGCCACGTTCCGGGACTGGTTTTTCCAGCCCTTCATCCCGGAGGTAGAGAAATACTGCTTTGGGGAAGGACGTCCCGTTCCACAGCCTCCAGCTGCTCGACAGCGCTCCGGGCGGCCCCCCGCTCACGGACGACTTGCAGGGACTCGAGTCGCCCCAACGTCAAAGTGGTGCATCTGCCACCGAGGGCTACGCCGCCCATCCAACCTGCGGACCAGGGAGTTCGAGCGACTGTCACGGAATATCACTTATGTCACGCTTTTCGCCAGGCAGTAAAGGCGACTGATGGATCAGGAACCACCCTGCCACAGTCTGCGAAGGACCAGAACATCTACAGGCCGTAAAAAAGAAAACTGACTTTGCTTGGCGTGAGCTTCCGGCCGTCGCCGTGAGTGGGGCTTGGGAGAGCCTTTCCCCACGGTTTGTTCGTGGTTTTCGTGGATTTGAGAAGGTGGATGAAGAGCCCAAAGAGGCCCTCAGCAGCTCAGAGGCCCTCAGCGAGGAGCTGGCGCTGGACCTGCAGGAGGGAGTCCGTGCTGTGCAACACGAGGCGCTTTACCGGTGAGGAGCTGATGGGGTGGGAGGCCCCGAGAAAGGACGAAGAGAGACAGAGGAAGACGAAGTCACCGAAGAACCGAAGAGATTCACGACGCAGGAAATGGCAGGGGCGGTCTCCGCATCTGAGGAGGCGCTGGTCGTTCTTGAGGCACAGGACCCTAATGTACAACGAACGGTACACGAGGGTTGAAGCGGCCGCTCCGCAATCCAGTGCCGCCGTGTCGTCTATGATAAGGAAAAAAGAGCTGCTACCCAGACACTGCGGGATCGTCTTTTCAACGGGGTAGATAGAGTTGAATCCAGCAAGGGGACCAGAACCTGTGCCGTCCCCGTCAGGCGTGAGGGAAATTGCAGCTGGCCCTCCGTCTCCTGTTGCTGACGATCCTTCCGCTCTACCATCGCCCACCTCCTCCCCCTCCTCCGGTCAGTAACTCTTCCTGCCTGTGCACTCGATGCCAGGCCCTGTGTGCCACCTGTTGTGCTGTACTGCCGTACTTTGCACGGTACTGTACTGTAAGATTAAAAATGTTCTTTATTTTTTGTGTTTGTTGTTAATGCATTATTAGTGTGAAACGTATTCTAAACCTATTACAGTACAGTGCTATCTAGCCCGTCGTGTTAGTTGGGCACCTAGGCGAACTCTGTCGGACTTACAAATTTAGACCTACGAATGCGCTCTTGGAACGGAACCCGTTCGTACGCAGGGAACTTACTGTACTCGGGACATTTCTGTGGAGGAGAGTTGTCCGTCTGTCTGTCTGTCTCAGTACGGACTCACGGCAGCTATCGCATCCTCTGAGTCACAGTCCAACAAGCATGTCGGGATCAGTGCTCCAGCAGGCAGGGTCCGCCCCGGTGACGGGGCTGTGTGGGGCGCGGCCCACGTTCTCCTGAGTCTGCTGGGGCTGTGACTCCCCGCCAGGCCCCCCAGGACCCCCTGCTCACACCTGCAGCCCCCAAGCCAGCGGGGCGTGGAGAGCTGGGCCCTCGGGGTCTTTGCTGTGAGAGGGGGTCTCCCTCTGTTCCCTCTGGGGCATCGCCAGCCCCCAGGGGGTGAAACGTGTGCCCTCAACCACTAGCGTCTGACATCAGTGTGGTACGTTTGCTACAGTCATTCAATTGCCTTAGCTTCTACCCCTCCAGGACAGCACCTCACATGCAGCCCTGTCTCCCTGGGCTCCTCTTGGCAGTGGCAGCTCTTCAAACCTTGACTTGATGGTCTCGGTAGTTTTGAGGAGTACTGGGCAGATACTTTGGAGGACGCCCTTTGACTGGAATTTGATGTTTTTCTCATGATTAGCCTGGGGTTCTCAGTTTTGAGGTGGATCTATAACACTCTATTTTTTTAATGTAAAGAGCTTGACCAAGCAAAGCAAAATGACACTAAAATGTATTTTGGTTCATGACAAGGCTAGATTATTACTGATGTAATAACATCAATAGCAAAAGCGTTAGCACTTAAAGTCAGGAGAATAAAGTAAAATACTATAAAAATGTCACTGCTTCTCTACATTTGGTAAAACTTTTTGAGGAGAGCACCATTTGTATTATTTACATTATGACGAAGTCTCAAATTGTACCTGAAGGAAGAAACGCATTGAAACAGAAAATAAGAGTATCTGGAGTTAAACCAAAAAGGAAAAATACCCCAAAAAACCAAAACCATTCAACAATAACAGGTTGTTTGGAATAAGTTATTAAAATTCCTGAGGAGGCAAGTTCAAGCTCTCTTTATTCAAAAGGGAACTGGGGCTAAGAAAGTATCGCAGTGTCCCAGGGTTGGGTTATCTTATCCGTCCCCGGGGAGAAGTGTAACTGCAGAGTGCCACGCTGGCACCTGAGCCACTGGTCTATGAAAGCCACCCACGGTGGAGCGACGTTACACCGTCCAGTCACACGCTAACCCAGCACCGTCCAAGGGCGCTACTGAGGAAGGAGAAAGTACATGTTAACGCGTTTAATCTGTGAAGGTCAACAGAGCAACTTGGGAAATGCAGCGTCTCAGTCTGCGTGCAAACAGTTGTACGCTCTACCCAGGAAGGCGTGGCCGAGTGTTTCTCTCCCTGCAAGCAGATCTGGTCACACACCACCCTCGACAAGTCCTCACCGCGGCGCAGCACCTCACACGCCGCGGCCCCGAGGAGCTTCACACCCCGGGATCCCGCGGACACTTCCTTTTCAAAGGCAGCTTCTGAACTCCGGGCCCGTGTCCTCGTGCCCGCCTCTACTGGGCGCACGGCCCAGGTGGCCACTGGACCCCTACCTGCCTTTCTGGATGGGCTGAATGGTGGCGCCCACAAGATACGCCCACCTGGAACGTCAGACCGTGGCCGTATTTGGAACAAGGGTCTTTGGAGACGAGGTCACCCTGGATTATCAGGTTGGGCCCTAAATCCGATAACCAACGTCCTTACAAATGAGAGCGGACGCAGACACGGGAGAAGGTCGACGGAGGCAGAGATCAGAGTGGTGCTCTGCCACGAGCCACGGGGCGCCGGGGAGCAAAAGCAACCACCAGAAGCCAGGACAGAGGCCTAGGACAGGTTCTGCCTGGAGCCTCCAGACGGGACCGGCCCTGCGGGCCCCCTGAGCTCGGATGTCTGGCCTCCCGAGTGTGGGAGAATGCAGTTCCGCTGTTCCAAGCCACTGGGTTTGTGGCACTTTGTCATGGCGGCCTCCGGAGCCTCCTCCGCCTTCCAAGCTCAGTTCACAGGCCCCGTGCACCTTCCCTAAAGGCCCTCAAGGCACCAGCACCCCTCCACTGTGAACACCCCCGCTAGCGCTTTGTGAGTGACGCCCTTGCGGAGCCCTGATGCGTCTTGTGCCAAAGCTACAGGTCTGCTTTCGACGGCAGCTTCTGAGGCAGCAGACGGGCCCCCAGCAAGTTCCTCACGGGTGTCAGGACACGCTCGCGCCTGCTACATCGTATGTCACCGAAAGACACATCCATGAAAGGCAGGGGCCACGGTAAGGATTCGATCCCCATCTTAGAGAGCTGAGGGTGCAAGGATGCGAGGCGCTCTAAAACGAAATTTACACATTGCTCAGGTGTCACTAAAAACACCCCAACCCCCAAAACTGTAACTCCTTATTTCCAATCCTGTAATTTTGACCTAACGTAAGACATTTCATTGTAATTCCACAAAGAAAAAGATCATCAATAGGTTAGTTATTTTAAAATTTGTCTTTTGTGCTTTACTCTACATTTAGAAACATAAGTTTACTATATTCATATAGTATCTTTTCTTTTTAGAAAACCATTTAAAATCGTTAAGCAAGAAATAAGCAAAAAGGGGAATATGGAAGTTAAAAGTATATGGAAAAGATTAAACTCTCATATACATACGTTTTCTTAAAGTGCTTAGAAACATGAATATTAACAAAGTCAAAGCTTAAATATAATTTTACAGGACTTACAAGGTAGCAGAATAAATGAAGTACATTAGGTTTTTTTCCTTTCCATGCTTTTTGCATTTGGTTCTGTGTGTGCTGGGGGCAAAAGTGTCCACTGGACAGGGAGATGCATATGGTCTGCTAGATAAGGGGGCAAAGAGTTTACTAAGAAAGAAGAAAAGCGTAGGTAAGTAAAGGCACAAAGCTTCCCCAATTAGATAGCTCAAAGTTGGTTGCAATGAATGCCTAAGGAATGTCACAGACCCGACAAGGCTGTGACCTTGAAATGACAGAGATCCCCATCCATTTTAAAATGGCCTTGGGTTTAATTCTGTGAACCACAGCCAATGTTTCCTCTTTTTCAGGAAACAGAACCCAATTACTGTACTAAGCCGAGGCAACAGAGAGGACCAAGGTTAACTCACAGGGATGCCGCCCCCAGCGCCAGCAGGCCAGCGGGGTAAGGAACACCTCGGTGGCAGTGATGCCAGGAGCAACACGTGGCCACCCCAGCCCACTCCTTTTTTTAAAAATTAAAAAAAATTTTTTTTTTTTTTTTTACTGTGGTAAAGTCACATAATGTAAAACATACTACTGTAACCATATTTAACAGTACCATTCAGTGGCGCTAAGTACAGTCACGTTGTGCAACTCGCACCATCATCCACCTGCCGAATTTTTCACCTTCCTAAACTGAAACTCTGTCCCCATTAAACACTAACTCCCCCTCCCCCTCCCCACCTGCCACCTCCCCGGCCCCTGGCACCTACCAGTGCACTTTCTGACTCAATGATTTCACTATTCTAGGTACCTCGTGTAAGTGGAATCAAACAGTATGTGTCTGCACCTAAAGCTTATTGGAAAAGCATTTCTAAGGTTCACTTAACGCATGTCCTGTAAACAGGCTGTACCTTCTTTTTCCCCCCCGTGCTATACAGCAGGCCCTCACCAGCCATCTACTTCATACACAGCAGTGTGCAGATGTCAGCCCCCACTTCTGTCAAACACGCTTTCAGCAATTTAAAGGCGTTTCCTTCTCCCTCTAGCTTAATAAGGATTTTGTAAAAGGAACATGTGTTGAATTTTATCAGTTGCTATTTCAGTATCTACTTAGATGACCAGAGGTTTCTCTCCTTTAATCTGCTGACATTAACTCCTCGGTGGATTTCTTAACAAACTGCAGCCCTGCATTTCTAGGACAAAACCTTGTTTGGTCACGAGAGAGTGCATGGCTCATCCTGCTGATGTTTTTGTAGGAGTCCTGCCCGTATTTTAAATGCCAGGTTAATCATCTGTTTTCTTCTTTGTGGGCTGTCCTCTGGTTCTGACGTCGGGATCGAGCGAGCTTCACAGAAAGAGCTGGGAAGCCGCCATCTTTCCCTAAGCCCTAAAAGAATTCAGATGACCTAGGCCTTAACCGTTCCTTGAAGGTTTTACAGAATTTACCCATCAACAGGCTGAATGCCAGGCCTCTTCTGCAGGGGCGGAGGAAGGGCGAGGACCTTCCATTACTTAAAAAAACCCCAAAGCCTTTATTGAGACAGTTCACATCCATACAGTTCACCCATTTAAAGTGTACAATTCCATTAATTACTTTTTAATTTCTTCTGTGGTGATTGATGAAAGGGATAGTTAACCAAGAAAATACGAACTTGTAAAATTTACTCAAAAGTGATTGAAAAGATTTTTAAATATATTGATATAGTTTGACATATTCAGATTTCTTTTAATGTTATTTTCGAAATCTCTGCATTCATAATTAAGAAGCCCCTCTTATTTCTAATACTTTGCGTTTTCACTGATTTTTCTTCTTGAACAGACTTGACACAGGTTTTATCCACTTTGTTGGTCTTTTCCAAGAATTAAGCTTTTGCTTTTGTTGAGCAAGACTGCTTTTTGATTGCCGCCACTTCGGGAGCGTTTCAGCGGGGAGGAGAGAGAGAGACGAACACGCTCAGCAAACCACGTTGACTCACAGCGTGGCAGCCCAGCTCAGCGCGCCAGGCAGGTGCCCTGAAGACTGGCTTGTCACCACGTCCCCACCGGCGTGCTGCAGTTTTGACATCTGGACGCAGTGCAGTTTGGACGCGTCCTGACTCACTTCAGTGACCAGCGCTTAAACAGATGTCCGTAAATGCCCGCCCACCTTTGGGGTTTAGCAGTACAACGGATCTTTCTGCTGTGGGGCCCTGGCTGCCTCTAACGCAGCACATTATCGTTCTTACAACATGGGTAAGTGCTGTTCAAATCAAAATACGAAAAATGATTTGCAGAGTGGGGCACTAACAATATACGATTCCCTGAGAAACTCACGGGCCTGGGTCCTTTCCTCAGGCACGGCAGGGAGTAGGCCAGTCTTCCCCAACGGGGGCTCTAGGACTTTCAGGCTCCAGGGGGAGCGAGTGCAGAAGAAAGAACAGGGCAGATCTAGACCAGGCCTGTCTGAGAACGGTCATCACCGTCTGTGTGACGCTGAGCAAATTCCTTCATCCCCGTGGCCTGAATCTCTTCATCCGTAAAATGGGGACAACACCATCTTTCCTGCAGAGTGATTCTGAGGAATGGGGATAAATAATCTCAAACATTCAATCACAAGTGCTGTCCACCGGGTGGTACGTACGATATTCACACGGGGAGAAGTCTGATGCTGCAGACGCCGAAGCCGTCACCGGCCAAATGGCTGTCGCCGGATGATGCACTGATGGTGGCTTGATTTTAAATTTATGCTCAGCTGCCTTTTTGGTCCTTTCTAGGGTCATCCTCACAGTTATACTTGTAGAGACTGCACTACACAGCAGGTACTCAAGTGACTGTTACGTTCAGGTTACTTAATGCAGGTATAATCCTATTAGCTAGGAGCTATTATTGTTTCCTACTTAACACTTGAAGAAACTGAAGCTTGAAATAACGCGCCTAAGGTCTCACAGCTATTAAGTAGAAGAAATGGGACTCCAATCTGGGTCTGACTCATGCTCTTAATTACATGACACTAATTACATACGCAACTTAAGGGGGGGACATGCCACATGTGTAAGCATCAAAGCTACAGGAGTCACTGTGAAGAGAGCCAGACAAAGGTAAAAATAAACACGTGAGAATGTGGACGTGGATATTCTTGACGAGGTCTTAATGAAACAAGTACACATTCCATAGTATGTGGTCTATAAAATAACAATGTATTGGTAGCAACTTACTGTTAGAAACAAATGATCGAAGTACCACCTAAGATAAAATAAATCAGGTTATTAACAAAGTTCAGAAACCTCAATGATGTGACATAAATTCAGATACATAGGAGATAGCTCAAAGTGGGACAGAAGCAACAAATGAAAAGGTTTCAAAGTGACTAAAATTTGACCAAAAGGTTCCCAAATTAGTTTCCTCCCCCAAATGACTCTCCTTGTAGTATCCGAGTTAAGCTAGACTTCTTTTCCCCTAATATCAGTGCGAGTGCGAGCACAGCCACAAAAGAAAGATCTAAAGGACTTTTTCCTCAGGCACCAGATTATGTAAGCAAGTCATCTCGTTTCCGTCCGCTGTCACTGCCTCTGAGCCGTTCAGCCGCCGGGCACAGTCTATTTTGACCTCGCACTTAGGAGGAGAAGCCTCGGTGCATCTGGGAGGTACACGCGGGTCACCCTGCAGCTACCGTGTCACTGCGCTTTGACGAGCACGCATAAACTTGGCAGGTGGACCTCCTCTCACTGCCTTAAGTAGAAATGCCTTATTTCTTTATAAGAAACAACATTAACCACGGAAGTACGCTGAGCCCACGTGCCAGAGTAAAGGGTAAAGCTCCAAAACATCCACGTGCTCACGTATGTGAGAAATATTTACTGAGACTAGGTCTCAGCCATCATGTCTTCGAGGCCCGGCAAACGGTTTTCAGTCCCCATCCTCCCGGAGCTTCCACAATGGCAGAGAAACACGCGTAAATGCCTTTCCCCTTGGCAGCCCCCTCAACCGTGAGGGACCATGAGATACTATGTGAGGGCCTGTCTGGGGCTTCCAGAAAGTCAGTTTTCCTGGGGAAGAGTGACATGTAGGCTGAGACCTGAAGAAAACTAGCAGGGGGCCAAGAGGACAAGGAAGAACAGTCCAGGGAGAGGGAACAGCCGGGGCAAAGTCCAGCAGGCACGGAGGGGCAAGGCCAGGAGGAGGGGGGTGCGCGGTGAGGTGCACAGTGGGACGAGGGGGGCGAGCCGGGCTCCAGCCTAAAGGCACAGGAGCGTCAGGGAAGGCTTTTACGCACGGAAGTGACACGATCAGATACATGTTTCTAACAGTATCTCCAATTGCAGCATGTGAAGTTGATTGGAGGGGGCCAGAGTAGATGCTGGAGAGACCGGGCTGTTTGGTAGTCAATAGAAAGGTGACGATGGCGGAGACAGGTAGGCGGTCGGGAGGTGAAAGTGAGAGGACCGACCGCTTGGGTGTGGGAGAGTGAGAGAGCCATCGCTCAACGCGATCCTTGTTGAAAAACAAAACGAAAAAACCAGGCGAACGTGGTAGCACTTACTGAATCAGGTTGGGGGGGAAAGAAAGGGGCGCGAGGGAGGCGCCGGAGGACAGAGCAGAGAGACGGTGCGATGACTCAGGCAGAGACACCCAATAGGCAACCGCATACTCAGAAGAGAGATCTGGCTGCAGATATCTATTTGGGCATCATCAGTTATTAAAGCATCGTGGTAATTAAACACTGGGCACCAGGCAGGTGGTAACCGAAGCCATGGAAGTGAGGGAGACTGTCTAGGGGAGAGCACAGGAGGAGGAGACAAGTGGCTGCAGGGAGAGCCAGGGGCGAGTCCCATAGCTAAGGTTCAAACGCGTGGCCTGTGAATTAGCCCTCGCTCCACCCGCTACTACAAAACAAAACAAAACGGAAAAGGAAAAAGGGTAAGAACCATCCAGAAAACAACGGGCGGCCAGGTATGAGGAGCACACCAGGAGTGCTCCGTGGGAGAAGGGGGCAGAGGTCACCTCCGGTGACGTCTCCTAACGGCTCAAAATGAGAAGAGGATTAAGCGTCCACTGGGGTTTGCAAAACGCAGCCGTGGCGAGGGACCGACTCGGGGAATTTGGGTGAAGTGGTGGAAATGGGCTGAAGAAGGAATGGGAGGTGAGGACGTGGAAAGAGGGTTTCCAGATATGGGATTGTTTCATGTCGGTTATGAAGACCGGCTCGGAGCCTGGGCTGCAAGTCGAAAGCCTGTGTTTGAAACCTGGTGACCCCACCTTCCCAGATATGTCCCCCGTGGTCACTTATTTAACCTCTCACCGTCTTAATCTCCTCCTCTATAAACAGGGATGATAAAAATATCTACCCCTTAAGAGTTGTTCTGAGGATGAGATGAGATAAATGTAAAGGATTTAGAACAGCGCCTCAATACACTTAACAGACGCCGGTTACTGCAAACATGGCAAAAGGACAAAAGTTCTTCCAGTTTCTTCAGATAAATTCCAAATGCTTTGTGGTACCAAAATTTTCCCACTTGAAACTTCACAGGTAACATGTAAAGTCCCAGGGGTCCCGGTATAACAGCTTTGCAAGGGTCCTGCCCGCCGCACGCGGGGCTGTAGGGTGGAGACGCCGCGGCCGCGGGGCAGACAGTCCGACTCGCTGGCCTGGACTCCTGCCAGCGGGCTGCAGGGGCTGCTGAGCGCTCACCAAGGAGCAGGCAGAGCCAGTCCTGAGCGGGAAGGTCGCCGAGGCCCCTTCATCGCTGTGCAGATGACTCAGCGCGGCCTTGGCTCCTGATGACTTCCCAGTCCCTTGTGAAGCCTGGTGGCAGCTCCCACTCTGGGATCCTCAAACCCTGCTGTGCCCTCCCCTCTTGTTTGAAACAGTCAGGGGTCTTAACATTTCAGATAGCAAAACCTCCGCAGCCTGTGAAACATCGACTCTATCTTATCAAATCTAAGATATCATCAAATGTGAAGCCTGACTTTAAAATGTGTACCCAAAGTCTGTTAAAAATGGCAAGCTTTCAAATATGGAGTCAGCCGGAGCAGAAAAGGTTTAATTGTAAATATTTCATAAAGCTGTGACTATTTTTTATAAACAAGAAACAATAAACCTCTTCTCTAAGATAAGTGTGCAAGCTCAGTAGGGAAGGAAAGAGTCTGGAAGATAGATTATCAGAGCCTTCTAATACTACGAGACGAGACGATCGGCCAGCAACCAAGCTGCGATCACAGACCTGTCACCAGCAGAGGTCAGTACCCCTCACACTACAGTCAATAAGCCAAGTGGACCCCGCCGAGCCTCACTTATCAAAGCTCAGCGATAAGGGGATACTTTAAGAGGTTCCACAAATTCACAGGAAGACATTCTCCCTTCAGTAAGTTACAGCAGTGTTTCTCAAACTTTGTTTTTCATTATCCACCCCGCCCCCCAGCCTTTCTATACATTCCCCCCTCAACTGCCCCAGCCCCGTGAAACTTTAATACCACACATACACTGTGTATCCATTCAGGGGCCCTCTGGAAAGCCAGAAACCACTGTAATAGCTAAGATTTTTTGTCCCCCAACAAGAACCAATCTTTGCTCACTTCAGGGCAATATCCTCCAGTTGAGAATGAACCAGTTAGAGTGAATGCACATTTCTGGTTTATTGTAGTGCGGTTGCTGGTTGCTTTAGGTCATATTTTCAAGCTGGAAGGAAAAGTACAAGTTCACCAATGCTGGGCTTTGTTCTACCGAGAAAACCCACAGTGACAATGACAAGAAAGCAAGCAAGCAACGCCCCAAGAGACAAGGATTGTTCAAGAGTACAGCTACTCCATTACAGAACTGGGCCTACAATTCCAAGATCCTTGACTGAAAAAGAATGCTCTCCCCTCGCTTGTACTTCTTCCCTATTTTTTTTTTTTTTTTGCGGTACGCGGGCCTCTCACTGTTGTGGCCTCTCCCGTTGCGGAGCGCAGGCTCCGGACGCGCAGGCCTAGCGGCCATGGCTCACGGGCTCAGTCGCTCCGCGGCATGTGGGATCTTCCCGGACCAGGGCACGAACCCGTGTCTCCTGCATCGGCAGGCGGACTCTCAACCACTGCGCCACCAGGGAAGCCCTCTTCCCTATTTTTGATCGTGCAGACTAGCCTGACCCGGCGTGCTAGGAAAATGAGTTTGGAGGCAAGTTCTGAAAAGCTTATCCTTTGGGAAATGCCTCGCAGGTGAGGAAGGAACAGCTCGGACAGAAAGGACCGCCTGGACTGAAGGAAGCAGGCAGGTGGTGAGGGGAGAGGGGACAGGTGACTGGGAAGAAGCGGGACGGACCAACCAGAGCGACTTGCTGAAAGCCCGAAGGAACTGGAGCGTCTGCGACGGCCGGAGTGATAAGGAGGCCGCGATAACACAGGTAGTTCCCAGGGGCCGTAAAGTTCTTGATGTAGTGCCAGAATTACAGATTTATTAATCATGAATAAATTTCCGAATACTCATCTACTTGAGAAAGCACTCACTGGCTGCGTTTAGGTGCTTACGAAGGTGCTGGGCCCTGTGGTTAAATAAGTTCAAGACGGTTAATCATGATAAAAACAAACAGGTGTGGCTGATACAACTCAACACTTGAAACGCAAACACACAAAGTGACTGCTATGGGCCAGGCACTGCTCGCATCACTTCGCAGATTCCGAATCGTTTCATCCTCCCATCGTTCCCGTGAAGGAAACATCAACACCGAATGTAGTCACTGAGATAGCAAAACTCCGCTGAGCACCTACGACGGTGCCACCTACGACGGTGCCACCGTATCACCTGCTGGGAAGGGAAAGCTGGCTTATGGAGAAGTACAGAAGGGCTTTAGGGGGCGGCCCCGGAGAGGGTGCGACTCGGGCTGAGCCGTGAGGTAGTAAGGTTGGCAGGTGGGGAGCAAGGGAGCAAGAGAAGGTCTCACCCTCCAGAGGATGTAAACCCTCAGGCAGCGAGACCAGGAAGGGGCACCGAACAGAGGTCTGGCTAACTCTGCTTGTGGGCCCGACCTGGCCTCTCTTCTGTCAATAAAGTTTGACTGGAATGCAGCCCTGCCACTTGGACCACGTCGTCGCTGCTGTGCTGCTGCACGGGCTGGCTGAGCCGTCGTGACAGGGACAGAGACCGAGACCATGTGGCCCTTTACAGACGGAGTTTGCCCGTGCCTGTCCTACAGCCTCATTATTCAGAGCAGGGTCTGTGAAGCAGCAGCAGCAGCGCTTGTGAGCTTAGCAGAAATGCAGACTCCCAGGTCCCACCCCAGACCCACAGAATTAGAATCTGCCTTTTAAAAAGCTCTCTGGTGGGGCTTATGCACAGAAAGCTCGCTGATCATTGGTGTGTACGGCCGGGGTGAGGCGGCGAGGCTGCAGATGAAGAGAAGTCTGCATGTATTCTATATACAGACCCAGGAAAGTGGTAAAGACCTTCCCGCAAAGGAGTGGTGCCGTCAGTTCACGCTCTGCAAGGGTCCCTCTGTCGGGGTGCGATGGTAGGAAGAGGTGGGTGGGCACGCGGTGTCGAAACCCAGGCAAAAGAGGACCTGGACAACACATGGGAGACAGAGGCACAATTTCTTCTTTCTTCCCAGAAGCATGTAACGTTTTAAGAGATTACGCCAACTTCACCGATGCCTTTCTAATGAACAGAGTATCTGTTAGAATTTATTAGGAAATAGGAAAAGACTTGGTAACAAAAATATTAGCAATCGTGTGTTTCCATGTATACCAAACGCATCCCCATCTAAGGAAAGCGTCCAGATTGCAATGCACAAATGATGACACCAAGTGAATAAGAAGGAAGCTGGAAGATTAAATGAGGGGCCTATTCAACAGCTACGTATCAATATGATGTACGCTGCTAACACATCAGCTCACAGGATACTATTTAAAGGTGTAATGTCCTACTGTGAGGACTTATTGTTCCCCCGAATAAATGTAAGGTTCTGCTTGATATTCAGTTTTTCCGTATTTTGGATGATTAAGCAATCTAAAGTTCAAAAGAAACAAAGCAGCACTTTAGACAACCACGCCAACACTACCCCGTCCAGCTTGGCTAACAGCTCCCAAGCAACTGCTTTTTAACATTTTGCCTCCTTAAGAATCTAGAAAAATTTGACAGGGTTATTTGTGTGATTCAGTATGCTTTGAAGTAATGACAGCAATATAGATAAAAACAGATGGGTGAAAATGGGAAATTCCTTTTCTTAGATGCTTAGGTTTAGTATTTTATATTCACTCCCTTGGTGGAAACAATGCAAAAGAAATAAGGCATAGAGATATTTCTCAAATATCTGCTTTGAGAAATGCAACATAATTAAATTAATAAATCTCAAGTAAGGAAAAAAACTCCATCAAACCTGTACTGAGAAAAATCTCTATGGACGATTCATTAATAAAAAGCTTAAGAAGTCCATGAGTTCAGTACAATGGTAAATGGCACTTAAACAGTAACAGTAACTAACATTTACTAAGCGCTTACTGTGGATTTACATTGTACTAAGTATCATTACATGGATTATCTCATTTAATCCTAAAAAAAACACCCCGATATTAGCTCCACCTTATGAATGGGAAAACTAAGGCACAGGGAGGTTAAGTAACTTGTCCAAGGTCACACAGCTTAATAAGAAGTTAAGATTCGGTCTGAAGCTGGGCCTATGCTCTAAACCATAACTATGGCACCTCTCCAATAGCATCTGCTCTCTACTTTCCTTTGCCCCACGTGACTCTGCAAAATGATTAAATGCAATGGACCCTCATTGTTACTGAAATCAGGGACAAAGAAAACTCAATGATTTAGATAGTCAAAGTCTTAACGAAAGGGGGGCACACCATACTGCCCTGTGGACAGTGCCCCAAGTTTGACCTGCAATATAATAAAATCACGGAATAATGAGGTGGATTCGATTGAACACACTGGATTATTTTTCAGTAGGACAGAATGCAAATTAAGCCCTAGTAAAATTCTGAAATGTACCATGTAACTGCTTGTTAATAATAAATATGGCGGCAGACTTTTAACGATAATTACTATGAACACGTTATCTTCTGGCTAACATGTCTGTGAAATGTGGGAACTCTAATAAACCATAAAATAAACGTAGGCACTGGCCTGATACTGTCGGCATAACGTTCTCATGTTGGTTGTGCATGCTTACTTAAGTAATTGCCTGACTGCGAATAAACGGAAGTATTAAAGTAAAGTTGGCAGAAGGCACAGCATCCACATGGCACAGGCTTTGTTCCAGGAGCTTCATTCCATCAATACTCTTGGAAAAAAGAGAAGTCACTAAACGAATAACGGAAAAACACAAGATGGTGTGGAGGTCTTTTAAATTCCTCAAACTGTCAAGCATCTTATACAAAGTTCTTTTTAGACTTTGAACTCATCATATCTCATTTGAAATACTAATCCTGCCAAAGGACGAGCTCATTCCCTTCAAATTTTAACAGTTTCAAAATAAGAAACAGCTAAAAGCTCATCACAATCCACGTTAAATATTCATTTCGCCAAAGAACAAACTCATCCCCCTACATTTCAACAGCTTCAAAATAAGATCCAGGTAAGAAGAAGAAAACGGGGCAGGAAAAGGAAAAAAACCGAGTGAGCGAAGAGAAGACAGGAACGATGGAATGACAGGATCACCTGAACTCAAAAGCAATTCGCTAAGCCGCCACCGCTTTTCCTATTGAACTTTCCCTATCAAGACACGAAGACACACCCTGCTGGTGGTATTTTCACAAGTACAGATAAGGGAACCACTGTGTTATTTAAAGGTATGGACCACAGGCATAATCTGGGGGTTACCCCTACATGTATGGTGGCGTTACAAACAATTACCACTGCACGTCACCTTGCTCTCATTCCAGTTCGGCTTTTAAGGACAAAAGGACCGACCATCCGTGTGGATGGCCGGGTTGCGGGCTCCCCTTAGAACCCAGAGAGATTTCGCCACCGAAAGGCACCCGCGGCCACCGCAGACACGCTCTGCCGGCTCCGCGTTTCCACCGCCAGCCCCCGCAGGGTGCGCCGCCCGAAGCCGGACGGGCGGTGGGCGGCTGGGTCCCGCGGCCTCCGGGGCGTGAACCCCATCTGTCCCCGCGCCCCGGCCCCTCCGGGCCCCCGGCGTAGACACGGAAGCGCGTTCCAGCGGGGGGCACTCACCCTCTTCTTCCAACTCGAATTTCTCCAGCATGCCGGCTTCCGCGGGTCCCGGGGCCGCCGCCAGCGCCGCCTGAGGAGGAGGAGGACAGGGATCAGCATGCGCTCGGCCGCGCTCGTCCCCGGCCGCGCGGGCGGGGGCGCGGGGACGCGGGGGGGTGGCGCGCGGGGGCGGAGGGCGGGAGTGCCGGGGATACAGGGGCGCGGCGGAGGCCGCGGGGGGCCGGAGGGGCGGGGGTGCGAACGCGGGGGCGGGGCCGAGGGGCGAGCGGCCAGGGGGCGGGTGTAGGCGGGCGAGCGGTTGGGGGCGCGGGGGCGAGACGAGGGGGACTGGGGGGAGGCGCAGGGAGGCGGGCGGGGAGCGTGCGGGGTGGGGGTGGGGGTGGGGTGGGAGTCGGGGGGAGGCACGGAGGCGGTCTCTGCGGCTCCGCGGAGCGCTCCGGCCTTGCTCCGAGCCGGGTCGCTGGGAGGAGGGGCCTCCCGGGCGGCTGGCGGGGCTGGGGGCGGTGCGGCGCGGCCCGACCCGCCCGCACCCCACAGAACGGGCGGCGCGGCCCAGCCTCCGGCCCACCCCGGCCCCAGGCCGCAGGTGGCGCGGGCCGCGGCCTAACCTGCCGCCCCTCCCCGAGTGGAACGGCCCGCTCCCGGCCTCCCCCCGGCGCCTCGCGCGTTGGTATGGACCGGCGAGATGGAACCGTGGGACTAGGACCCCGAGGAGCCAGGGGGTGGCTCGCTCGAGGGTTGCCGGGGCGCCCCCCTCCGGCCGCATCCCTCCTTCCCGCCAGGGCCGCCGACCGGCCATTAGCAGGGGCCCGTTGTCTCATCCTTGCCTCGTCCTCCCATCCCACCGCTCACATCCGCTCACCTTCACCCGCCACCCACGGCAGCGCGTCCCTGCTGGTTTAACCTGCGCAGGTGTGGTCTCGGCCAGCCCGGGGGTGGGGCACGAGGGGAGCGCTGCCAGGTGGGGGTGGGGTGGGGTGGGCGGGGCGACGTGCCAGGGAGAGGGGAATGGAGGCTGCAGGACCCCAGGGGGAGATGACCCCAAAGGCGGGGGGCGGGGTGGAGGGCAGTGGATGAGGGAGTGATTGCTTGCTTTTCTTTCTAAAGTTTGTACTAAATTTCCCATCTCTTTCCCCTAATAAAATTTTTGTTCTGTGGAATATATGTACTGTAGATGCACTGTGTCGCTATCAGTTTTACCCAGCCATGGAACTCTTGACTGTGCTTCCTCTCTTCATAGCCCATTCTCTTCTTTGGGGAGTCACTGTCAAAAGCACATACAAATCTAAATCTGGCCCTGGCCACTCCTGTCACCCTGGATCTGGGTATCTGAGACTCTCCAATCGCCAACTCAGGTTGGCAGGCAGCGAGGCTGGCAGCCGAGAGCTTCCTGGAAGAGCAGGGTAACCAGAGAGGGGACAGGCACCCCATTCCGTGAGCCTCTCCTGTGTTACGGGCAATGACTGCCCCAGGTGCAGGGGGCCCTTAGCTCACTGCAGAGTGCAAGGGCTCTGATAAAGAGATTAGCTCCCCAGCGCTGATTAAGGCTGTGAAGTCCCACCCCCACCAAAGGAACTTGGTTCTGTCACTCTTGCAAGCCTAGCCTGGAGGAGGAAGTACTTAAATTTCCTTTATGCTTTCTTTTTGCTCTGTCATCTCAGGCCAATACCCAAGTCCTTTTTTTTTTTGGTCACGCCACGTGGCATGAGGGATCTTAGTTCCCCAACCAGGGGTCAAGCCCATGCCCCCTATATTGGGAGCATGGAGTCTTAACCAATGGGTCACCAGGGAAGTCCTGCCAATCCCCAAGTCTTAATCTTTGCCTTAAAAAATGTGGGGGGAGGAAAAGAAGACAGAACTAATTTTGTAAGACATGGTGGTTAAACACCCTCAGCTGTGTCATGCTTAACAGCAAAAGACTGAATGCTTTCTCTCTTAAGTTCAGGAACAAGGCAAGGATGTGTGCTGTCACACTGTTCTTAATCAACATAGTACTAGAAGTTCTAGCCACTGCAGTAAGGCAAGAAAAAAAATAAATTAAAGGCATACAGATTGCAAAGGAAGAAATAAAACCATCCCTATTTGGAGATGACATGGTTGTCTTCATAGAAAGTCCCAAGGAATCTACTAGATAAACAAATCCCCAAACACCAAAACTAGAACTAATGAGTGCAGCAAGGTTACAGGATACAAGACCAACACACAAAAATCAATCACATTTGTGCTAACAATGTTCATGCTAACAATGAACACGTGGAAACTGATATTAAAAACAATATTATTTATGATGACCACACAGAAAATTAAGTACTTAGGTATTCACTTAAGAGAACATGTACAGGGCTTCCCTGGTGGCGCAGTGGTTAAGAATCCACCTGCCAATGCAGGGGACACGGGTTCGAGCCCTGGTCCGGGAAGATCCCACATGCTGCGGAGCAACTAAGCCCATGTGCCACAACTACTGAGCCTGTGCTCTAGAGCCCATGAGCCACAACTACTGAGCCCGCGTGCCTCAACTGCTGAGGTCTGCGTGCCTGGAGCCCGTGCTCCGCAACAGGAGAAGCCACCGCAAGAAGCCCGCACACCACAGCGAAGAGTAGCCCCTGCTCGCCGCAACTAGAGAAAGCCTGCGTGCAGCAACAAAGACCCAATGCAGCCAAAAATAAATAAATAAAATGAAAACTCAATAGTGGAAAAAGAAAACAATCCAATCAGAACATGGGCAAAAGATATGGAGACATTTCACTGAAAAAGATAGACAGATGGTAAAATAAGCACATGAAAATATGTCCAACGTCATTAGCCATCATTAGCCATTAGGGAAACGCAAATCAAAACCACAATAAGCTATTACTACACCCCTATTAGAATGGCCAAAATAAAAATAGTGGCCACACCAAATGCCAGTGAGGATGCAGAGAAACAGAATCATTTGTGCATTGCTGTGGGGATGCAAAATCATACCACCACTCTGGGAAACAATTCTGCAGTTTCTTATGAAACTAAGTTCCCAACTGCCATATGACACATCAATGCCACTCTTGGGCATTCACCCCAGGGCAAACAAAACATGTTCACACAAAAGCCTATGTATGGGGGTGGGGGGAGACCTTCAACATGGTGGAGGAATAAGAAAGACATGGAGATCACCTTCCTCCCCACAAATACATCAAAATTACATCTACATGTGGAACAACTCCTAAAGAACACCTACTGAATGCTGGCAGAAGACCTCAGACTTCCCAAAAGGCAAGAAACTCCCCACGTACCTGGCCGTGTGGCTGGCATGGTCTTGGTACTCCAGCTGGGTGTCAGGCCTGAGCCTCTGAGGTGGGAGAGCCGAGTTTAGGACGTTGGTCCACCAGAGACCTCCCGGCCCCACGTAATATCAATCGGTGAGAGCTATCCCAGAGATCTCTGTCTCAATGCTAAGACCCAGGTCCACTCAACGACCAGCGAGCTCCAGTGCTGGACACTCCATGCCCATGCCAAGCAACTAGCAAGACAGGAACACAACCCCACCCATTAGCAGAGAGAGGCTGCCTAAAATCATAATAAGTTCACAGACACCCGAAAACACACCACCAGACGCGGTCCTGCTCATCAGAAAGACAAGATCCAGCCTCATCCACCAGAGCCCTCCACCAGGAAGCCTACACAGCCCACTGAACCAACCCTACCCACTGGGGAAAGACACCAAAAACAACAGGAACTACTAACCTGCAGCCTGCGAGAAGGAGACCCCAAACACAGTAAGTTAAGCAAAATGAGAAGACAGAGAAATACACAGCAGATGAAGGAGCAAGGTTAAAAACCCAGCAGACCAAACAAGTGAAGAGGAAACAGGCAGTCTACCTGAAATGGAATTCAGAGTAATGATAGTAAAGATGATCCAAAATCTTGGAAACAGAATGGAGAAAATACAAGAAACATTTAACAAGGACCTAGAAGAACTAAAGAGCAAACTAACAACGATGAACAACACAATAAATGAAACTTAAAATTCTCTAGAACGAATCAATAGCAGAATAACTGAGGCAGAAGAACGGATAAGTGACCTGGAAGATAAAATAGTGGAAATAACTACTGCAGAGCAGAATAAAGAAAAAAGAATGAAAAGAACTGAGGACAGTCTCAGGGACCTCTGGGACAATATTAAATGCACCAACATTCGAATTATAGGGGTCCCAGAAGAAGAGGAGAAAAAGAGAGGGACTGAGAAAATATTTGAAGAGATTATAGTTGAAAACTATAAGTGGGACTTATCCCAGGAATGCAAGAATTCTTCAATATATGCAAATCAATCAATGTGATACACCATATTAACAAACTGAAGGAGAAAAACCATATGATCATCTCAACAGATGCAGAGAAAGCTTTTGACAACGTTCGACACTCATTTATGATAAAAACCCTCCAGAAAGTAGGCACAGAGCGAGCTTACCTCAACATAATAAAGGCCATATATGACAAACCCACAGCCAACATCGTCCTCAATGGTGAAAAACTGAAACCACTTCCACTAAGATCAGGAACAAGACAAGGTTGCCCACTCTCACCACTATTATTCAACATAGTTTTGGAAGTCTTAGGCACAGCAATCAGAGAAGAAAACGAAATAAAAGGAATCCAAATCAGAAAAGAAGAAGTAAAACTGTCACTGTTTGCAGATGACATGATACTGTACATAGAGAATCCTAAAGATGCTACCAGAAAACTACTAGAGCTAATCGATGAATTTGGTAATGTATCAGGATAGAAAATTAATGCACAGAAATCTCTTGCATTCCTATACACTAATGATGAAAAATCTGAAAGAGAAATTAAGGAAACACTCCCATTTACCATTGCAACAAAAAGAATAAAATACCTAGGAAAAAACCTACCTAAGGAGACAAAAGACCTGTATGTAGAAAACTATAAGACACTGATGAAAGAAATTAAAGATGATACAAACAGATGGAGAGATATACCACGTTCTTGGATTGGAAGAATCAACATTGTGAAAATGACTATACTACCCAAAGCAATCTATAGATTCTATGCAGTCCCTATCAAACTACCAATGGCATTTTTCACAGAACTTGAACAAAAAATTTCACAATTTGTATGGAAACACAAAAGACCCTGAATCGCCAAAGCCATCTTGAGAAAGACAAACGGAGCTGGAGGAATCAGGCTCCCTGACTTCAGACTATACTACAAAGCTACAGTAATCAAGACAGTATGGTACTGGCACCAAAACAGAAATATAGATCAATGGAACAGGATAGAAAGCCCAGAGATAAACCCACACAGATATGGTCACCTTATCTTTGGTAAAGGAGGCAAGAATATACAATGGAGAGAAGACAGCCTCTTCAGTAAGTGGTGCTGGGAAAACTGGACAGCTACATGTAAAAGAATGAAATTAGAACACTTCCTAACACCATACACAAAAATAAACTCAAAATGGATTAAAGACCTAAATGTAAGGCCAGACACTATCAAACTCTTGGAGGAAAATATAGGCAGAACACTCTATGGCATAAATCAGATCAAGATCCTTTTTGACCCACCTCCTAGAGAAATGGAAATAAAAACAAAAATAAACAAATGGGACCTAATGAAACTTAAAAGCTTTTGCACAGCAAAGGAAACCATAAACAAGACGAAAAGACAACCCTCAGAATGGGAGAAAATATTTGCAAGTGAAGCAACTGACAAAGGATTAATCTCCAAAATATACAAGCAGCTCATGCAGCTCAATATCAAAAACACAAACAGGACTTCCCTGGTGGCACAGTGGTTGGGAATCCTCCTGCCACTGTGGGGGACACGGGTTCAAGCTCTGGACTGGGAAGATCCCACATGCTGCCGGGCAGCTGGGCTCATGCGCCACAACTACTGAGCCTGTGCTCTGGAGCCCGCGAGCCACAATGACTGAGCCCACGTGCCACAACTACTGAAGCCTGCGTGCCTAGAGCCTGTGCTCCGCAACAAGAGAAGCCACCGCAGTGAGAAGCCAGTGCACCATAATGAAGAGAAGCTCCCGCTTGCTGCAACTAGAGAAAGCCCACGTGCAGCAACAAAGACCCAATGCAGCCAAAGATAAATCAATAAATTTAAAACAAACAAACAAACGAACAACCCAATCCCAAAATGCGCAGAAGACCTAAATAGACATTTCTGCAAAGAAGACATACAGGTTGCCAACAAACACATGAAAGGATGCTCAACATCACTAATCATTAGAGAAATGCAAATCAAAACTACAATGAGGTATCACCTCACACCAGTTATAATGGGCATCATCAGAAAATCTACAAACAACAAATGCTGGAGAGGGTGTGGAGAAAAGGGAACCCTCTTGCACTGTTGGTGGGAATGTAAATTGATACTGCCACTCTGGAGAACAGTATGGAGGTGCCTTAAAAAACTAAAAATAGAACTACTATATGACCCAGCAATCCCACTACTGGGCATATACCCTGAGAAAACCATAATCAAAAAGAGTCATGTACCACAATGTTCATTGCAGCTCTCTTTACAATAGCCAGCACATGGAAGCAACCTACGTGTGCATCAACAGGTGAGTGGATAAAGATATGGCACATATATACAATGGAATATTACCCAGCCATAAAAAGAAAAGAAATTGAGTTATTTGTACTGAGGTGGATGGACCTAGAGTCTGTCATACAGAGTGAAGTAAGTCAGAAAGAGAAAAACAAATACCGTATGCTAACACATATAGATGGAATCTAAAAAACCAAAAAAAAGGTTCTGAAGAGCCTAGGGGCAGGACAGGAATAGAGACGCAGACGTAGAGAATGGACTTGAGGACACAGGGAGGAGGAAGGGTAAGCTGGGAGGAAGTGAGAGAGTGGCAGGGACATATACACACTACCAAATGTAAAACAGATAGCTAGTGGGAAGCAGCCGCATAGCACAGGGAGATCAGCTCGGTGCCTGTGTCCACCCAGAGGGGTGGGATAGAGAGGGTGGGAGGGAGACGCAAGTGGTAGGGGATATGGGGATCTATGTATACGTACAGCTGATTCACTTTGTTATAGCAGAAACTAACACACCATTGTAAAGCAATTATACTCCAATAAAGATGTTAAAAACAAAAACAAAACCGAAAACCTATGTATGAATGTTCACATCAGCTTCATTTGTAACAGCCAACACTGGAAATAACAGACGTCATTCAACAAACAATGTTACGTCTATACTGTGGAATACCACAAAGCAATGAGCTATTGATACATACAACCACGTGCATGAATGTCCAGGGAAGTATGCTGAGTGAAAGAAGCCAGTCCCTAAAGGTTATATACTGTATGATTCCATTTCTATAACATTCTTGAAATGAAAAAAAATTATAGAAGTGGAGAAGAGACTAGTGGATGCTAGGGGTCAGGGATGCGGGTGGGGGAACAGAGGTACCTGTGGCTATAAAAGGGCAACATGAGGGACCCTTGTGGTGATGGATCTGTTCTGTATCGTGACTGTTTCAAAGTCAATATTCTGCTTGTGTTATCATACTATATTTTCCCCCATGAGTCAAGCCAAGCTGATTTAATTCTGTGGAGGAAATGACAACTGGGGCTCATTTAGAAAAAAAATCTTTATTGAGATACAATTCACATAACATAAAAGGATTTTCAGTATCCACACAGGCTTGTGCAACCCTCTGTGTTTACAGCATTTTCATTATCCCCAAGCCAAGCCCCATACCCATTACCAGGCACTGCCTATTACTCCCTTAACCCCCATACCCACTCCTAGGCAACCACTGATCTATTTCCTGTCTCTATAGATTCGCCTATTCTGGACATTTCATATAAATGGAATCATACAGTATGTGGTCTTTCGTCTCTGGCTTCTTTCACTCAGCATAATGTACTCAAGGTTCATCCATGTTGTAACATTTATTGGCACTTAATTTCTTTTTATTGCTGAAAAACGTTCCATTGTATGGATATACCACATTTTATTTATCCATTTCTCAGTTGATGGATGGTTGGGTAATTTTCACTTTTGGGCTGTCGTGAATATGAATATTGCTGCCATAAGCATTCACGTACAAGGGCTTGTGTGGAAGTATGTTTTCATTTCTGTTAGGTATAGATCCGGGAATGGAATTTCTGAGTCATATGGTAACTCTATATTTAACATTTTGAGAAACTGCCAAACTGTTTTCCACAGTGACTGCACCTTTTTACATTTTCACCAGTAATGTACGAAGGTTCCAATTTCTCCTGTACTGTAGTTTTGCAAGATGTTACCATTGAGGGAACTAGGTGAAGGGCAACGCAGGATTGCTGTATTATCTCTAAAAACGTCATGTGAACCCACAATGATCTCGAAAGAAAAAGTCTAATTAAAAAACAGTTTGGTAGTACACAGCGGAAGTGTCAATCCTCCTAATTTCGGAAAAGTCTACACTTGAATCTCCTGCAGTGAATTTGACACACTTTAAAAAAGAAATCCCTCATTGACATTTATTAGGAGCACCGTCAATTTCACTGTAAGGCTGATGAGTTGTTTCTTGGGAGGCAGAAATGGGCAGCCAGCGGGAGTATGTGTTTCTGGAGGCTGTGAACTCCGCAAAAGTGGTCCTCAGACCAAAATGTCCTCTACCTATTACTGTCCACGTTGGTAGAGAAAAGAAATGGAAACAAATCAACGTGAGTCTCTCAATTTTACTTCGCTTGATAATGGGTGTACAGAAGTAGACTAAAATAAACACGTCTCTATATAATACGCTAGTGAGGCTGCATTTATCTCCACGGTTTGTTTTCACTTCGTAAGACATCTCATGCTCTCCTCCTTAGAAAGGAGCGCAGTCATAGGACACCACAAAGAGGCAGATGACATTGTTCTATGACACACGAAGTCCATTTCAGGGACCTCAAGCCCTGCGAAGCTTTTCAGACATGCACAGAAATGTCGACAGGCTGAAATGAGTGATGGATTGATTTGTACAAAGAATTGGAAGCTGGTGGCCATCGGTTGCCTTTTCACGGTGATGTTTTCTTAAAGTCTCAACGGACTTACAGGCCAGACTTAATTTTAGCTATTTCAGGCAGGCAGGGAAGCCAGGAGAGGAGGAGAGCAGAGAGGAAGGGCTCGGGCCATGTCCTGCGTGCAGAGAGAAGGGGCTTGCACTGCGATGCTACCTCATCTCTCTCGAGAACTAAACTGGCAAATCATGGTAGAGAGGTGCCAGGTTGTCCTTGCTGGACCTTGTGCAGACTCGTGGTATTTCTACCTGTATACCATCAGCTTCTGCAGCCAGTCTGGGGTTACCGGACTCCAGGGTGACGGGAGGGAGCAGAGTTGAACTTTACTGAAAGAATGCCTAAAATACACGGAGCCATTACAAGTGTGACTTTTTGGTTGGTGAAAAATACTAAATTATTAAGGACTGTCTTACATAATTGTGCCCAGTGTTTTGAATGCCTATCGGAAGGGGAAACATCAGCCTGAAAGCGTAATCATAAAACGACTGCCAGAAAAGCTTTCCTTTACGCAATGAGGTCGGATATGAGTTCACTTTGCCTTTTTTTAATTTGTTTTTTTTCAATCTTAAGTAGCTACTGCAAGAAATCAGTCAACTTAAATACTGGATAAGGAGCTCCTGAATAATTTAGAAGCATCGATGTTTCCCCCTGCTGTCTTCTGTGAGCTCTGGTTCCATGCAAAGACGTCCTCTGTGTGGTAGCAAAGGTGGGATGGGAAACTCCACCTGCGTGGGCAGAGGTGCGTGCACCCCGTTCTACCTCTAGCTCTGCTCTCTCTAGCCAGCCTTCACCCCCATGCCTGTGCTGATGGCCTTCAAGCCTCAGCCGCAAGCTCAGAGCTCTCCTGAGCTCCCGACTGCTTCCTGGTCATCTCCGTCTGAATTTTCTATGGGCAATTCAAACTCATCCATCGCAAATGGTCCCTGGGTCCTCTTGGTTTATCTCAGTGTCCTTGGACACTGCCCAAGGTGTCTCTGTCTCCACCATACTCCTCAGCTAGGCTTGTTGTTGGAACAGCTCCAGTTTCTCCTGTCTTGCCCTTTTCTAGTGCATTCCCTACCCTGGAGCCAGAGCTCCTTTTATACGCAGACTTGTTCCTGTTACTCTGTTTAGAACCATCCAGTGACTCTCAGGGAACTTTAGGAATGTCGTGCAAACTCTTCAGCCCCGAGCAGGACCTGATCATTTTATTTCTTCACCTTGGCTTGCTAACCCCCTGCTGCATCCCCTACACGGGAGCCCTGATGCTTTGTTCCTGGAATATACTCTGCTCACGGTACTAAGAGGTTGAATATTCTGGCCTCCCTTCCTACTTCTGTCACTTGGCTAGTTCCTACTCTCTCCTTTAAGATTGAGTCTTTAAGATGAGAAGAACTTTCTGGTCATGTTAAGAACTAGTCCAGGAAAAAAAAATAAAAGATGCTAAAACTAGATACTTTCATCTGAGTGGAGAAGCCTGGCCAATAATCATTAATGTATTGAAAAATCACAGAATTCCCTGATGGTCCAGTGGTTAGGGCCCGGCACATTCACTGCCGGGGCGTGGGTTTGATCCTGATGGGGGAACTAAGATCCCGCAAGCCGAGCAGCGTGGCCAAGAAAAAAAAAAAAAAAAAAGAAAAAAAGAAAAATCAGCCCTCATACTCATCAGAGGTTTTATCGTTTGTTTTTATTTTTCCCTGGGATCTTAATTTAAGAAAATTTCCATTAAGAATTTTTATTTGAAAAGATGCAATCTAAAATAAATTCAAGGGCTTCCCTGGTGGCGCAGTGGTTGAGAATCCGCCTGCCGATGCAGGAGACACGGGTTCGTGCCCCGGTCCGGGAAGATCCCACATGCCGCGGAGCAACTAAGCCCGTGGGCCATGGCCGCTAGGCCTGCGCCTCCGGAGCCTGTGCTCCGCAACGGGAGAGGCCACAACAGTGAGAGGCCCGCATACCGCAAACAAATAAAAAAATAAATTCAAGGTTTGCCTATTAAAAAAAAAAAAAAGAATGAGTCTTGAAAAGAAGGCTCAGTCTTCACCAGCCATTCTCTACGTCTGCGTCTCTATTCCTGTCCTGCCCCTAGGTTCTTCAGAACCTTTTTTTTTTTTTAGATTCCATCTATATGTGTTAGCATACGGTATTTGTTTTTCTCTTTCTGACTTACGTCACTCTGTATGACAGACTCCAGGTCCATCCACCTCACTACAAATAACTCAATTTCATTTCTTTTTATGGCTGAGTAATATTCCATTGTATATATGTGCCACATCTTCTTTATCCATTCATCTGTCCATGGACACTTAGGTTGCTTCTTGACCTCTTCTCACAACTTAGCTGGTTAATTGCTTCTCTGAACCCACATGCTTCTCTAAGGCAGTTAACATGGAATTGGGATCTACTCTTCTGTCTCCCCTAAATGCCATAAACTCTTTGAAGCGGCAGAATGACCCGGTCTGACCATCTTTGCATTGCCTGTGCTTGACACATAGTAGGCATTGCAAAAATAGTTGAGTGAAATGAATTGTTATTAGGAAATCGGTTAAAAACATGGTGGGTAAGCAGATGATTTTAACAGCATAAATGGGTTCAGAGATGATTTCATTCCATTTACTCCTGCTTTTCCTGGACCTCATTTCTATTGAGAAATAATTATACCCACATTCCCTTGAGCATTGGAGCTGGTATTTTGAAGAAAAAAGAAAATGACTGTGCTCTTTCAGACTCTCTCTCAGGACTACAGGCTGTGGATAGCACTTTGCATCCTGGTTTGGATACTGGTGGAGAGCTTTACCAGCTCTTGCTGTCACCCTACAATTTTACTTTCTGTTAAGTGAGAACAATGGATCTTTTAAAGTGGTGTTGAAATTTGATAAAAACTCAAAAATATAAGCTATTTAACACCACAACTATTAATTCTTCTGATCGATTTTAATCATTATATTTGGTGGAAAGGTTTTGTTCATTTTGATAGTTTTCGAAATAACAATTTCAGATAGTATAAAATAAAGCTGGTTCCTTCCTAACGTTTATTTATGATTTCCTTTGAAGAGCATTTATTCCGCAGGATCTTTTCAGAGAGTATGGCACCCAATTCAACCAATTCAGTGAGCCACCTGAACTGTTTCAAAGGAGGAGCTCCTGTTTCAGAGGAGGTATTATTATATAAGAGATGAAGAAAATGGACTCAACCAAAAAAAAAATTCTTTTTGTCTGGCTTCTGTTAAATTGTCTTCTAAGTTCCAAAAAGTAGACAATGTCAAGATTTTGAAGATAGTCATTCAGCAAACATTTACTATCTGCTATGTGCCAGGAACCACAGAAGGCGAGTCATTTAAATATCTGGTGTGATTAGAAATTCACATCAAAGATATGAAGTAGGAACCCTAAACACACATAGCATTTATTTGTTACTCTTCAAATCCTGGTTCTGTGGAGCTCATTAGTCAGGGTCTAGAGTATGTATGTCTCTTGCCTTTCACAAATAAATCCAAATTAGTTGTTTTTTTTTTTTTAAAGAAGATGTTGGGGGTAGGAGTTTATTAATTATTTATTTTTGCTGTGTTGGGTCTTCGTTTCTGGCCGAGGGCTTTCTCCAGTTGCGGCAAGCGGGGGGCCGCTCTTCGTCGCTGTGCGCGGGCCTCTCACTGTCGCGGCCTCTCTTGTCGCGGAGCATGGGCTCCAGACGCGCAGGCTCAGTAGTTGTGGCTCACGGGCCTAGTTGCTCCGCAGCATGTGGGATCTTCCCAGACGAGGGCTCGAACCCGTGTCCCCTTCGTTAGCAGGCAGATTCTCAACCACTGCGCCACCAGGGAAGCCCCCAACGAAATTAGTTTTTATTTTTTGCTAATTGAAATCTTTGATTATCATCAGGTTTGTGGTTTTTTTTTTGTTTTGTTTTGTTTGTTTTTTTTTTTTTGCGGTATGCGGGCTCTCCCTGTTGTGGCCTCTCCCGTTGCGGAGCACAGGCTCCGGACGCGCAGGCGCAGCGGCCACGGCTCACGGGCCCAGCCGCCCCGCGGCATGTGGGATCTTCCCGGACCGGGGCACGAACCCGCGTCCCCTGCATCGGCAGGCGGATTCTCAACCACTGCGCCACCAGGGAAGCCCTAGGTTTGTGTTTAACACGACCTACTGGGGAGCTAAATCCATTTCACTATGTTGACAACTCTTATTATCCCATAATACTGTGCAAATTAAAAAAATAAGTATTGCTCAGCCAGTTCAGTTAACCTTTCAATTCTTACTGCATCAAGCCATAAACTTTGAAATTTGGATTTCAGAAGAAATCGAAATTTGTATTTCTATTATAAAGCAACCTCCAAAATGATATAAAGTCTTTCTTTACTGTTCTCTGCTTTCTCCCCTATAACTGGCCTACTCATTAACCCTTCCCAGAACAGACTACTGTTAATAGTTTTTTCAGCCCTCTTTATCCCTTCATTTATGGAAACTCTGGCCAGAAACTGGTGAAAAGTTACAGAAATGACCGAGACAGACTACTTCCATTTTTGTTCCGTTGCGGTCTATGTGAAGCGATCCAAAGGAAGCGCAATAGAGTCAAGGTGAAATTAAAGGGACCTGTCAGTGCTTCTGCGGCACCTTCTGCACTGGGCTCTGGGGAATTCTGTGATCTTTATTCACTCTCTCTGGTGCTATGTAGCTAACAGGATGGATGAGGCTGAAGTGGGGACACAATGCGAACTAAATGCAGGTGTAGAACCTCAACATGTCAACCTTTGGAGAAAGATTTTTTGTGTCACTATTTTATTGTGATATAACTTACCTACGATAAACTCTATCCACTTCAACTGTACAATTTTATGTGTCAACTTGAAATGACTACTGTGATCAAGATACAACACATTTTTATCATCCCCCCAAAAGCTTCCTTGCGCTCCTTTGGGGTTCATTCATACTTCCATCCAAAGTCTCAGGAGACCAGTGATTCACTTATTGTTACTATAGATATTTTCTAGAATTTTATATACATGGAATCATACAGGATATACTCTTTTGCACCTGGATTGTTTCACTTAGTGGAAAGATTCTGAGATGCATTCACATTGTTCGGTGTATCGGCACTTTGTTCATTTTTATTGCTGGGTAGGATTCCATCGTACGGACGAGCCATATTCACCTGTTTGATGGACATTTGGGAAGTTTCTAATTTTTGACCCTTGTGAATAAAACTGCTATAAATATACACAGTCAAGTCTTTGTGTGGACACATTTTCATGTCTCTTAGATAAACAGCAAAGAGTAGAATGACTGGGTCATATGGTTAACTTCTTAAAGAATTTTTTATTTTTAGCTCTTCTAGTGGGTATATAATGGTTTCTCACATTGTGGTTTTAATTTGAGGACTAATTATATCTTTTTATGTGTTTATTGGCCATTCATAGATCTTCTTTTGTGAAGTGACTATACAAATCTTTTGCCCATTTTTTTGACTGGAGTTTTTTGTCCATGTTGGGTTGTATGAATGTGGCAGACTTTTTTTTTCATAGTACATCTCTTTAATTATATTATGACCGTTAATGCAATATCTGCCTCAATAATTTCAGTCAGATAATTTAAAAATGTCATAATGACAGTTTAAAGCTGGTTCAATCATGATTTTACAAGCTCATTAAGAGTGAAAATAGATGACTATTAAAAATAGCTAAAAAGGGGCTTCCCTGGTGGCACAGTGGTGCAGGGGGCACGGGTTCGTGCCCTGGTCCGGGAGGATCCCGCGTGACGCGGAGCGGCTGGGCCCGTGAGCCATGGCCGCTGAGCCTGCGCGTCCGGAGCCTGTGCTCCGCAACGGGAGAGGCCACAGCAGTGAGAGGCCCGCGTATCACAAAAACAAAACAATACAAAAAAAAGCTAAAAAGATAACATGTGTTATAGTGCTTAATTATTTAATGTTTCTGTAACTGTTGCAAAGACCCTGGTACTTCTTCCCCGTGAGTGTAAGCTGGACCTAGTGACTTGTTTCTAATAGACAAAACACAGCAAAGGTGAGGGGCAGTCACTTCCATGATTAGGCTACATATGACTGTGGCTTCTCTCATATTAGCAGACTCTCTCCCTTGCTGGCTTTGACGGAGCAATCTACCATGTTGGAGAGGCCATTTGGCAAGGAACTGAGGCCCTCAGTCCAACAGTCTGCCATCAACCACATGATCTTGGAAATGGATCCCTCCCCAGTCAGGCCTTCAGATGACATCCCAGCCCTGGCTGATGTCTTGACTGCAGTTTCATAAAAGACCCTGAGGCAGGAGACCCAGCTAAGCTGTGCCTGGACGTCCGGCCCACAGAGAGTGTGAGATCATAAATACATGCTTTAAGCTGCTAAGTTTGTGGTAATTTGTTACACAGCAATAGATAATACAATGAGTTTTTAAAAATATAGCTAGGAATCAAGTTCTTTGTCAGATACATGTATTGTGAACATTTTATCCCATTCTGTGGCTTGTGTTTTCATATTCCTAACCATATTTTTCAAAGAGCAAAATTTAAAAATTTCAATGAGATCCAATCCATCCTTTTATGATTCATGCTTTTTGTGTTCCATCTAAGAAGCCCTTGCCTCCCCCAAGACTGTGAAGATTTTCTCCAGTGTTTCTTCCTAGAAACTTTATATATATATATATTTTTATTTATTTATTTATTTATTTATTTTTTTTTTTTTAAATTTTTTGTGGTACGCGGGCCTCTCACTGTTGTGGCCTCTCCCGTCGCGGAGCACAGGCTCTGGACGTGCAGGCTCAGCGGCCATGGCTCACGGGCCCAGCCGCTCCGCGGCATGTGGGATCTTCCCGGACCGGGACACGAACCCGTGTCCCCTGCATCGGCAGGCGGACTCTCAACCACTGCGCCACCAGGGAAGCCCTAGAAACTTTATATTTTGACTTTGACATTAGGTCTATGATCTGTTTTGGTTTAATTTTTTATAATGTGTGGTAAGGGTTTAGGTTCTTTTTTCCCATACTGATATCCAGTTGTTCCACATTGCTTGTTAAAAAGACTTTATTTTCCCCATTGAACTACCTTAGCACCTTCATCTAAAATCGACTGACAACATCACCATAGCCAAGGCATTGAAACAACCTACATGTGCACCAACAGATGAATGGATAAAGATGTGGTTACATATATTATAAAATGGAATACTTCTCAGCCATAAAAAAGAATGAAATCATGTCATTTGCAGTAACATGGATGGACCTAGAGATGATCACACTAAGTGAAGCAGAGAAAGACAAATATCATACGATATCACTTATATGTGGAATCTCAAATATGACACAAATACATTTATCTATGAAACAGAAACAGACTCATAGACATAGAGAACAGACTTGTGGTTGCCAAGGGGGCAGGAAGGGAAGGATTGGGAGTTTGGGATTAGAAAATGCAAACTACTATATATAGGATGGATAAACAACAAGGTCCTTCTGTATAGCACAGGGAACTATATATTCAATATCCTGTGATAAGCCATAATGGAAAAGAGTAAGAAAAAATATAAATAAATAAATAAATATGTATATAAACTGAATCGCTTTGCTGTACAGCAGAAATTAACACAACATTGTAAATCAACTATAGTTCAATAAAATAAATAAAAAATAAATAAAATCAACTGACCACATATGTGGGGTCTAGGTCTAGCCTCTCTATTCTGGTCATTGATCTATTTCTATACTTTCATCATGGCCATCCTGGCTTGATTCTTATAGCTCTGTAGCAAGTCCTGAAATCAGGTAGCAAACATTCTCTAACTTTGTTGTTCATTTAAAAAATTGTTTTGGCTCCTCTAAGTCTTTTATTACAGTTTGGGATTTTTTTTTTTAAAAAAAGGCCACTGGAATTTTGGTTGGGATTGCATTTGATCTGTAGGTCAATTTGGGAAGAAGTCACATCTTAACAATATTGAGTCTTCTAATTCATGATCATGTTATATCTTTCTGTTTGTTTGTGTCTTCTTTGATTTCTCTCAGCAAGCTTTTGTAATTTTCAGTGTAAAGGTCTTACATGTCTTTTGTTAAATTTATTCCTAGGTATGTTATGCTTTTTGATGCTCTTGTAAATGAAACTGTTTTTAAAACTTCATTTCCCAATTGTTTGCTGTTAACATAAAGACACAATTTATTTTTGTATATTAACCTTGTATCCCGTGACCTTGATAAATTTACTTGTAAGTTCTAGTGGACGTTTTGTTGATGAGTTAGGATTTTCTACATAAGTAATCATGTCATCTAGTGCCTCTCACTTTCAGTTCTTTACTTTGCAGTTCCCTGACCCTGAAAATGTATAATCTTACCCATATTTATGTGTTTAGTGTATTATACATACACTCTGATTCTTATCTAAATATATCATTTGTTGATTCAGAGAAGATGATATTTCTGTTGCTCTGCGTGATATTAGGTATGTACCATATATACCCGTATATGTGTAATATTATGTAGTATATATGTAATGATATGTATGAATAGCTATGTATACATATGTGTACATATTCCCCACCTTAGACTCAATCGTCGGCAACGTGTAGCCCTCCGTGTATGGCACACCGTGCTTAACTCAACCAAACTTCTGCTCCGGAGCCAAAAGCCAGTTTCACCTAAGAGTGTCTTTGATGGCCCAGCAAAATGTATTCATTTTATTAAGTCTCCACCCTTGAGTACATGTCTTTTTAATATCCTGTGTGATGAAACAAGAAGCACACATAAAATACTTCTGTATGCATGCCAGCTTATGACAGTATTCTTGAGCAAAGGCACTTGTGGGGCTGAGCTGCCTTTTTAAATAAAACGTTGAAAAACTAAAAAACTGTGGTGACTCAGACTTGGGTATCTGGCAGATGTTTTTTCCAAACTGAACGAAGTGGATCTGGCACTTCAAGGAAAACTGACCGGACTTGTTGCCAATGATAAAATTTGAGTTTTCGAGTTAAAATTAGCATTTTGGAGAAGCCGTATCTGCCACAATGAGCGTGACAGCTTCCCAATACCTAGAGACTTCTCCAGGGGAGATGGTAGTGTTATTAATAAATGCAATTTAGCTTTTTGGATATTGTGGAATGAGGTGTGCCAACATTTGGACGATCTGCATAAATCACTGGCCTGACATTTTCCAAATGACCAAAATCATGCATGGGTTAAAGATCCACTTAAAGTGTAAGACAGAACGGTGGGTTTTAATGTAATAGAATAGACTCTATTAAATAGACTATGAAAATTCATTAATATGGTTTCAGATTCCACATTGCAACTAACCTTTAAGAAACTACTGCTTGTCAAGAAGACTACCCACAATTTCCTGAAGGGGCTATTAAAACACTCCCCCCTTTTCCAACTGTGCATCTGCGAGAGGCTGGATTTTCTTCATGTACTTCAACCAAAACAACATATGGTAATAGAACGAATGCAGAAGCAGATAATGAGAATCCCACTGTCTTTTAACCCAGACATTAAAAAGATTTGCAATAATGTAAAGCAATGACACTCTTCTCACTATTTTTTGATTAAAATATATTTATATACTATGTAATGAGTTTACTATTGATCTTTTTAGATAAATTAATAACTAAAATTTGCTCAGTCTTAATTTTTAATATGGTAAATATCCATAGATGAAACCCACAAAATATAAGCCCTTGGGATCCTCAATACTCAGGAGTATAAAAGGGTCCTGAGACCAACAAGGTGGAAAACTGCTGAAGAACTGCACGGGAGCAAAACCCAAAGCTCAGAAACAACTCACAGTCTAGTATGAGTTAAAGGAGCCCCTTCACCCTCTCCTCTGGGTTTAATGACCTTGGATTGTTTGGGTAGGCATTTCTTTCCATTTTTACTGAGAAACACACTTCAATTATTACAAGAGAAAATCTTAACGATCATAATAGAACCCACCACAGCTGCAATCCAAAAATGAAAACACTAATTTGAAAAGATACGTGCACCCCAATGTTTACAGCAGCACTATTTACAACAGCCCAGATATGGAAGAAACCTAAGCATCCATCAACAGACAAATGGATAAAGATGTGGTGTGTATTTATGTATGTGTATACACACACACACACACACACACACACACACACACACGTGCAATGGAATACTACTCAGCCATAAAAAGAATGAAATTCTGCCATTTGCAGCAACGTGGATGACCTGGAGAGTATTACGCTTAGTGAAATAAGTCAGAGAAAGACAAATAGTGTCTGATATCACATCTTTATGGAATCTAAAAATAATACAAATGAATGTATATAGCAAAACAGAAACAAACCAGTGGTTACCAGTGGGGAGAGGGAAGGGGGGAGGGGCAGGCTAGGTGCAGGGGATTAAGAGATACAAACTACTATGTATAAAGTGGATAAGCAACAAGAATATATTGTATAGCACAGGAAATTATATCTGTTATCTTGTAACAACTTTTAATGGAGTATAAACCGTAAAAATACTGAATCACGATGCTGTACAACTGAAACTAACATAGTAAATCAACTATACTTCATTTTAAAACCCCCCCGGGCTTCCCTGGTGGCGCAGCGGTTGAGAGTCCGCCTGCCGATGCAGGGGACGCGGGTTCGCGCCCCGGTCCGGGAAGATCCCACGTGCCGCGGAGCGGCTGGGCCCGTGAGCCGTGGCCGCTAAGCCTGCGCGTCCAGAGCCTGTGCTCCGCAACGGGAGAGGCCACAGCAGTGAGAGGCCCGCGTACCGCAAAAAAAAATAAAAATAAAAACCCCCCAAAGCCCCAAATTTATATTATCTTTTATAAACCAATTAGTCCTGTACCATGTATCCCAGTCATGTCATTCATTCATCGATTTTTTCAATGTTAGAAAACTGCCATGAAATTTGCTTGTTAAAAAAAAAGAAGTTTTTTGCCTTAAATGCTTTTCGACGTATATATATTTTAAAGAGCAAGGCATTTTTAGCTATTTTAGTGTTGACTAACAGAGCTTGAATCGCGTTCAGTCTGAAAACAGGATTAAAATGGTCCTTATAAAATGAGTTCTGGATAATTAGCAGAACGTGCATAATTTAATTACTCCCACCTACCAATATGACAAAGCTGCATAACTTCGGGCTATCACTGTGATTAGACACATCAGCTGATCTGTGGGTTTTGTTCTTTTCTTGGAGACATTTTCCCAATCTCTGCAGGTTCCAGTCAAAATCTGGACCCTCCACACGGTGGTCCCATGGCAACTTCCCTTCCCCATTAGCCTGGGCACCTTTCCTGATGCCTGGGTCTTAATTTACGCCCTTATCACAAAGGACCAGATGCTCCAGTATCTCGCTGAGGAAAAAGTACACGGGGAGGTAATTCTGGGGGAACTTGCACGTCTGATAATGGCTTTCAATTTGATGCCCTGCCAAATTACTAAGTTTGCAATCATTTCCCCTCTGTTTTGAAAGCATCACCCCATTGCCTGCTAGCTTCTGCTGTTCTGAGGTCTGAAGCCGTTCTGGCTCACGATTCTGGGTTTTTTTTAAGTAAACTTTGCTTTTGCACCTCCTCTCTGGAAGCTTTTAAGATCCTGTCTTTATCCTTGTCGTTTTTTGAAATTTCATGATGCTGTGTCTTGGTGTAGGTCTTTTTCTCTTTTCCCTGTTTTTTCCTTTCTTTTTGTTTTGTTGCACTTTGTACTGGGCATTAGTCTGGAAACTCAGGCCCTTCACTCATGGGCGAGGATCTTTTTCTCCTCTGATTCTCATCCTGTCTCCCTGGTTCTTCCCCTCTGGGCTCCTTGTATTTAGAGGGTGAACCTCCTGGACGGATGCTCTCATTTTCTTTCTTTCTTTTTAAAATAAATTTTAATGTTTGTCTTTTGTCTACTTTCTGGGAGGTATGCTCAAGTTCACCTTCCAGTGCAGGTATGGATGAACATCTATGCAAATTATTTGCATATTTTTAGTTTCCTAGAATTCTTGGTCATGGAATACTCCCCCCCCCCGCTCCTTTTTTTTTTTTAATAGCACCCTGCTCTTGTTTCATGGCTGTAGTTTCTTTTACTCCCTTTAATTGCTTCCTCCAAGTTTCTTTTTTTCTGTTTGCTTTTGTCTCTGTCTTTCACAACACAGGGTTTCCTCAAATGCCTGGTTTTCCTTGGATGCATATTTAATTGGGATGCCCTCAAGAGCTAGGTCGAGGGGTCTGTATGCTTGGATGGGAGTCATTGACCAATGGGCTTCACGGTAGTGAAATACAAGTGGCAAGCCAAAGTGGCCATTTCTGCGGGTCTTTCCTCTCAAGACAAATCCATTTTCCTACTTGGGTGGGTGGTCATGGGGACAGCCCAGTGCCAACATTCTGGGAGCAAAGCAGGGGAAAGGGGACTTGGGGTGGGGTGCTTATCAGTCTGTATATAGGCTTTTACTTAATCTCTGTTTTCGGAACCCGTACCCCCTGTGCAGGTATTCAGAAAGCAGACTTCTCTTCTCGTGAGGGTGAGAATCTGGGGTGTCTGCATGGTAACTCTCAAACAAACTCACACCCTTGCCTTCAGAGGCCCCTGTGTCTTCAAGCCAGAGTCCCCAAGCCCATGTTTCAGTTGAAGGTGAGTTTTTCAAGAAGAGTAATAATTAAAACTAGAAGGATTCATCAGAAGAAGCCTTTAAATACAGCAGTGAAGGCTTTATGGAAGCAAAAGAAAGCCAATAAAAGAAAGTGGACTAGATCACAAAAGCCACACAGTGTGGCTGTACATATCACTCAAAAGCTTCCGCAAGTTACGCGCTTAACTTATCTAAGACCTTTGCCAACACCTTTTTAGTGCCTGGGTGGCGTACGGGCTTAGTCTCAGTATTCTCTTCTGTTTATAACTCTCCTCAAAAGAATACAACTTGAAAATTAAGTTTTGTTTAGTACTGCTCTCCTCCAGTGGTCCTAAATAGTGTTCAAAGTTTTTTACTTACATTTTTTTTTTTTTTTTTTTTTTTTTTTTTTGTGGTACGCGGGCCTCTCACTGTTGTGGCCTCTCCCGTTGCGGAGCACAGGCTCCGGACGCACAGGCCCAGCGGCCACGGCTCACGGGCCCAGCCGCTCCGCGGCACGTGGGATCCTCCCGGACCGGGGCACGAACCCGTATCCCCTGCATCGGCAGGCGGATTCTCAACCACTGCGCCACCAGGGAAGCCCTACTTACATTTTTAAACAATCATTTACGATTTTTTTTTTTTTTTTTTTTTTTTTTTTTGTGATATGCGGGCCTCTCACTGTTGTGGCCTCTCCCGTTGGGAAGCACAGGCTCCGGACGCGCAGGCCCAGCGGCCATGGCTCACGGGCCCAGCCGCTCCGCGGCATGTGGGATCCTCCCGGACCGGGGCACGAACCCGTGTCCCCTGCATCGGCAGGCGGACTCCCAACCACTGCGCCACCAGGGAAGCCCACGATTTTTTTTTTTAAAGCTTCATTATCCCCAGCAGCTCAGACCTTTTCTCCCCCCCTTCCTTCCCTAACCTTTATCAGCAACTCGTCCAAGTATTATGGTGCCTGTTTTCTGGTGAAGGCTCTTTGCAGACGAGGTGACAGAGGCTTGGGAGCAGCCCGGAGGACAGGGCGGCTCAAACGTGACTGATACCGAGGATGTGAGGACACATGCAGGATCTTAGGTTTACAAACAGAACAACGATCGAGAGCTGAACAAAGAGAAATGTGCTCGCGGCATCTATACTGTGAAGGGCGGCTCGCCGTGCCTTATTGCTTTTTCACAAACTTTTCCCGTCCTCTGTCTGATGTCTGGGACAGTGGCAGAGACAGAGAATTGAGACAAGGTGGGGTGTGGGGTGTCAGAGAAGCTCGGGTTACTATGACAACAACAGGGCATTAAAGCCAGCATGTGTGACTGCATGGGTCCTACAACCATGAAGCTGTCTGTGCCTCATGTGTAAAATGGGGATTATAACTGTACCTGCCTCATAGGGTCGTAAGGAACATGTGAGTTAACGACACATAAAGCACCTACACCAGCATTTAGCAAGCGCTCCAAAAATTACTATCACATCCCCATAGAGCCTGTACTTCAAGTCAGACCATCTCAAACATACTAACCAAATGTGATGAAAACACGGCCTGCCAGTTCTCTGTGATATGCTCACACAGACAAACCCAACAACTTTATAAATCTGCTTAACAGCAATAGGCCAAGGATAATGCACTTTTTAAGCCCTGGGATTTTTTTCAGTGAATAAACTATAATGACTGAAAACTCAGGCTAAACTTAAAATCTTAGTAGTACTATATTGTGGTTCATTTTTGTGGTTGCGTTTAAAAAATTGTAAGTACATCATTGTTTATCATGACCACAGGGAAATATAAATATGTTGTCTGAGGAACCAAGAAAAATTGGAAGTAACCAGAAGTTTAAAACAGAGGATAATACAAACTATGCTACATGGCAATGAGAAAAAAAAGTTCATTTCATAGGCAAGTATCTTTAGTCCAACAATATATTTAAGCTAAGCATAAATCTTTGAAGGATCAGATCCACTTATAAGGATCTGAGTAAACGAATGCCAATATCTTGGACAGAGTCAAGGAGGAACACGTGATAAGATGCTTTTTAACTAACCTCCAGCCAGCATCACTAAGCATCTAAAACAGTGTGTGTTATAATCCTTCCATCAAAGTCCTTTCCGGTGCAGACGAATAAGGAGCTGGTTTATATTATTTCGACGGCTGCCCTTTTGTATCAAAGGACCACTGACTCTTCTCATAACTGCTGCTAAGCTTCTAAGTCAACTCAGAATTTAATTCAATAAGACCGGAGGGGAAGAGAGTGCGACAGAATGAACGGTTATAGAGTTTCTGGTTCCATAATGAGCTGCATGAAGGCCCCGCGAGACTCTTTAAGTAGTGAAGGGATTTGGTGACCCAGCAATCACCCAGGGTCCAAACCGACCTGTTATAGCGCTGTTTGAATGGAAATAAAATTTGACCTTATTCGATGCACTCAACCAAGTATATCTGTAAATACAACTGGATCTTCTCGCGTTGGTCTTGGTGGGTTTTTTTTTTTTTTAAAGCGGTCTCTTTATCTCTAATTTTGTTTTGAATAGACCTTCTTTTACTGTCTGTGTTTATTTTATCCAGGCAATATACTCCCAGCTCTAGTGCTGTCTCTGCCTTCTCTCTGATTCTCAGAAAAATAAATTAAAAATGGCTTTGCTCTGTTCAGGAGAGGCCATTTCAGTCAGGTCAGCAAGCTAACTGCTGATGACATGCTAAATGCCTAGAGCCGCTGGCTCTAAAAGCGTTTATAGCTGCTTTTACCACCTTAGAAAAAGGCAATGGATGAGTATTTATGCTGACCTTAAGGCTTTCCTCGCACATCACACAGATACCTTAACACAGGGGTCCTTGCACGGTCACTGACTAGGTGTTTACAAACCGAATGCACACGGCGAATGCGGTCTACAGTTTACGCCGAGTGGGAAACAGACTTTTTCTTTAATCGCCTGTTTGTAAGATAGAGCAAGTGGACAGGCGGAGTGAAAACACAGCCCCACCTGTGGAACCGTGTCCTGACAGCAGGAAGGAAACGGGGTCTCGGACCACTAAGACCAGGCCTCTATTTTGAAGATCATTTCTTTGATTATTTCAGCATGAAGTGCTGCATCCAGCCTCGTGGGGGGCATCCTAGGAAAAATCCTGAATGAATTAAGTAGATATTTTCCACTAGCTATGTTCCAACACATCAAACACAGCTAGTGGGAAATTATTTCTGCCATCCATTCTTACGTCCTGGAGAAGAATAAACCATATTGATATTATGACCCAATTCTAGTGTCACGAGGCATGGCTGATGCACATGAATTCGTATTTGGGGATCCCCCAAACCAGTCGTAATTGCCAGACAAGATCAAAGTGGAAGGTCAGATTCAAGTCCAGGAATGAGGACAGACCTTAAGGTAAAACTTGTTCCTTTCATTGCCCTGCTCGCCTGACCCCTCAAACGGGCAGCTGAGTCATGGGCAGGCAAACAGCTCAACACCCTTCTGACCTCCAGGTACCAAAGTATGGCGTATACTCAGTGTCTTAAAAGAATCTGATCGTTAGTGAGTATATCTATTGAAATTGCACTATTTTGTATCCAAATATCAACATGGTCTCTCTCTATCCAACGGCTTTGGTATGTTATACACATGCTCCAGGCTATATGTGATATTTGTTGTTTACTGTATTAGACCTGGCAGTGTGCTTTATAATTTGAATAGTATAAAGTTAGTTAATGCTGTGTAACCACCAAGTTTTATGAACAGGAGACTTTTATTTTTTATTTTTATTTTTTATTTTTGCAGTATGCGGGCCTCTCACTGTTGTGGCCTCTCCCGTTGCGGAGCACACGCTCCAGACGCGCAGGCCCAGCGGCCATGGCTCATGGGCTCAGTTGCTCCACGGCATGTGGGATCTTCCCGGACCGGGGCACGAACCCGTGTCCAGGAGACTTTTAAAAATGACTTTCTCCTGACAACCAAAATGTATAAATTGAAGACAGGGGCCTGATTATAATATTAAGGGAAAACCTAAGTTGCTAATCAGTTTATTCCATACATTTCTGATATGTCTATTTCTATATCTGCGTATAAAGGAACAACAAAGGCTAAGCAAAGAACGCTACCCCACAATTTAACCGTCTCGAAGTGGTAGAACTACAGGAAGTTTTTCTTCTCCTCTTTATGCTTCTCTTTATATCATTAGAGGAATGATTTTTTAAAAATTATCCTAATTGTAGCAAATTACACCTAACATAAAATTTCCCTTCTTAGCCATTTTTAAGCACACAGTTCGTACTGTCAAGTACATTTACGTTGTTGTGCAACCGACCTCCAGAACTTTTCATCTTAGAGGAATGCCTTTTTGAGACAGCATGAAATACTTCTCCAGATGCATCCAATTTTTAAAATTAAAGGCAAAGAGAGTAAATGGAATGGCTTGATCGGGCTAACCCAGGATCACTGAATAGCCTTACCAATTTGTGAATGACAAGGGACTTTTAATTTGCTTTTGAGACAGTGTGTAGAGAGGGAAACACTGGCAGAGCTGTAGAAATCATAGTAGAATCTCCTCTCTGTAGTTCCTTAGAGCAGTGGTCCCCAACTTTTTTGGTACCAGGGACCGGTTTCATGGAAGACAATTTTTCCAGGGATGGGGGTGGGGGAGGGGCGCTGGTTCAGGCGGTGATGCGAGCGAGGGATGGGAAGCTGCAGATGAAGCTTCGCTCAATCGCCCTGCCGCTCACCTCCTGCTGTGCCGCCCGGTTCCTAACCTGCAGCTAGCATCACTACTGCCTCGGAGCAGTAACGGGGGCTGGGGACCCCTGCCTTAGAGGGCTTTTTACTGAACTACTTGCTTCAATTTCCCTTTTTCTGAATAAAACATACATCTGCTTTAATCACGCTCAAGATGAGCAGATGTCAGTATAACTCAGGACTCAAAATAACACTGGTTTAGGGTTCCACGCTAAACCTCAAAAATAGTGGAGGGACTTCCCTGGCGATCCAGTGGTTAAGACTCCGCGCTTCCACTGCAGGGGGCGTGGGTTCCATCCCTGGTCCGGGAACTAAGATCCCACATGCAGTGCGCGCAGCGAGGCCAAAAAAAAAAAAAAAAAGAAACATAGTGGAAAAAATGTTACAACACACACCCCCTTGAAACAGGTTTACTCCAGCCCTGCTGCAGAATTTGGGCGTCATTCATTAACAGGGCAGGCACTCCATTCTCAGAGAGATGCCAAGGAAAGCATCTAAACTTTTCCACCACTCCAGCAGCTAATTTCTACTGAGTCATTAAGGGAACACTATTAATACTGGTGTTATGGCTGTGTCACTGTTGTACCAAGGATACTTCACCAGCTAAAGTTAATGCTTTTCTAAGTGCTGCGAGTTAGGGGACAATCCTGGTTCTGAGCTAAAGGAATTCGCATCTAAATGCAAATCAAGACAAGCCCATCTTGAATGCATGATTAGGTACAGTAATTTTTCCGCCATTGAATGTTCAGCCCCTAAAATGCATTTTCATACAACTGTGTTAGTAAAGTGTCCCTTATAAGATGAAACTATGTTTTCTTCCCGGCGCCAGCAGCTGTTATACAGGTAAAGGTGTTCAGAGTCTTGATTTCCTTGACTTAGTAAATGGTAAATGAAATGCACAAAGAAGATCATTTTTCTAACCTCTGCTTCTCCACTCCAGACTATATATCCAGGCTCTTGATACCTCTATTTGACGTCCCAAAAGAATCAAAGAAACTGTGCCCCAAATGGAACTTGTCTTTCATCCCCAGATCTACTTCCCCTTCCTAATTTGATGACAAAGCCATCCATCCTTTCATGCCGCAAACTGGACAGTCACCCTAGACCCCTCCTTCCACATGCCACTTACCTGGGCATCACTGAGGCCAGCCTATTCTACCTCAGATTCTTTTATAATTAATCCCGTCCTCCAAATCTCCACTCCTGTGGCCACAATTCAGTGCTCTGTCATCTCTCACTGGATTATTGTAAGACTTTCTGGTTGGCCTGCTTGTCTTGCCTCCGTGAAGTCCAACCTCCAGCTCATCACCGGAGGCATCCTTCTATTAAAATGCAAGTCTGGCCAACGCACTCCTCTGAAAACCACTGCCGGGGCAGCCGGTGTTTACGATGCTCCTCTGTGCTGCATGCATCACATTTGCATCCTTTCCTAACTCAAGGAGATCAAGGGGAAGAACAAGGGCCCTTCCACCTAAACTCCCATTGTTCCAAATGTCCCCAGTCCAGCCCAAGAGCAGATTGCATCCTGTTCTAACACTCTGAGGGGGAGGAGAATGAAGAATCCTCCAGTCCTAGCTCTGTAGGATTACTCGCCAGTGGGCCATCTTTTCGGCCATTCGGATTCCCGGGCCTCTTGTGGGCGGGACTAGTGAGTAACCCACTCGCCCTCCCCAGTGGGATGTGCCCCACGCACTTCGTGGGGGCAAAGCTCTACAGCCTGCTTCTTGCCTTTCTGAGGACTAGTCTCATTCTGCCACTTTGCACAGGATGTCTTAGCAACTAACTGGGAGGTGGTAAAGGGAAGCTCGGGGACAGATTAGTCAGAAGCTGGCTTTTTTTTTTTTTTTCTGAAAAAAGGCCAGGTAGTAAATATTTTAGGCTTTGAAGGCCGCCCAGTCTCTGTTGCAACTACTCACGTCTGCTGATGTAGCATGAAAGCAGCTAAAGACCATGTATAGATGAATAATTGTGGCCACATATTAATAAAACCTTAATGACAAAAGCAATGGGCCAAGAGTATGAAAAGCCCTGAATTAGGGATACGGGCTAAGATGCTGAGTCAGTGTGCAATGGATAGGCTGAGAATCTGGGACGTCTCAAGAGGTAGTGAAAAACCAGAGCAAGAACATGGGTTTTGGAACCCAATTGCCTTGGTTCAATTCAATTCAATTCAATTCAATTCAAGCCTAGCTCAGGAGCCCTTGGGTAACTTTACACAGATTATTTCATTTGCTCCTTACCACTATCCTGTGAAGTAAACACTATCTTTCTTTCAAACAGAGGCATGGGGAGAGAGGCCTCAAAGGTTCAGGAACTTGTAACGCCTTCCGCCAGCATATTCACACGCTCAAGACACACCCGTCTTTCAAAAGAAATGCCCTTCTGGACCCCCCTCCAGCTGCAGCCCTTGCTCACAGCTCGCCTTCACGCCAAACTTCTCGATAAACTTGTCCACGTTCCATCCTCTGTCATCTCACACCCACTCAGCCACCCTCTGCAAGGTGGCTTCTGCCCCTAGCTTAGAGAACTTGGTGACTGAGCCACTTTTTTTCAGCAGAGATTGTTTGGCCTGTTACTCATTCAGGTGACGTCCTTCACACCAGCCCATGTGAGAGAAACAGAGATCGTGATGGATTCTGCCTCCTGGGTGAGATACTATTCGTATATCCTCGCTATAAACTCCGGCGTGCATCCCAACTCTGTGTGACACCAACACTTTAACCATTGCTTCTGCCAGGCGAAGGTGGGGTTGCTCCTCCAGGGGGGAAATTTCAAGATGAGACCTAAGGTGGCCCCTGTCGTGATGGCAGATTTAACCGCGGGAAGAGTTGGCGCCATCGTCCAAGGTAGCAAAATAATCCACCGCTGGAGGTTTACACTTTTTACCCCACACTTGTATCTCTGTGATCGCAAGCTGCCAAGGGCACAGCCGTGGGACCTGTGAGTCTTTCGAAACCGATCCCCTGTCTGTGAGGTTGTGACCCCTGAGGGACGAGGAGGGAGGTGCTCCTCCAATGCCTTAGCTTAGGCTCCTGACTCTGCAGGACTTAATTCTTGCTGGGAGACTCTTGAGGGCAGGAATCACCTCACCCATCTTTGAGTACCCAGTGCCAGGCAAACAATAAGGTCTCGGGAAATAACTGTTGAAGTTCCTTCTTGGGTCCTTGGGGAGGTGACAGAAGCAGGGCATTTATCGAGCGTTAAAGAAATGTCGAGGTAAAAAGACCCTTGGGCTTCCCTGGTGGCGCAGTGGTTGAGAGTCCGCCTGCCGATGCAGGGGACGCGGGTTCGTGCCCCGGTCCGGGAAGATCCCACGTGCCGCGGAGCGGCTGGGCCCGTGAGCCGTGGCCGCTGCGCCTGCGCGTCCGGAGCCTGTGCTCCGCAACGGGAGGGGCCACAACAGTGAGAGGCCCGCGTACCGCAAAAAAAAAAAAAAAAAAAAAAAAAGACCCAACATCCTCTCCTTGGAGCTCAGCTACTACGGGGAACAGTGTAAACGAGAATCCCACAGACCCAGACCACTGCCCAGAAAACGGGCCAAGCTCTCAGCCAAGTACATCTCTCTTATTCGGGCTCCGCCTTCGTTCCGCTCATCAAGTCAGGACACCAACACTGCAGGAACACAGGAGGAATGCTAGTTCGAATACCTTTTCCGGACAGCTAGGAGAATATACATTCTCTGCCAGCCTCTCCAACACACAGGCAGCACTTGTCCGAGTTCCAGCTCTCATGATAACCGATCCCATCTTGAATCAGGTCTCTCTGTAGCTCCTACTCATTGATACAATGTGAACTTTTTCAAACTATTTTTAAACTATCTAATCTGTTGTGAGTAACAGATGATGAACCTGCTAGTTTGCCATTTCTGGGCAGATAGTCTTAATGTCAAGACCTTATTATTAGGTTATATAACCTGATATTTTAAATGGTAGACAGAAATATAAAACAAAGTAGTGCATAGAAAAATTTTAACTACTTCTTAATGTCAGGTGATTTGAAATATTTTTAGATGTTTAAAGGGCTTTTCTGGGACTTCCCTGGTGGCGCAGTGGATAAGACTCCACACTCCCAATGCAGGGGGCCCGGGGTTTGATCCCTGGTCAGGGAACTAGATCCCACATGCATGCTATAACTAAGAGTTTGCATGCCACAACTAAGGAGCCCATGTGCCGCAACTAAGGAGCCCTGGAGCCACAGCTAAGGAGCTCACATGCCACGATGAAGGAGCCCGCGAGCTAAGACCTGGCACTACCAAATAAATAAATAGATAATTTTTAAAAGGGCTTTTCCATCTTAAAAAAGGGGCCAATTATTCCAAATAGCAATCTTGAAAATTGGTGACTGATTTCTTTCCAAATATTCATACTAGGAAAACTAGGGATCTTAGAGATTGATTCAGGGACAAGATGGTCAGTTTTTAAAAAGAACCCAAAGTTCCTGAGTCTATTATCTATTCCTGACTCCACTGAATTGCTGCTTCCCCACATACGGGATCAAACAAGTATCAGTTATCTTTGGATACATAGCAGATCACCTCAAAACTCAGGGGCTTACGACAACAGTAATACTTTATTATCTGTTATGGACTGAATTGTTTTCCCTCAGCCCCCCAAATTCATATGATGAAGCCCTAACCCTCGATGGGATTGTATTTGGAGATAGGACCATTAAAGAAGTAATTAAGGGGACTTCCCTGGTGGCACAGTGGTTAAGAATCCGCCTGCCAATGCAGGGGACGCAGGTTCGAGCCCTGGTCTGGGAAGATCCCACACGCTGCGGAGCAACTAAGCCCGGGCGCCACAACTACTGAGCCTGAGCTCTAGAGCCCGTGAACCACAACTACTGAGCCCGTGCGCCACGACTACTGAGGCCACACACCTCGAGCCTGCGCTCCACAACGAAAAGCAGCCCCCATCTGCCGCAACTAGAGAAAGCCCTTGCACAGCAACGAAGACCCAACACAGCCAAAAATTTTAAAAAATGAGAGAAAGAAGTAATTAAGGTCAAATGAAGTCATAAGGGTGGGGCCCTAATCCAACAGAACTGGTGTCTTTGTAAGAGGAGGAAGAGACACCATGGATGTGTGTGCTTGGAGGAAAGGCCAGGTGAGGACACAGAGAGGTGGCGGTCACCTGCACCCAAGGAGACAGCCCTCAGGAGAAACCAAACCTGTCTACACCTTGATCTTGGACTTCTGGCCCACAGAACTGTGAGAAATAAATTTCTGTTGTTGAAGTCACCCAGTCTGTGATATTTTGTTATGGCAGCCCCAGCAGACTAATATGTTATGTCTTAATGGTTTCTGTGGATCAGTGGTTCATGAGCAGCTTGGAGGTTGGTCCTGGTGCAGCACCTCTTGCCAGGTATCTAGTCGGGTTTGGGATGGGGCTGTGGTCTCATCTGAATGCTTGACTGGGGCTGGATGATCCACTTCCGTGGTGGCTCACTCCTACTGCTGGGACGCGGGTGATGGTTGTTGGCTTGGGGCTTTAGTTCCTCTCCCCCTGGGCCTAATGAAACCTTTTTCATTCAGTCCCAACCAACCATCCTGAACCTTTTTCTTCAGTTCAATTGCATATTAACTATGTCATAAGGAGAAATACGATAGCCCTTATTTTCACCCATCGGAATCTTGGTATCATAAACTGGAAAAATAGAGAATAAGTCCAGGTATTAGAGGCTGTGATGTACAGTTGACCCTTAACAATGCGAGGGTTAGGGGTGCTGACCTTTCACGCAGTGGAAAATCCAGTGTAACCTACAGTCAGCTCTACATATACATGGTTCCTGTGTATCTGTGGTCACGTATCCAAGAATTCAACCAACCTCAGACTGTGCAGTACTGCAGTATTTACTGCTGACAAAAATCTGCATAGAAGTGGACCCATGCGGTTCAAACCTGTGGTGTTCAAGGGTCACCTGTACTACTCTGATCCCCTTTCAACAATGAAGGATTTTCCTCCAGCTGTTGGGAATCTGCCAATTGGTGACCCTCAACTATCAGCTAGGATGGCCCTTGGCTGAAGGGAGCTGCCTTGCCCAGGGTCAAGTCCCTTCTAGGACAGCTGTCATCTAACGACTGGTGATGATGGTATAAAGGTCTGGCTCCTTTGGCCCAACTTGGGGCCGCTCTGAGGAGCTCCCTGTGGTCTGCAGAGGACTTTGCTGAGACTGCACCACACCGCAACTTCTCCCTCTGTCCTTCCCTCCTTCCCTCCTCCCACAGGCGTTGGTCCTAAGAGCACTTCCTAGTAAACATCCTGCACACTAATATCTACCTTAAAGTCTCTATTGCTTGGGGAACACAAACTGCAGCGTCTGCTTAACAGGAAGTTACTCTCGGAGAAGTTAGCCATCTAAGTTAGACTCCTTAAATATAGATAAATGAGCCTCTAGACTTGAGCACATGGTGTGTTCAACTGCAGACCCAGCTGCTGGAATCAAGTGATAAGACAGGAGGTAGATTTCAAAACTGGCCCGCATCCTCCCCATCTCCCTGTGTCCATGTCCTTTGCAATGTGACTGCCACTTCCATCTCGTTCTGTGGGCCAAAGCAAGTCATAAGCCCAACCCAGACCCAAGGGGAGAGGACACAGATTCTACCCAGGATGGAGGAGCTACAGAGGGGCGGTTCTGAGCCCAGCCTCAAGAAGCCTTGTATGGGGCACTCTGTCCCGTGGAGCCCGTCACGGTCATGAGAACACGTCCAGGCTAGCCGGTTGCAGGAGGAGACCACATGGAACAGAGACAAGCTGTTCTGGCTGAGGCCACTCTGGTCCGGCCAGTCCCCAAGTGACCTGCTAAGTGACCACAGATGTGTGAGTCAGCACAGCTGAGCCAAGAAGAATGCCCAACCCAAACTGCTGACCCACAGAAGTGGGGGTTAAATAAAAGGTTGTTGTCCTGAACTGGGGGGAGGTTTGTTCTTCAGCAATAGGAAAACGGATACAGCACCTACCCCTGTTGGTTACAGCAATCAAGCTGGCAAGAGAAGAGGAGAATGGAGACTCCAGGCTGCAGCAGGTGTCTTAGGTTCCCCGTGACTAGTTTGGGGACACCAAGTTGCTACAGGGGCTGCTGCTAATGGCCCAAACACGCAACCTCCTGTCCTTGGGTGACAGGCCCCATCCCAGCTGCAGGTACATTTCCCTCATCCTGGGCATCGCATAGCTAAGGGCGCCGCCATATGAAGACATAGAAGCCCGGTTTCGGCGGCTTCCCTGGTGGCGCAGAGGTTAACAATCCGCCTGCTAGTACAGGGAACACGGGTTCGAGCCCTGGTCCGGGAAGATCCCACATGCTGCGGAACAACTAAGCCTGTGTGCTACAACTACTGAGCCTATATGCCACACCTATTGAGCCTGGGCTCTAGAGCCTGCAAGCCACAACTACTGAAGCCCGTGCACCTAGAGCCCGTGCTCCGCAACAAGAGAAGCCACCGCAATGAGAAGCCCGTGCCCAGCAACGAAGAGTAGCCCCCGCTCACCGCAACTAGAGAAAGTACGGGCGCAACAACAAAGACCCAATGCAGCCAAAAATAAAATTTAAAAAAAAGCCCAGTTTCCTTGCCTCGAGGCAGAGCAAGTTCTGGTGCAGTTGACACTCCAGAGCTCCCCTGTTAACAGGCTGAGGCTAAGTCTCATCTGAAACCACACCTTTGCTTTGTTTCTTCCCTTCCCTTGCTCCTTAGAGCTTCCTCTGAGAGCACTCCATAATAAATAAACAAACTTGCATCTGAAACCCCTGTCTCAGGCTCTGCTTCTAGGTCCTCTGATTGAAGACACAGGTCAAGAGTGAAATTCCTAGAAGAAAATGAGGGGGAGATGGGAGTGACTGCTGTAGAAAGGAAATGGGGTAAGTACCGGTCATTTTAATACCTTCACATCAAGTTTTCGACCCCACGGAAGATGATTCTTCTATCGGTTCCAGACAAATATGCTCACCGTGTGCTCCCACCTCCTAAGGAAACTCACGCATTTCCTTTACAAGCCCAGATGTAATGCTTGCTTTTCCCCTTCTATCTTTGACTGCTCCCTTCCTACTAACTCTTTCCCTGTCAGTGTTTAAATCCTTCTGGGCGCAAACCATCACCTCCATTCTTCCAGCTACAGCTCCATCTCTTCCCTCTCGAAGTCAGGATTCTGGAAAGAGTCATCGACACTAGAGACCTCCACACCTTCACCTCTTAATCACTCACCCCGCATCACACGGCTTCTGTTCTTGACCGTGCCATTGAAAGTATTCCTGCCAAGGTTACCGATGACCTCAGTCCCTACGGTCCACGGCCAGGAACGTCACTGACCATGCCCTCCAAACGCGTGAAACACAAAGAAACACACTCCTTGTGCTTCTGTGATACCGTGTTTGCCTGGTTTTCTGCCTACTTTCCAGGCAGTTCAGAATCCCTATCCTTTGTTTGTCCTTCAAATGGCCACGTTTTTCTGACTTTCTTCTCAACTACCATACATCTCTCTGGATTATTTCATCTACTATCATGGCATAAATTACCTTCTACATTCTGATGATTTAAAAATCTGAATTTCCAGGGCAGTTCCCTGGTGGCCTAGTGGTTAGGATTCCAGGCTTTCACTGCTGTGGCTCGGGTTCAATCCCTGGTTGGGGAACTGAGATGCTGCAAGCCGCGTGGCGTGGTCAAAAAATATATATAAACAAACAAACAAATGAATCAAAATCTTAATTTTTAGCTCCAGACTCACATATCCAGTTGCCCTTTGGACACCTCCTCTTCATTATCCCACGGGCACCTGTTGTACCATCACCAGCCAACACACACGTGTGTCCACGTACACACACCCCCATGTGCTCACATACACACACGCACACGCACACAGCCTGCTCCTTCTCTGTTCCCTATCTCAGCAAGTGCAACTACCAGCCATCCAGTTTCCCAAGGCAAAACCTTCAGAATCGTCCTTGTTTCTTCTCTTTTCTGCCCTCAACTAATCAATCACTACATCCCCAGTTCCTTGCAGTTCAACCTCTTAAACAGCTCTCTACGTTTTAACACCAGCCTCCTTCTTTCCATTGTCAGCTGCCAACAGGCCCAGGTCATTTCACACTGCATCTCATCTGAGCCCCTGCTTGTATCCAAATCCAATCTAATTTCCACACCCCACCAGAGGGGTCATCCTAAAATGCAGAGCTGATTATTGCTCTCTGCTCCTGCTGCAAAAAATGTCCACTTCCTTCCTCTGGGATTATTATTATTTTTTTAATTAATTAATTAATTAATTAATTAATTTTTGGCTGTGCTGGGTCTTTGTTGCTGCGTGCGGGCTTTCTCTAGATGTGGTAAGCAGGGGCTACTCTTCATTGCGCTGCATGGGCTTCTCATTGCAGTGGCTTCTCCTGTTGTGGAGCACAGGCTCTGGGTGCACGGGCTTTAGTAGTTGTGGCACGTGGGCTCAGTAGTTGTGGCTCGTGGGCTCCAGAGCGCAGGCTCAGTAGTTAGTTGTGGTGCATGGGCTCAGTAGCTGTGGCACGCAGGCTCCGTAGCTGTGGCTCGCAGGCTCTAGAGCGCAGGCTCAGTAGTTGTGGCGCACGCGCTTAGTTGCTCCACGGCATGTGGGATCTTCCCGGATTGGGGCTCGAACCCATGGCCCCTGCGTTGGTAGGCGGATCCTTAACCTCTGCGCCACCCGGGAAGCCCTGGGACTGGCGTTTGCACTCACACTGGACTGGAGATTTTCTCCCATGAGAACTACACAGGCTCTATCGAATATTCTATTATGACTATTTCCCTGTTTGTGGCCCCCCCAATAGACAGGAGCTCCTTCCTTTGCTCAGTGAGTCCTCAGCTATTTACCAAACTCCTCCCCTGCATAATGTGCTGTTAATAAATGGCGAACAAAATGAACACTGTCCCTGCCTCATAAGAGCTGCTTACGTACTTGTCATCCTATCAGCCTTTCGAGCACGGTGTCTGGCACCCAGCGGTTGCTTCATAAATATTTGCTGAGTAAATAAATGATAAAACGAGTGCTGTCTACTAAAGACGACTTCATTACCCTCATCCCCTTTCCAATTTTAGAATAAAATTCATGGGAACAAAGTTTATAAAAGTGATCTTCACGGTCAATGTTTACACAGAGCATCTTTTTATTCCAAAAGGCAGAGATGAATGATATCTAAATATTTTCAGGCTGATAGACGTCTTTAAGCAACTCACATTCCTCTATAAAGATTATGCCAGTAACAGAATGCATGAAATCAGCTAAACTCTTAAGGAACTCCTTAGCACATAAGGACAGTCAACATAATCCAATTAGAAAGTAACACTTAAATGAACTTGAATCCTTCACCAGCCCTGCTGCCAAGGGCTGCTGAAAGCAGAGACCTGGGCCAAACTACAGCTGCAGAGGCTGCAACTGACATGCCAAAGAAGCTTCTGGAAGCCTTGTGTGATAAAACTCACACGTGATGAAGGCCCCTGTCTAATGTCTGTAGCCAGTGGGAACACTGTTTTCCAATTTTGAAACAGATCATTTCAAAACATAAGTGTTTTGGTTTTGATTTTGTGATTTGATTTTGATTCTGATTTGATTTTCTGAAGCTCAGACTATATAAACATGGCAGTGTTGACTGGATCATTTAAAAAAATGTGGTAAAAGGATACAACCAAAAGGGTCTCTAATTCATAATAATTAAAGGATTGCTCAATCAACATTAATAGTATATTAGAATAATCAAATATGTATTACGTGAAGGTATATTGGGCATAATGATATATTTTGACTCTATAGAGATTTACTGTCATTAACTGCTGTATACAGATGTGTAGGGTTTTCTAAAACTGTATGTACAACCTATATATAGGTAAAACTAAGTGCATTAATTATTTTGTACATATGTGCTGCGAAACAGGTCTTAAGATAAATTTTAAATATAGTTTCTAAAATAGACAGCTACCATCCCCCTGTCACTTATTTTACCAATTTTCCTAGAAGCACCTCTTAATAGATTGTACAAGGTGAACTTTGTAAAATGATCATGGACAATAAGGTATATGGAGTCCAAATAACTGTGGCCTCCTAAATTATGAAAAAAAAAACTGTGGTAAAATATACTTAACATAAAGTCCATCATTTTAACCATTTTAAAAAAATTTATTTATTTATTTGTTTATTTATTTTTGGCTGTGTTGGGTCTTCGTTTCTGTGCGAGGGCTCTCTCCAGTTGTGGCAAGAGGGGGCCACTCTTCATCGCGGCGCGCGGGCCTCTCACTATCGCGGCCTCTCTTGTTGCGGAGCGCAGGCTCAGTAGTTGTGGCTCACGGGCCCAGCCGCTCCGCGGCACGTGGGATCTTCCCAGACCGGGGCTCGAACCCGCGTCCCCTGCATCGGCAGGCGGATTCTCAACCACTGCGCCACCAGGGAAGCCCTTAACCTTTTTTTTTTTTTTTTTTTTGTGGTACGCGGGCCTCTCACTGTTGTGGCCTCTCCCGTTGCGGAGCACAGGCTCCAGACGCGCAGGCTCAGCGGCCACGGCTCACGGGCCCAGCCGCTCCGCGGCATGTGGGATCTTCCCAGACCGGGGCTCGAACCCGTGTCCCCTGCATCGGCAGGCAGGTTCTCAACCACTGCGCCACCAGGGAAGCCCGTAACCATTTTTAAGAGCACAGTTCCGTGGCATCAAGTACATTCATATGGTTGTGCAACCATCGCCACCATCATCCTCAGAACTTTTTTCATCTTCCCAAGCTGAAACTCTGTCCCCATTAAACACTGACTCCCCATTTCTCCCCACCCGGACCCTGGTAACCACCATTCTGCTTTCTGTCTCTATGAATCGGACAGCTCTAGGGACCTCCTATAAGTGGAAGCATATGACATTTGTCCTTTTAAGACTGGTGTATTTCACTTAGCATAATGTCCTCAAGGTTCATCCACGTTGTAGCATCCGTCAGGATTTCCTTCCTTTTCAAGGCTGAATAATATTCCATCGTATGTTTCCATCATGCTTATCCATCCGTGACATTTGGACGTTGTTGAAACTTCACGGTGCTATCAGTTCCCTCAGTCTGTTTGTGGAATCGCAGGCTCTGACCAGGGCACGGGGTCCGTGCCCACCGCTGGGTATGGGATACAGCCGAGAACCCCTCCTCCTTGGCCCCAGAACCGCCTCAGAAAGCCTGGAAGGGCCCAGGCTCGCAGGCTTTCACCAAGAGCTTCATAGTTGTGCGCTATGAACAGTTACGAATATCACCTTCTAGTCACAGTCGGGGTGGGGGCAGGGCACAGAGGGCAGACCTAGAACCCCCTCTGGATTCTCTCTCACTGTAACTGCGAGAGGCTGTCCCGAGCACAAAACTTCTGCAATCACGGAGAAACCCCGTGCCTGCGTCCGCACCATCACTTCAAATGATCTAAGGTCGAAATAACCGTCTCCTCTTCCATGTGCAGTGTCTCTTCTTACACGGGGCTATCCTGTCAGTTATCCCTGGTCCACGAGAAGAAGCCAACATTTTGAGACTTGATGCCTCTCGGCCCGCCGCTTCCCTCTTGGCTTCCTCCTCCGGTCTCCTCCCTCCTCCCCCAGGGTTTCTGTCCCGGACCTCCGAGCCCACTGGCCTCTCGGCAGCTTTGGCACAAGATGGAAGGCAGGAAGCAGTGGAGACGCCAGACTTTCTACCCCTCTGCCTCGCACGGCTTCTCTGGCCAGTGGCTGCTTCTCCTCTGCGGTTCCAGCTCCTGCCAGGCAGACACACTGGTTCTACCTCCCCTCTGATGGGCTCCCAACACGTCCCTCCAGCCCGAGGGGAGCAGCGGCTTCCTACTTTTGATAATCTTTGGGTTGCTGTATCATTCCTTTTTTGGACATAGTTGTTCTATTATCTCTATGACCAAGTCTCTTTGCTAAATGCCCGGGAGGACAGAAGCCTCCAGATCTTGGCTCATTCATACCCAAGAACACAGATGACCTTCCCCCTGGACCCTTAGCTCTAAGCGGCCAAGGCCTGCAGCACTCCACGCCTCTAGTGAGCCGTCCTCTCGTCCCCACCCCAGTCTCTGCCAGATGCCCACCTCCCAGAGACAGCCCCCCGCCCCCCGCTCCTTCCCACCCCAAGCCATGGCTAATTTTCTTTTCCAGGAGGCCCTCCCCTCCCCTCTCCCCTTGTTTAGACCCTACAATCGCCCAAGGCTTCCTTGCCCTTATCAGACAACAGTATTTCGCCTTTCCCATCCCCTGCAGTGTGGACTATTTGTTTCACTCCTGACCCCCCACTCAGCCTACTTTCCGCTTTTATTTAACTGTTTTATCTGGGTGCTAGTCTGTTCCCAGTAAGACTGTAAGCCCTAGAGGGCGGAGACAACACCTTGCATTTTATTCCTCAGCACTGAAAACAATACTCTGCCAAGCTTACATCTAATAAAATAATCATCAGACGAACAAGGAGAAGAGTCATAGTAGGTTCTCTGCGTGATGAACACATCTTCTCTCTCCCCAAAGGTAGCAACTGTTATGGTTGGATGGTGTCCCCCAAAAAGCTACGCTGAGGTCCTGACCACTGATACCTGTGAATGCGACCTTATTTGGAAATCAGGTCTTTGCAGAGGTCATCAAGAAGCGGTCGTACTGAGTTAGGCTGGGCCCTCATCCAACACGACGGGTGTTTCCATAAGAGTTTAAAGCTGGACCCATACAGAGACAGAGGGAGGACAGCCATGAGAAGATGGAGGTGGCGTGACGCTGCCACCGTCCAAGAAAATCCTGGGGCCACCGGAAGCTGGGAGAGGCCAGGACACATCCTCCGCCCCCTCAGAGACTGCAGAGGGAACGTGGTCCTGCGAAACCTCGATTGCAGCCTTGCAGCCTCCAGAACCGTGAGACAACAGCCTCCTGTTGTTTTAAGCCCCCCAGTTTGTGCCCCTTTGTTATGGGAGCCGCAGGAAACTAACACCACAGCTGAATCAAATGGTTACATCCCTATGGATAGGCTCTAGTGATAGGGTCCTCGTATCCTTGCTGGGCACAGGAATGATACTGAGTGTCTGTGGTAGCCAACACGAACTAGGAGGCGGTGATGGTGGTCCCACGCGTAGGGCCCCCGGTGTTGAAATGCAGAGTGTTTGAGCGCTGGGGCTAAGCCAGCTTCCTCCACCCATACCCACGAGTCCCAATCCTCCGAAGGATTCAAAGACACCTGCTTCACCAGCCCGCTCTGCTGTGAAAGGTTCACCTTTCCAAGAATGCTTCCCAAGTCAAATGATGTCAGACTTTCAATCTTTAAAATCTAGAATAACATTTCTATAAAAAACAATTTTTTGGCTTTGCCTATGACTTTTTACTTTAGTATTCCAATCAAGATAAAGTCAGGGCTTCCCTGGTGGCGCAGTGGTTGGGAGTCCGCCTGCCGATGCGGGGGACGCGGGTTCGTGCCCCGGTCCGGGAAGATCCCACGTGCCGCGGAGCGGCCGGGCCCGTGAGCCGTGGCCGCTGAGCCCGCGCGTCCGGAGCCTGTGCTCCGCGACGGGAGAGGCCGCAGCGGTGAGAGGCCCGCGTACCGCAAAAAAAAATAAATAAATAAAGTCAAGGAAAGCTTTTCATGACTGATTTTTAAAAAGAAGCTAAGAGAGCAAAAAGCTTTTTCTGATCATGTTCCAGATGCTACCATGCGTTTGGTTTCCGTTTGCCTACTGTGCCCTCGCCATTTTTTTTCTCAGTTTGTGATCCATGATCAAATGTACCAGAACTGTCAGTCAGGAGTGCACAGCTTTAGCTTCAGCTGTATACAGACTCTGCCCTCCCTCCCATACCTGGCGGCCCGGCCCCCGGGAGAAGCCCAGACTTACGGATTTGGAGGGAGAATGGTGTGTTGGCGATGCTGACGGAGGCCGGGCTGAGCTCTGGAAGGAGGACGAGCAGAACCTCTGGCCTGTGTCCGGAGGGGAACAGGAGGCGTAGATGCGATTTTCCAGTCGCTCAGGCTCATGCTTATAGGATTCGAGAGGAAACGTGTGCTGCTTGGTCACTTGGGTGGGTGTTGATGGAGAGGAAGAGAGGCCTGAAGTTGAGGAGGAAAGCACACAGGGCCGTTAGAAATCTGGCTGACACGGGGAAAGGGGCTTCCATCTACAAGGGCCCAAAATCTCAAATGGCAGGAATATAAAAGGTTAAATTCGGAATACTGGGGACAAGCTAGTAGGCAATGACTTCTAATCCCTTAGGATCAGCGGTGCCCAGAAATCCCCTCGCCACCCGACTTGAGTCGCGGGCACAATCCCCTTGCTGTGAAGGGGCCACCCCAACAGTTCAGAAGCTGTCGGGGTGAAAGACTTCTCCCACACGCGCTTCGGATGCTATTTTCCGCCACTGAGTCCAAGACCACTGGATCTCTCCTCCTCCCCTACGCGGCACGGTGCCAAGAGCACGCGCGCGGAGTGGAACCCATGTTCCTCGAGATGAGACCTAAGGAAGCTCATGAAGTATTCAGCAGAGACAAAGGTCAGGGTTGCAGAAGTCACCCGGCAACAAACGCCGGGGACCAGACGGGACGCGCGCGCCGTTATCGTCAAAACGCGCCACGCGAAGACGGCCACGGAGTGTGCAGTAGTGAGGGTCACCACGAAGATCAGCGCCGGGGCCGGCTTCGGGAAGGAAGGAGCCTCGCGGAGTGAAGACTGAGACGGACAGGGGCCAGGAAGAAGCGGGCGGGAATCGGTGACCAAGGACCTGCAAGGAGGCTCTGGGGACAGGAATCGGCTGGAGCGAGAGGCCGTGCACTTCGACACGGTTGGTACGATCCTGGGGGCCTGTCTCACTCACACCCAGCTGATTACACCATAAGATCACTGTCAGGGGCTGAACGGTTCTCCCCCACCCCCAGAGAGATACGGTGAAGTCCTAACCTCCGGTACCTGTGAATGTGGCCTTTGGAAATAAGGTCTTTGCAGATGGAATCAAGCTGAGATTATACCGGAGTAGTTTGGGCTCTTAACCCTATGCGTAGTGTCCTTATAAGAGGAGAAACACACACACACACACACACACACACACACACACACACACACACACACACACACACACACACACAGAGGTGAAGGCCATGTGATGACAGAGGCAGAGATCAGAGGGATGCCTCTATGAGTCAAGGAACACCAAGCACTGCTGGCAACCGCCAGAAGTTAGAAGAATGGAGGAAGGTGATCAAAAGTTATCAAAAGTTCCAGTTATAAGGTAAGTAAGTACCAGGGATGTCACGTACAAAATGACGACCGTAGTCTCAACACTGCTGTATGATATACAGGACAGTTGTTAAGAGAGTAAAAGTCCTGAGCTCTCATCACAAGGAGAAAGGTTCTTTTCCGTTTTCTTTGCTTTTTATTGTTTCTATAGAGACGAGGGATGTTAGCCGACCCTCTGCGATCATTTCACAATACACGCAATTCAAAGCATCACACGCTGTATGCCTTGAACGTATACAGAGATGCGTATCAATTATTTCTCAACAAAACTGGAAGAAGGCAAAAAGAAGCTAGAAGAGGCAAGGAGGGATCCTATCCAGAGTCTCAGGGAGAGCGCGGCCCTGCTGACACCTTGGTTTCAGACCTCCAGCCTCCGGAGCCATGAGAGAAAAAGCTTCTGCCGTTTTATGCCACCCAGTTTGTGGTACTTTGTTACGGCAGCTCTAGGAAATGAGTACAATAATGTCGCCTGATATTGATTTTTTTTTCTAAGATCAGACTCTGGATTTGAGTCTGATCTCTCACATTTATAGGTCACCGAATAAAATTTTTATTTTAAATTGGTTACTTGAAAATATTTAATCACGCAAGCCAAAGCAAAGACATCAGTAGACACGGTCCAAGGGCCATCCTCTCGCTCCTTCCGACCCTGACAAAGACTGGTCCGCCTACGGGCCCCCAGCCTGGGGCTCCTTCTCTGTGCTGCTCTGTGCCACGTCCAGACTCCTCTCACCCCATCGCTGTGCATTCCATCCTCACCGCCCCGAGCGGCCGCCTAACTCACCCCATCTCCCTCCTGCTGACTCTGCGGCCCTAGGAGCCTCCCACCCCTGAACTCAGCACATTTTTTCTGTACTGAGCGCTACCAGGGAACAACGAGCTGTTTCACACCAAACCAAATGTAAAGTAAGGAACTCTCTCCCCGCTCCCCGGCCCTCCCCCCGGCCCCCAGCCCCATCATCGGCCCAGAGCCGTCCTGGGCGAGGGGCAGGTGCTTGGTCAATGCCGGCCCCCAACAGGCAGAGAAAGGGAAGGGGACAGGGCCAAGGCTCAAGCTCAGTTGGAACCTTCCCTCCCATATTTCCCAGGCAGAAACATGAGGAGAGTAACCAGGTAAAGGAGGGATGTCATTCTCCAGGGACCCCTTACCCCACGGAACCATGCCACGTGGGGATGCCTGCCCCCCGGGGCCCCAGGCTGACCTGGGAGGAGCTCCAGGTGAAAGCAGGAGGTAGAATGCTGTCACCACGGTCTTGAAGGTCTCCAGACTTACGATCTGAAAGGCCTCTAAGAGCAGAGGCCCCTAAGTTTCCAAAACTTTTTGGAAAAATGTGTACCCCAAAGGTCTTGAGAAGCAAGGCCCGTTTGGAGATGGGGCTGGGGGAGTGAGGAGAGGAGGACGGAGACGGGGGACCCCCGAGCAGCTGGAGATCTGATGGCCCAGCAGCTCTGCAGGGGGAGATGCAGGCGCTCTGGCAGGCAGGCCAGGCTGTGGGTGATACCCATGGAGCAGGACTGAGGCCACAGGCCAGGCTGGGGCGGGCCCGAGCCTCTCAGGGGGCTGCGCCCGATGGGAGAAGGAAGCCCTCGGGCTGCTCTGCTTGTGGACGGGCCCCTCGCGGGCCTCAGGCCCCAGGGGCGGTGGCGTGGCCTTCACTGGCTCCCGTGACAGCCCGCCCACGCAGGCACCACGGTGCAGTGGGAAATGGCCTGGTCCCTGCTCCCAGCTCTCGCCTGGGCCACTGGACACAGAGGCCCTTCCTGTGCTTTCTTTGGGGTGTTCCCTGCATTCGGGGTTTGTGCTGGAGACCGAACAGAGGGGGAAAGAGAGCAGGACTGGGCGGGGGCCTTTTAGGCTCAAAAGCCTGTGCCACTGACCGCATCCTGACAACCCACAGGGACCCCTCAGGCCGAGCCCCTCGGGGGCCTGAGTTCTTCACATAAAGGACAAGCAGCCCCAGTGATCTCCGGCACCCTTGGCCAGCAGCAAGAAGCACCAGGGGGGACCCCACTCTGTCTCGCGGGGCTCAGTCTAGACCCGCCCCCATCTGGCGGCGACCCCGCTCCAGGCCCGCGGGGGGATTTTCCGAGGCCAGGAGAAATCAGTGCCGCGGAGGGGTCATTTCGGCAGCATCTCTCACGACTACAAACACGAGTTCCTCCCCAGCCATTCTGCCACCGGGCCTTCGGGCCGCGGACGTATTTGTGTCAGCACTAACCAGCCGGTGTCCGGGGCCATCCACCTCCCCGCTGCTTCAAAGCAGAGCCTGAGCCACACGCGCTCATCAGCAGGAAGAGGCTACATAAACCACCGCACGTCCACAGCCTTCTTCCCTAGGGAACACGGCAAGCTCCGCTGTCCTCCTCGTCCCCCAGACGGAGGGGTAGGTGAGGAGAGCAAACCGCAGAGCCGTCTGCATAGACGGATCCGTTGAGAGTTTCACAGACGGGCAAGAACCGGTACCCCTGCATCCCACTGTCTGCACTTGCCCAGTGTCTGGGAGGGACGGCTGGATGCAGAGGACGTGCCCTAGACACACACAGCCTCGGGGAGCTGCCCAGGAGAAGATGCCGGCCTTTCCAGCCGGTGGTGGGAACGGTCTGTTTCTGGTGGAACCAAACGGAACTCCACAGCCCTCAAGGAAGCTCCTCTCATGGAATTCTTTCCAAGTTCAAGAGGTGCATCCACCTTTCCACCTGGCCTCCTGCGTCCTCTCTCCTCCCTTCCCAGAGCAGGTGATTCCTGCTGGGAAACAGGATGATACCCTGAACTATGGGGCGGGGTGGTGGTGGTGGTGGTGGAGGAGGGGACAGGTAAAATGCTGTGTGGATTAGGAATGGGTGTAGCTTCGGGTCTGGGGCAAGAACTCCCCTAGAACCAAAACCTCGTCCCCTCTTTGCACTGAAACCGGAAACATCTCTAAGAGGGTGGAGTCTTACGATACCATCTTAACTGGTTACAAAATGCTGGGACACACTCTCGCTCTGTTTGCTCCTAGCAGCTCCCACCCCCACCACCCCCGAGAGAGAAAGGGGGCAGGTTTATGACCCCACCTCACAGGTGAAGAAACCGGGGCTTAGAAAAATTACGGATCCATTCACTTTAGCGAGTGAATGTCAGAGATCGCAGCCGGGTCCAAGTTCTAGACTGTCTTTGCCGTGATTAAACTGGAACATCGCCCAGAGCTAGAACACAAAGACTCAGACTCACACTTTGGGTGCGCGAATCACCCTTCCAGAAAGTGTGGTTTCACAGGCCAGGAGGAGGGAAGCGTGGGTGCCTGGAGGGACGTTGGTGTTGCTGAAGGACGGGAGGGGATGCAGGAGGGAGGGGGGGGGGGCTCCCTGCGGTGGCGGGGCAGCGTTGGCGGGGCGAGGATGGGTGCCTTCAAAGATGTTTTCTCTTCCGTGCCAGCCAGAAACAGTAGAGACATTTTCCCCAGAGAGATGCACACACTTACGCCACTTTAGCAGTGGGGGGGAAACTGTCTTATGAAAGGAAAGGGGGCCAGGTAAGCACGATATACCTAAATCTTTTTTTCTTTTTTTGAATATTGGTGTCGCAATAAAGGGAAAAATGGGGTAATGCTGACACAATCCTCCATTAGTTTTGACCTACTTTTTTGTCTGTTTGTTTATTTATTTATATTTTTGGCTGCGTTGGGTCTTCATTGCTGCACACGGGCTTTCTCTAGTTGCGGCGAGCGGGGGCTACTCTTCGTTGCGGTGCACGGGCTTTCTCATTGCGGTGGCTTCCCTTGTTGTGGAGCACGGGCTCTAGGCACGCAGGCTTCAGTAGTTGTGGCACACGGGCTCAGTAGTTGTGGCACACAGGCTTAGCTGCTCTGCGGCATGTGGGATCTTGCCGGACCAGGGCTTGAACCCATGTCCCCTGCGTGGGCAGGTGGATTCTTAACCACTGCGCCACCAGGGAAGTCCCCCCATTCCTTTTAAAGAGACCAATTTCTTTCTTTTTGTTTTTGTTTTATTGCTTTTGTTTTTTGACTTAAAACAGCAATAAATGTTTATTAATTCACGCAGTTTCAGTGTGTCAGGAATTTGGGAGCAGCTTAGTTGGATGGTTTGGGGTTGGAGTCTTTCATGAGGCTGCAGTCAAGGCTCCAGTCCCAATTCATTTCCTAATTGTAGGATAAACTGCCAAACTCAGTCTCTCAGGAGAACCATATGTCCGACTGGCCAGCTGCTATGGGCCAGGTCAAGATGCAGCAGACAAGTCCTATCTTCCAGTCTGGCTGGAGGAAATGCGACAAAAGCAAAACCAGCATCAACACCACCAGCAGCACTCAATGGGCACCAAGGGTGAAATGCCTGTAAGGCCAAAACCGGGGGCGCTCGGAGAAGGGGCCGGAGGGGCGGGAACGTCCCACGGACACACCCTGAAGAGCTGGGCCTCAACTCCGGAGGATGAAAAGGGTCTACCTCTGATTAAGACAACTTTCCCATGGGCCTAGACAGCACGGAGCTGTGGCAACAAAACCAAGAAGGACAGACAGGCCCCCCCGCCCTGTTCTTCCGAGAAGGCCCTCCCTCCTTCCCCTGCTCCTTGAGGTCTGTGTTAGCGCTGCCGTCCGCCTCTGAGAGGGAACAATGCCTCCGAGTCTCCCGAGGCTGCAGCCAGGGCCCGTGAATAGGCTCAGTGAGTGAACAGAAACGACTCCTGGCAGCCACACCAGACACCAGGCCAGTGGCTCCAGACACCAGGGAGCCATGAGCTGGTGACTTCACAGGGCCAGGCTGTGCTGGCGTGAGATACGTCTGGAGAGAAGGGGAGGAAGGGGGATAGCGGTGCCACTGGAAGAAAGCAAACAGAGGCGGCGGAGGGGTGCAGAGGAGAGGCCTGCATTCCAGGAGCCTCCAGATCCAGGCCTGGTCTCACCACTACCTAGCCAACCCCGTTTGGTAAAAATAAACCGGGTAGACAAGATGGCCGCGAGGTGTGCACCTGCGCGCGCTCCCCCCTCCCTCCCCCCTTCCTTGGGCGGCACCAGCCTTTTTCCTGCACGTCAGCACTTGGCTAACAAGGCTAACGAGGCTGCGTCTGAAATACCAAGGAAGAAAAACCGAAATGAAAAAATTCGTTTTCCAAGCACCTAAACCCAAGAACTGCTGTTTCTCGTAACAGCGGTTTAAACAGAGATGCTAACAGCAAGTGGAGTTGTCGCCTCTGCGGGGCTGCAGCCGCGCCCCTCAAAGTGAATTTGGAGGTTCTACACACTTGGTAGCCAGTACCTGCTGGGACCAGATGCTGTGGCCACTCGTTCCCCAGGTGCCCCCCTCCCGATCCCTGCAGACCAAGACGTGGGCTCCCGGCACCGTGCCCGGGCCCCCTCGATCCAGATCGTGAAGGTGGAGGAGATCGCAGCCAGATCACTGCCACCGACCAGCATTCAAGCAGATCCGCGAGTCCAAGATCAAATGTCCTCTGCCTCACCGGGTCCTCCGTCGCCAGCACAAGCCACGCTTCACCACCAAGAGGCCCAACACCTTCTTTTAGATGCAGGGCCTCCCTGTCCCCAGGCCTGCCCAAATAAAACTCACTGGAAAAACCCGGTGCTCAGGAAAAAAAAAGAAAAAGAAAAAAAATTTCATTTTGTTCCTGATCTTAAACATCCTTGCTGACCATTGTTCCAAGAGCACGGAGTGAGAAGAACAAATTTTCAATTTACACTGGATGGGGGTTTGCTTACGTGCGGCTTTTAAAACAACTAACTGGGCTTCCCTGGGGGCGCAGTGGTTGAGAGTCCGCCTGCCGATGCAGGGGACGCGGGTTCGTGCCCCGGTCCGGGAGGATCCCACGTGCCGCGGAGCTGCTGGGCCCGTGAGCCGTGGCCGCTGAGCCTGAGCGTCTGGAGCCTGTGCTCCGCGACAGGAGAGGCCACAGCAGTGAGAGGCCCGCGTACTGCAAAAAAAAAAACACCAAGCAAAACAAAACTAACTACGCATCACAGAGATGGGGGTGGGTATTGTTCCTAACTCTGGAGGGATGGCGACAAGGCTCATGGGAGGATGGTGATACAGACAGCGTGTGTCAAAGTAAATGCCCCAGCCAGGGAGAGGCAGGGCCCCCTGCTGCTAAGGGACCATGCCACAGAGAGGGGCATCAGGAGGGACAGAAGGCCCCGGGCAGCAAGAGAAAGACAAGCAGGGTGTGCGCATGCTGGGGTCCGGTCTGCCCTGTGGAGAGGGGTCCTCGTGCAAAGGTGCACCGCTGGCGTCCGTCAGACACGAGCGTGTTCCCCACCCCGGGCTGATGTCGATGAGACCAGAGGTGCAGGGGCAGTTCCCCAGGGCTGGTCAGCAGATGCCATTCTAGGGTCACAACAAACACCCTGGAGCCTCACTGGCCTCCGTCCAAGCGTCCCTTCCTCAGGCCCGGAGAGGATGGGGCGAGGACAGGAGCGGCTGGCCTGAGCCAGGCCCTGTCCGGCAGGAGGGTCTGCAACGCTCCAGACACGCCGTCCCGGTACAGGTGGAGGCACCCGTGGATGGGCCCCTGTGCCTCTTTGTGAATTCCCAGGCCACAGGCTCACCACCGTGTCCACCAAGCACGGCGAAGGATGCGCGATGGGGCTGCCACTGACTCAGCAGGGCGGGACAGCCAAGGAGGTGGGGGGGGGGATAACCTGAGGTGGAAACTCTGGAAGGAAAGGAAATCTCCGCCTCGCTCCTCCCTGCGGTGTCTTTCAGGGTAACCTACGGGAGCCTGGGAAATACAAAGGCAGTGTGAGTTCTGTGTCTAAACAGGAAGCTGCGTCATCAGGAAATCTGGGCCCAAACCTGAGACCCTGGTGAATCCTGGGCACAGGCTTGACCTGAGGTCTGAGGCTCGATGGTAGATTTCTAGGTCCTTCTTGATTTTTTTTTTTTTTTTTAAATGTGTGTCGGGGGCGGGGGAAGCTTCGCGACATTGGACTTGGCAATGATTTCTTTTTTTAATTATTATTTTATTTTATTTATTTATTTTTGGCTGTGTTGGGTCTTCGTTTCTGCGCGAGGGCTTTCTCTAGTTGCGGCAAGCGGGGGCCACTCTGCATCGCGGTGCGCGGGCCTCTCACTATCGCGGCCTCTCTTGTTGCGGAGCACGGGCTCCGGACGCGCAGGCTCAGTAGTTGTGGCTCACTGGCCCAGTTGCTCCACGGCATGTGGGATCTTCCCAGACCAGGGCTCGAACCCGTGTCCCCTGCATTGGCAGGCAGATTCTCAAGCACTGCGCCACCAGGGAAGCCCGTCCTTCTTGATTTTAAGGAACCACCCATGTCCGGTGGCAGCTGGACTTTCCGGGGCTTGAACTCTACTCGAGGGGAAACCAGACTTCTCCGGCCTCCGGGGGCTGGGGTCTCCCTGGGTGCCAACAGAAGCGGGCACTCTCCTTTGCTCAGGAGGACGGTTGGACCGCCCAGCCCGGGCACAGCTCGTGTGTGGCCTGGGTCTGTCCCAGCCCGGTGGTGGTCTGCTCCGAGGCTCTGGGCAGAGTATCCCTGAAGAGTCCCCGTAACTTTTCCACTGAACTTTGGAGAACTTTCTGCCTCCGTTTCCCTTGGTCTGGGCAGTCCCCCATCTCCATCCCTGGAGCCTCACCCAACACGCTGGGCAGGACGTCTGAGTCACCCGGTCAGCTGAGAGGCTCTGGGCCCACGGTTCTCAAACCCGGCTGAGCAGGGTCACCGGGCAGCTCGGAGGATACGAAGTCTCAGGTCCTAAGGATTCTGTTGAGTGGGTCTGAGGCAGAGCCTGGGAATCTGCATTTCTGAAGTTCCCCAGGTGATACAGGTTGCCAGACAAGTTTGGAACCATTCATTCAATCCAACCTCCTCATTTTACAGATAAGAGACTTCTAAAGTAACTCTAGTTCCCATTCTTCGTGGCCCGTGGAATGAGGCCTCAGCCCTCTCTCTCTCTCACAGCTCCCTTCTTTGAGAGCAAATTCTCTTCTTTCTGAGTTCCAAGCCCCCTGCCTGGCCTCTGATGGAAACTACTCTTCCTGAAGCCCTTGACCGTCTCACGCAGAGACTCCCTTGAGTTACGTCTCGTCCCAAGGGCCCCCGCTCCTTTCTAGCTGGCTGCTTTGAGACCTAGCCCCAAATGCTCCAGAATCACCCATTTCTGAAAAGATGCTCTCCTGGTGTCCTCTCTACCCCGTCCACTCCACCAGGGCCCCTCTCTCAGGGGTAGAGTTTTGGGACTCTTCTCCAGAAACGGGCTTGGATAACTTTACACCCAATGGCTTTGGCTCTGGCCATACGTGAGCTTACCCTCAATTCATATATTAATTTGGAATAAGGTTTGGGGCTGCATGTTTTGCTTATAGACTCTAAGAGTCTGTTTTACAATCTTTTATCATTGAAACTATCCAAAATCTGTTGGAGATGGAAGTCATTTTGGAGTCAGTCAAAGCATGGTGGTAACGTGGTAGGTGAAAAATTCTTTCTTCTAAGAAAACAAACTCTTTTAGGACATTTTCTAAGGTTCTTATTCTCCTAGAAGGAACGCCGGAAAAGCTGCAGTTTTACAGGGCTTTGTATACCCAACAGCATTCTGGACCTAGTTGTTAAGTAGTTGGCTCTAGCGTGTGGATTTTTGCATGGGTAAACCGGCAAAAGGAAACGAAACAGAAACAGTGGTCGGCGGAATGTCGAGGGCATTCACAGGGGTAACTTCGGATCAGTTCCAGCAGTCTGGTCCAGCCTCTTGTCTGTCTGGCCTTTGGAAGAGCTGTGCCCTTTTCATGCTCCTCTGGAGGCCTGAGTTCTGCTTCGTGGCCCCCAAATGTAACCCTAGCTACTTCACTACAGCAAAAGATAAGAGCATATGTGCCTTTTGATGTGGAACCTCAAAGGCACTCCTCTGCAAAGGGACGAGAAAAAAAACACACGCACACCCCTCAGTGGCTTTGTAAGAGGGAGAGATTCTAGAACAATCGGTTCCCATATAAAGCAGTTTCTAAAAGACAATTTGCTAAGGATTCGACAATGTAAGGGAAATAGCTACGCCAGTGCCCTCCGATGCTGGTCTCCGTGGAATCACAAAAGTAAGAGGCATCCTCTGGTGTCACCCAGGTTAATTCAGCCGAATGTGACAGAGTCAGGGTGGCTCCCACCAAGTGAATCGGAGCGGTGGAAACGGTGGTGGGTGACCTTAGGAGACAAATGTTCCGTGATCTCATTTTACAGTGGAGGAAACGCAGGCCCCGGGAGGTGATGTGTCAGGGCCATGGGCGACAGCTAGGACGGAAGCTGGACCACGCACGGCAATGACACGGGTCTTCAGACCCCCAGGCGGGCACCTGCCCTGAGCTCTGAGAGGGTTCAGACTCGGATTCACCAGCGTGAGTGTCAGGGCAGGAGGCCATCTGTGTAGGTGAGAGGAAAGAGCGCATGTTCCCACGGGGGTACGGCGGGTGCATGGGCTCAGAGCCGGGAGGGTGGCATTCGGGGTACCCACACCATTGCATGCAGGCTCCTCTCCCCGTGCCCGCCAGCCACCCCAAATGTGCCCACAGGCTGCACAGGGTGGAGGGGGTAGTGGCCAGCCCCGACTCAGACATGCTGGGTTTGGGAGAGGGGGAGGAGAGTCTGTCCTCGGTCGGGGTGGTGACCGTCATTTTCCGAGAGCACGTAAGGGAAGGACACTAACTCAGCAGGAGGCCACGGAGTTTCATACTCGCTGGCTGGTGCCGAGGTGCCCGGGGGCAGGGGACAGGCTTTCTGACACTGGCCACAGGTGGGGCCCGAATATGTCTGGGCGGGAGCCCTCCTCGTGCCCTGCACTGCTCAGATGTGCCCTTAGGTCAGGACTAGCTGCTATGCAAGTTCAGACAAGTCTCTCTGACCTTGATCTCTCTGAGATGCCTGTTTATAACACAGCACCGTCCAGGCAAACTGTCCTGGCAAAGCCAGCCCGCCGGTACTCGCTGTGATGTGAATCGGTGGATCTGGTTTGAGGGTACGCTTGGAATTGGCCCTGCTGAGACGGGACTGCAGTTCCGCACAGGGAGAGGCAAGACCGGGCCTCTTCAAGAGTCAGCGGAGCCTCTGCCTGGAAACGCCCCCGTGCTGACCAGGGGCTCTGCGCCGGGCCTCCCCTCCCTGCGCCTGGGACACCAACCCTCCGCGGCTCTCCCTGCTCCGTCTCCAGCCCCTCTTGGAATTCCTCTCTGTTCACTCCCCGTCACCTGTTTATGATTCCAGCTGACGGGGAAACCTGCCACTCGGAAGCTCCCAGGGAGGACTTTTAAAAATCTGAAATGGTACCTTGAGTTATTCCTACACTGTCTGCAACTCGCGTGCTGGAACCACTCGGAACCCGTGATGCTATAGCTCCCCTGGCGCGGACCGCGGGCGCCCCCGGCTCATGGAGCGCGGTCCCTCCCGCCGTGCTCGGCGGCCCCCCTTAGGGTGGCTTCTGGGCTGTTTAGCCGCACCACTTCTCCATGCTGGACTCAGTATGGGGGAGGAGGGGCCGTGGGGACCTAGGAGGAGCTCCGAGCCCCCGTCCCCTCCCCGAGGGGTGTGCGGTCACTTCCGGACGTGCAGCCCCCGAGGCGTCTGGAACGCACCTCCCTACCAGGCCGTTTGCAAACCACCCCTTTGGAAAGCCCTGTTCTGCCCAGCAGGCGGAGGAGGCTGAGGCCCGGAGCCGGGGAGCCGGCTGGCGGGTGAGTGTGATGCCAGCTGTGGCCTCCCGCTGGGCGCCCAGCAGGCCAGGTGGCTTCCGGCCAGAGCTGGCATCCCTCCCCTCCCCTCCCCTCCCCTCCACGGGGCGCTGGCGGCGGCCGCTGCCACGGGACTCCGACGAGGGCTCTCCTATGGCTCTGTTGACTCAACACACCACCTGACACCACCCGCCAGGCCTTCTGGGTGTAAGCAGTCAGTGACATGGGTGGCGGGTATGTGTGAGACCGGGGTGGCCTCCAGCAGGGCGGGCATCCAGGCCGAGCCTCTGCCACCGGTGCTGTTCCTCTGGGGCGGGTCTGAGCTCCAAGCTCTCCTCATCCTCCTCACGGAGAGAGGGGCGGAGAGCACCCCCCAACCCCCAGGGTTGAATGGGTAGACTCTCCACGGAGGACCAAGAGGGGAGGAAAGAAAGCTGCTGACAGAAGGGAAGCAAGCATCTCAGGAGGGAAACACACGTCCTGGCCGCGTCCTTCTAAAGACAACCCAGAACCTCCAACAACAGCAACGCAAGAACAGCTCCGGGAGTTCAGGACCTTGTAAAAGATCACAGCATCTTTCCTGCACTTTCCCTGGTAACAACTCCACCAGAGGGAACTGGACAAGGGACCGTCTTTCCGGGGAGCCTAGAATTCCTCACCCTCCCGAGGCCGACCTACAATAACCACCACCATCAGCGCTTGTTTCACGGACGGCGAGAAGGCAGCCCCTACGTGCAGGTCCCCTTCCGAGTACCTCACCTGCTCGATCGATCTCTTTGATGCCCCGGGCTCCCCTCTTCTCCAGCTCATTTTTACCTGAAAGGCGCCATCCCCGTGAATCGTGGACAACGAGATCAAGGCTGGCGGGAGAGCAGTCACTGCGCACGCCACGAGGAGGGGGCCGCAGAGGGCGCAGGGCCGCCTCCCCGGCCTCAGTGGTACCCAGTTAGCACGCTCTGCCTCCAAGTCACCTTCTCCCTGGCTTTCTAGAATCGGTGTGTGAGAACTGAGGTCCACATGCTGTGCTTGGGGAAGCGGGTTTTCCCCCCCTGATCTTCTGATTCAGTCCACAGCTTCAGCATCTACTGCTGGCTAAGTTCCTCTTTTGTAAAGCCTCCAGCTGGTTTCTGGAGTTTTTTATTCTTCCTTTTTATGTAGCGTGCACCTTCTGACATTATCAAGTTACAGGATGCTGTAGTTACGTCTTCACAGACCTCGTCTCCTTCACCGAGTGCGAGCGGGAGTGAGTCGTCTTATCACCGTGCCCCCTGCAGGCACGGAGCCTGGCGCGCAGACCCGCCTCAGTAAATATTTGCAGGACTTACGCGGCACCCGCTTTGTTCAACCAACTGCTCAACAAAAGCACAGTCCATAAAAGAACAAATGAGGGCTTCCCTGGTGGCGCAGTGGTTGAGAGCCCGCCTGCCGATGCAGGGGACGCGGGTTCGCGCCCCGGTCCGGGAAGATCCCACGTGCCGCGGAGCGGCTGGGCCCGTGAGCCGTGGCCGCTGAGCCTGCGCGTCCGGAGCCTGTGCTCCGCAACGGGAGGGGCCGCAACAGTGAGATGCCCGCATACCGCAGAAAGAAAGAACAAATGAATAAATCGGATTCATCAAAATTTAAAACTTAAGCTCTTTTTTTTTTTTTTTTTTTTTTTTTTTTTTTTTGCGGTACGCGGGCCTCTCACTGTTGTGGCCTCTCCCATTGCGGAGCACAGGCTCCGGACGCGCAGGCCTAGTGGCCATGGCTCACGGGCTTAGTTGCTCCACGGCATGTGGGATCTTCCCGGACCAGGGCACGAACCCGTGTCTCCTGCATCGGCAGGCGGATTCTCAACCACTGCGCCACCAGGGAAGCCCTAAAACTTAAGCTCTTTAAAAGATACTGTTAAAGAAAGGAAATAACAGGGAGAAAAATAGTTGCAAAACACATATGTGATAAAGGACTTGTATCCGGAATATATAAACAACTCTCAAAACTCCGTAATAAGAGAACAAATAATTCAATTAAAAAGAAAAGTGGACAGAAGATTAAATAGATACTTCACCAAAGAGGATATACAGATGGCAGGCACACTGAAAGATACTCAACATCATTAATCATCAGGAATCTGCACATTAAAACTCCAATGAGCTACCCCTACAAACCTCTTAGACTAGCTGAAAATGTTTTAAAAAACGGACCATACTTAGTGCTAGGGAGGATGTGAAGTAACGGGAACTCTCATACATTGCTGGTGGGAATGCAAATTGGTGCAGCCAGTTTGGGAAGTAGTTTGACAGTTTCCTATGAAGTTAAACATACATTTACCATATAACCCGGCAACACCACTCATAAGAGAAATGAAAACTTTTATTCACACAAAAGCCTGATGCAAACGTTTATAGTGGCTTTATTCATAGTTCGAAAATAGAAACCACCCGAATGTCCTTCAACTGGTGAATTAATAAACAAACTGGTACCTCCATACCATGGAACACTACTCAGTAATAACGAGAAAGAACCACTGATACGTGCAACACCGTGATTCACAGATGCACTTTGCTAACTGAAAGAAGCCAGACCCCAAAGGCTACATACTGGATTTTTTCATTTATATGACATTCTGGAAAAAGCAAAATTATAGGGTAGGGAAAAATGATAGGCTCCCGGGGGTTGAGAATGGAGGAGGGGAGAAGTTGACTGTAAAGGGGCCTGAGGGAATATTTGGGGGTGATGGAATTGTTCCCTGTCTTGATGGTGGTGGTGATTATATAATTATATATGTTTCTCAAAACTCACAGAGCTGTACACTAAAAAGGGTGAATTTTACCGTGTGTAAACTCTACATCCATAAACCCGATCGTTCGTGGAAGTTCTCTAACATGAGTTTGACGGGCTGTCTGTGTGGTCCAGGCTAATGGGGCGGGGGGCACCTGGTACCAACTCCTGTGGGTCTTAAAGGATGAAGGGTGGGCTCTGAGCGGTAGTCCTAAGCTTTCCAACAGAAGTACCACCTTGGCCCAAGACCTGCTCCATTAAAAATAGCAGCTGGAAACCCCTCCCCCCTCTGGCCTGAAGGTCATCTCAGGAGACAGGCTGGAGCCACCGCTGCTGAGCAGGGGAAAGAGTGAGGTGTTGGCTCTGGAGCACCCTGCATGCCAGCCTGTGCCCTCCAGGCTGCCGGGAAGGCAGGGCAGTGGGCGAGGACTGGAAGGTCAGAGCCAGCAGGAGAGGCAGGCCTCACATTCCATGCCTCGTCCAGGGCAGCACTGTGGCCCCAACAAGTGACATCTTCTTCGCGGGGCTCCCGGTAGGACTGAGCTCCCAGAAAAGCCCACGGCCAGTGCAGGAGGCCCCGGGGCTCTTCTCCTAGGGCCACACGGGGGTTCCAGAGCAAAGACGCAAGGGCGAGGCCCTCGCCAGGTGGCTGCTGGCCCAGAGCAGCTTCTGCAGAAGTGAAAACGCCCACCTCTCCTCCCAGGCTCCCGTCTCTCCCGTGAGCCCCCCTTTGCCTGCTCTGTGCACACAGCCCTTCCAGGTCTGCAGAGGGTCCCATGCACCTGCACATCTTCAGGGCTTACCTCACTATTTCTTTCTGCTTCTAAAAATTGTGGTTTTGTTTTGTTTAGAAACCTGCATGCCGAGTACATGCATGCTTATGAACAGCTGACAAATACGTTAGTAGAGCTTTCTGAAAAAGATAATTTGTTGATCAGAACTCTCTAACCTTTTTTAAAGTTATTTTTAATTGTGGTAAAATACACAGAACATAAAATCTACCATCTGAACCCTTTTTAAGTGTTCAGTTCGGTGGCATTAAATACATTCAAATTGTTGTGGAACCATCACCACCACCATCCAGGCTCATAACCTTTTTTTTTTTTTTTTTTAATTGGCTGCACCCCAACGGCATGTGGGACCTTAGTTCCCCGACCAGAGATCGAACCTGCGCCCCCTGCAGTGGGAGTGCGGATTCTGAACCACTTTTTCATCTCCCCAAACTGAAGCTCTGTCCCCATGAAACACTGTCTCCCTGCTCCTCTCCCCGGGCCCGACACCCACCATCTACTTTCCGTTCCTGTGAATCGGACTCCTCTAGCCCCTCATACAAGCGGGATCATCCAGTGCTTGTCCTTTCGTGCTGGTTTCTTTCACGCTCCTCAGGGCTCTTTCTTGTCGTCGCAGGGGTCAGAATGTATTCCTTTTTAAGGCTGAATAAGAGTCTGGTGCATGGCCAGACCCCAGAGTGCTTTCTTTTCAAATTCCCTCCCAGCTTTGCTATTGCTTTGCCATTGCTCTGTTTCTCCTCCTAGGTCTCCGACAGCCCTTTCCTGTGGTGGCAGCAGCCTCCTTGTAGCCGCGTAGCCCGGCTTCCACGCGCTCCTCACGCAGGATGCGAAGGGCCCGGAACAGGGGGTCGGGGTGTGTGATGCACACACCGTCCCTAAAGACCCTGTGGGGACGTCCCCCCTGTCCCTGCTGGTCAGAATCCGCCTGTCTTAACCCCCGCGAGGGCTGTCCCTTCTTCCGGGCCCTGGGTGCGTGTGAGGCCACGGTCACGGGACCAGGGACAGGTCATCACGCTGGCGGTGGTGGGGAGGCCAGGGAGGCGCCAGATGGTCCTGGCCTCCTGCAGCCAAGCTTCCGAGGTGCTAGCTGGGCAGCCCTGCCAAGGTCATGTGACATTTACATGACACCCGGTGAGGCTGCTGCGGTGACATAACCGGGGGAGGGAGGGGCGGGGGGTGTGTCCCCTGGGCACGGAGCCTGCAGCTGCGCCCAGTCCGATGGCTCCGTGCTGTGTAAATTAAAGCCCTGGTCACCTGTTCTTCCATGTCACGGCTTAACCCGCGCCCTCTGACGTGACCACGGAGTCATGAAGAGCGTCCCCTTCAGTGCTCTTCTCTGCCTTCCTTTCCCCGAGGAAGCCATTTGAGAAAACACATACCAGCTTCCTGGGGAGGATGAGGCAGATGCCCCAGTGTGAATTAGTCGAGCGACTCGCAGCGAGGACAAGCCCTTCCCAGCCGGCGTGGGGTACGGGCCGTTCTGTGGGTTCGCTCGTGAACGTGTTCACGCGGGGCTCTGAGGGCCAGCCTCGAGCTGGACGCTGTGCCGGAGGCTTTGAACGCCCTGATGGGAAATACAGTCCCAGCCCTCGTTCAACTCATTCTGCAACAACTTCAGCGCAAACTCCAGCCCTATTGCCCACAGGGCTGCTTCTGTGTCATCTGCGCCTCAGTTTAGCCGTCAGTGGGATGGACGAATCAAACTTGAACTCTTGAACGGGATACCTCCGCTGGGAACAGGCCAGCTGAGCTCCCGAAGCGTGCTGAAAGCCGTCCTCTTCACGGTGGTCGGAGCAGAAGCTGCAAGCCTGGGCTCTGGCCCAGCCCTCAGCCCGGCGTGCACACCTTCAGAGTGGGCCCACGGGGGGGCTTTGGTCCGCTGGACACAGATGGAAACCACAGGCACTGCAGCCGCCGGACTCAACGTAGTCGGGGGTTCCTCTGGCGGAGGAGGCGGACCCCACCCCGTGCACACTCGACTCCAGCTCTTCAGGGGCCGGAGGGCGTGGGCTTGAGGCCGGCACCAGGGCCCAGCCTGGCCTGCTAGAGTCCCCAGCACGTCCCTGAAAGCCCAGGCGTCTGGCCTCGTATCAGGGTTTCCTCCCAGCCCCTGCCAAGGCTGCCGGGGGCTCTACAGGCCTTTGCTCTCTTTCAGTCCCCCAATTCCTCCTCCTCCACCCCTTCCTCCTCCCCTCCCCCTCCCCCTCCTCCCCTCCCCCTCCCCCTCCTCCCTCGCTCTTTACCATTCGGCGTGTGGCTCTGACAAAGCCTCAGCCAAGGCTAATGGTGCTTTCAGATAAAACTACAGCCCGCCTGGGGCCTTCTCAATGCCCCGTGTGGCAACCTGCAGCGTCGGAGAGGCAGCAGGGTCCCCCAGCCGGGCTCTGGGACAGCATGATGCCATGGGACCTTATGTGGGCGTGGCCAAGTGGCTGCTCTGGTGACCTGGGCAGGTGGGGACGCGGGGGGCTTTGGGGGGACAAGCTGCGGTCACTGGTCTGCAGGCCGGGCCTCCGGCCGGGTGTCATGCAGCTCCGAATGTCGTCATTCCTCCTCTGACTCAGAACAAGCATGTCTTTTTGCTGCCTGAGTACTGAAAGCCATCACCCCCAGTTACAAAAGGCTCCCCCCTCGACCGCCCACCCGTCAGTATCAAACTTTGAAAAATCCAGGGTCTTAGGGTTTAAACCCCCCGTGGAAAAAGCAGGTTCCAGATCCCGGTGCGGGCAGGGCTGGGAGAAACCTCCCTCTCCTCCCAAGTCAGGGAGAAGGGGACACGGCCGGGAGGAAAGGCTGGGTGAAGGGGCAGCCCAGGGGGAAGGCCAGAGGCCGGAGCAGGCCGCTCTAGGCCGAGCTCGCTAGTCCTCTGGCCGCAGAGGGCCCGAGAGCCGCCCAGCTCGGCGCCCGGCCGCGGAGCGCGGTGAGTTGGCCGATCCAGGGCCGCCTTCTTCTCCAGGCCTGCTGGAGCCCCGGCTGGCTGCCCCCTGCAGGCCCAGCCCCTCCCTCCGGCCCACCTGCTCCAGATCCTTGGTGAGAGGGAAGAAGAAGGCACCTGCCCTCGGGGTGCTGCCGGATGGAAGAGGGGCCGTGGGGCAGGCGGTCCTTCACATCTGAGTCAGTGGGACCCAAGCAAGTCCGGGCACTGCCCCCGCCCCCAACATCAGCAAAGCAAAGCAAGGAGCGGACCCAGGGGACAGGTAGGCCGAGGCAGGCGTCGGGTCCTGACGGATCAGAACCTCAGAGGCACTGAAATCGCACCAAACTGGCCCCCCCTCTCTGCCTGGCCTCTCCACCTCCAAGACACAAAGGCCCAGGGGCACCAGGACAGAGAAGGCCGGGTGCAAAGGGTTGGGGCGAACCCAAGCAAATTCCCGTCTCTGAGGGAGAAAGCCTCTGGATGTCTGGAGCTTGGCCTCCCCGCCTACCCGCCCCGGGCACCCAGAGATGCAGTCTGTGTCCCTGGGAAAACCCACTTCTGTGGAAGGTCCTGTAGCCAGTCACACTCTAGTGCAACGACTACCAAGCTTAAATGGTAGGGTTTCAGTTAGAAGGAAACAACCTCCAAGTCAGCAGCCTTCCCAGCAACCCTGAGCAGTACCCCTAAACACCCTGATGATGTTTGAGGCCACCCTTCTTTCTCTGACCTTGATCCCATCCTCCTCCTCGGGCCGAACTGTCCCCTCTTGATAGCTGGGGTGTCAGCTGTGAAAAGCTCACCCTCGTTTTAGGAGGAGACAGCTGAGAAGCCAAATGAACAGTTATCACGAGGGCACGGCTGCGCTGAAGACCGCTGGGCAGAGGTCCTGCCTGGTGACTAGAGAAAATCCCCCACGAAGCTTGCTTTCCTCCCTTGGGCGAGGCTGCTGCCGGCGGAGTCCCAGCAGATCTTGGGGAGACTGGCCTGGGGGCTTACGGGCAAGGTTATGGTCTCAGCCCCCTGCTGAGAAAGAGGAGCGAGGGTTACCGCGAGAGCCTGGGGGGTGCCTCAGAGTCACTGGGCTAGAGGCAGGGGAGAAACATTTCCCTTTCATTGTCCCGGCTGCCTTTAGCATGAAGGAGGAGGGTATAAAGAGCTTCCCCCCCCTTCCCGCTGGAGATGTTTATTTTTCAGTTAAGACACGGCAAAGGGGCCTTTCAGGGTATTCCTGCTTTGAAATAATCCATCAATGAGATGGTTAAGTCTTCACCGGGCACCTAGGGCACCTACTGCACAGCGAAGTGTTTGGACGGGGATAAAAAGGCGCGAGCCAGAGAGCCTGTGCTTGGGATAACGGGTCGGGCAGAGGAGACAGAAAGAAATGTGCAAGCCCATTAAGCCACAGGGCAAGAATACGATTAAGTATGCATAAATCCTTTTTGGAAAAAGAAAAGGTATTCATAAATAAATGAAAGTAAGATAAGATAAGGAGGCTGGTACACAGCAGAGCAAACGCAGCAGAGCTGTAGGCGCGGTGAGGACGTGGCTCTTCGATGAGGCTGGTCTTTGCCAACGATGGGGATTAGATCAATTGGGGGAGGTGGGGGGAGGGGTGGTGGAGGGGGAGAGTGTCGGCTGCCATCATCCGTCGCAAAGTACTGCCCGCAAACTGCAAAAACAGGAAGCCCCCAAAGGAGATCGCCAGGTCTGCCGATAGTTTGCTGCATCCGAGATGCATAAAATAGTCCCACGGATATCTTACAAGGCATGCAGTTCGGAGCGATGTGGACTCTGTCTTAATATTTAGTAGGAAAAAGGTCACTGAGTAAGTCATTGCAAAATATTTTCTGTCCCCCAAAGGAGAACGGGAGGGGACTTTTGGCAGCCCTCTCTCTGGCACCCCGATCTTTTAAACGGAGTGAATTAAGCATCGTCTAGGGCAGGCTCAGTTCCGGGTGCCGGAGACAACGGGCCAAAGAGAAGCGGCCCTGTCCTCGTGGAGCTTGGATTTTGCGACTCCGGCTCGGTATGCGGTCTGAGCAGCAGCAGCCTGGCTTCGCCCCTCACAGCGCCGGCTCTTGGCATCCTCGTGGGTCACGGATTAGTGGGGCCCCTTCCCCTCTCCCAGCCCTCGGGGGCTGCTGCCCAGGGAAGAAGCCTCACTGGAGGCAGCAGGTGACACCCGCTGGAGCGGTCGCTGGGCCAAGGGTGGCTCCGAACCGAAATGCGGAATTATCCAAATTATCCAAATTCTCCCTCCAGAGTCTGCAGCTGGGCCCCCCAGGAGCTGGTCACTAGCCACGGGTGGATGTTTACATTTAAAATTAAATAAAGTCACATGTTCAGTTCCTCATTGCTGCTACGGGTTGCACCGTGTCCCCCAAAAGGATATTTTGATGTTCTAAGCCTCCCAGAACCTGTGACTGTGACCTTATGGGGACCCTATGGTCTTTACAGAGATAATCACGTTAAAATGAGGTCATTAGGCTGGGCCCTAATCTAATATCACTGGTGTCCTTATAGGAAGGGGGAAATCTGGATACAGATAGGTAGGGGAGGATGCCACATGAGGGTGGAGGCGGAGATGGGAAGGAGGCAGCTGCAAGCCAAGGAACACCAACACCTGCCAGGACACAGGCCTGGAAGATTCTCCCTCAGAGCCTGTAATAGGAGCCGACCTTCTGACACCTTGATTTTAGACTTCCAGCCTCCAGAACCATGAGAGACAAATTCCGGTTGCTTTAAGCCACCCTGTTTGTGGTGCTTTGTGACAGCAACCCCAGGAACAGGTGCACTGTCCGTATTTGTGGCGGCCAGTGGCTACCATAGTGGGCAGCACAGATATAGAACACTTCATTTTGCACAAAGTTCTATCGGAGAGTGTTGTTCTACAACATGCCTTTGTAATAAGAAAGACACAACGATCAACAGTTCAATTTTCAGAAAAAGTCAGCTTTTGTTGGGTTAGCCCGAGCTCATCTTCCATATTCCCAATATCCCTGGTCCCTGTCCTTCCAAAGGGAGGGGGACCACTCCCCCTCCCTCATTGTCAAAGGCAAATCCAAAGGCACTCATCGGCTCTCGTCCCGGATGTGAGAAAGTAGACCTTGACATTTCAGCCAGAGTCTTCATCGACGCTGACAGGGGACAGGCTGGGGTGCAGGTCCACCCTGAACCCGAGAACCGGATCCACACGACGAGCCCATTCCTGAAGGCTCGCCAGTTGTGCTCCTATCCGCTCGCCTAGCTTATCTCTTACATACGTTTGATCTCTCTCCTCATCTGCTAGTAAGCCCATCAAGGCCACGCCATGTCCACTCTGTGCACAGACAAATGCACCTCTGAACTTTATCACCTGCTGATAACTTAGTCCTCAGGATGGAGCATTCACAGTCCCAAGAACCCCAAGTTAAAATATCCAAATTATTGGATACGACAGTAGCATGAATTAATTATGACCCCGTGAAGGATGGGCGACGTGACCGGGGGAGTGTCATGATGTTAAGGAGACGAGGACCGGAGACCAGAGGTGGCCTGGGAGCGCCTCAAGTTCAGGACTGCAGATGAACCCCCGAGGCCAGAAGCTGGAGGTTACAGCCGGAGAACTGGAACAAGGTAAAGTGGCTGTCCAGCCGCCAATGGCACAGTTCTGCCTCCAAGTATCCTTACACGTCCTTGGCACCACTCATTTCTCCCTGGACCTGTTTTCTCCCTCCAGTGAAGCATGCACCAGTTTGCCCAAAGAGAAAGGGAACCGTGGGCAGAAAGGCCCCCGCCCGCCCTGCCCTCCCTTCCAGTCTCTCACAATCGCTGAGAGCAGCGCATCCTTCTTTAATGCCATTTCAAGTTCTTTGACTCACTCATCAGTGGGTAGCAGAGGCACAGAAGGGAAAGGGAAAAAGTGGCTCTTCTCTGCCATGATGAATAACCCTCTGCAGCTGCTCGAAGCAAGAAAATCTGTCTGCAGAACTCCCCCGCTGCTTTTCCGGTGGGTTTCCAACTTAGTTTACCAATGGGCAAATAAATCGCTAGCATCTCCGGCCTGGACAGCAGCAATCCTGCTCCCAGCTCCAGGAGCTGACGGCTCCCCCACTCTCCTCCGTCTGTATTATCAACGAAATGAACTCGATAGCATTCCTCCTCTCATATCACCTTGCTACTCGTGGTTTTAAAAAACGTTTTAGGGACTTCTCTGGTTGCGCAGCGGTTAAGAATCCGCCCGCCAATGTAGGGGACCCAGGTTCGAGCCCTGGTCCGGGAAGATCCCACATGCCGCAGACCAACTAAGCCCGTGCGCCACAACGACGGAGCCTGCGCTCTAGAGCCCGCGTGCCACAACTACCGAGCCTGCGTGCCACAACTGCTGAGGCCCACGCACCTAGAGGCCGTGGTCTGGAACAAGAGAGGCCACCGCAAGGAGAAGCCCGCGCACTGCAACGAAGAGTAGAGCCCCCGCTCGCCACAACCGGAGAAAGCCCACTTGCAGCAACGAAGACCCAACGCAGCCAAAAATAAATAAATACATAAAAACCATTTTATCGGAGCATAATGCAGAAAAATGTACCAATCTCGAGTGTACGACTGGATGAATTCGCACAAAGTGAGTGCATCCGTGGAAGCAGCCCTCAGTTAAGGAACAAAATGGCACCAGGTCCCAGAAGCCCCTTGGAGGCACCACCCACCGCTGCAGATAATCATGATTCTGTCATCATATACGAGTCTTGCCTGTTTTGTGTTTTATATTCTTTGACATCAGGCTCCTCTTGCTTGTATTATTTGTGAGGTTTACCATACTTGCTGCACGTGGCTGTAGACTGTTTATCCACGTTGCTACAGAACGTTTGCATCACGGGAGCTTCCTGCAGTGTATTTATGATTTCAACGGCCGTGGGCATCTGGGGAGTTCCTCCACTGCGACTGTGACAAATGCTGCCATCTGAACATTCATGCACGTGTTCACAAAAGCAGGCACACATTCTCTGGAGGGTGCTGCCTGCCTTTATTTGAGGTCTGTGTTCAGCACAAAAATCTCACAGGAGAGGGAAACAGGGGAGGAGACTAGCATTGGAGCGTTTGTGGAACCTCTGCATGGTGCTGGGCTGCATGTCTCATCTGAGGGAGCCCAGCACCGTGTCTGAGGGAGGTATTTATCCCTCTGTGGATGCCAAGGCTTGGGGCGCGGGGAGGGATGTTACTCGTCAGCAAGGCACAGTAGGAGTAAGGCTGGCGAGTGGTGGGCACCAGGTTTTGAAGCCAAGTCTGACCAACCCCCAAACCCCGGACTCAGCAGACATAGCATGTCTAGTTAATGCTCAGCAGCCCTACCCCTGGCAGCCTCAGCAACAGGAAACAAAGAACCCTGAGCTGAACGAGGGTGGTTGTTGTTGGTTTTTGGGTTTTTTTTTGAGTATCAGATACTCTCTACTGTAAGATACACCGCTGAGTTGACCAGCCAAACGCCAAGCTCATTTCTAATGATGAGCAGTGAGTGAGAATTTCTCAAGGTTCTGATAAAACGTAAAGGCAACTGGGATGTACTTTCAGCTGCCCCGAGCAGAGGCCCCGGCGGCGTCTGAAATACATGATGAAATGTTCTCTTATCACGCTGCTGGTATCAGAGTCTGAGCAGGATGTCAGGTTTCCTTTTCATTCCTGCTGATAAGAGAAGGGCCCAAATTATTGCGTTTGTTCCCTTTTCTCAGTCTGGTCATAAAACACCCACCCCCCCCCCACCCCACCCCCCCACAGATGCACAAGAATCAGAAGTCAATCCTGCTGGTAAAGACGGTTGTCGAGCGCTAAGCCCCAAACAGGACGAGTCCAGCAGACTGAGCACAGAGCAGCATCCCCTGCCAACACCGTCCATCACACGGCGCTGGCCCCGGGGGCTGTCGGGTGCGTTCCCGCTGCAGCCGAGCTGTCCCTGACAGACACTCCTTAGGGAGACAGGCAGTGAGGGGGCTGGGTCGGTACACGCGGGTACCCAATACGAGGTTACGAATACACGAAAGACTGTTTCGTGGCTTTATTGTGCTGCGCTGTGATCTCCCTGGGTGAGGCCGTGTCCCTCTGTCCGGCAGGGATGCGGAGGGGGGAAGTTGTCCGCGACTCCTCAGCTCAGCAGATCTGCGAGGCTGACTTAGGAGGCACGTGTCCCCGTCAGGCCAGCTCTTGATTTGCTTTCTTATGTAAGGGGACATGGCACAAGGCTGCGCCCAGGCAGCTGCAGGCCCAGGAAGAGAAACCGGGACTTTTCAGAGACGAGGGCGTGTGAGAGTCAGTGCGGTGAGTTTTCACAAGGGCCCAGAAAGAAAACAATCCTATGGTCCAAAAGAGCAGCTCCCTGACATCCTCCTGGAGCTTCTAAGGATTTGGGTGAATTTCCGTCTCTGTCTGAGTGCCCAGGCTCTGGGGCCCATCCCGGGTTAAAGCAAGGGCCGCAGGTCTGCCTGTTCTCCTGGGGCACGCTCTAAGTAGGCTTCAGGCCCACCAGGGTCTCAGGGACAGGGCTGGCCTCCAACGCCCCCTCTCCTATTGCCTTTTTTACTGGACAGCTGCACACACCAGCTTAGGGCTGTGTCCCCTGACTCCCAAGATCAGGGTCACTGAAGGTAGGACTTCAGGCTTGGAGCCTGGGTCTCCTGAGTCCCGCTGATCAGGGTACAGATGAAACAAGGTCCGTGGAACTGCCTTGTCGGGCAGGTCAGAAACAGACGGCGTCTTGCCTTGGAGTCAAAGGTGCAATACCAAACTGTTTAGCCGGTGTCAGTGTGACCCGGGGCTGCAGCTCCCCGTCAGAGGGAAAACCAGCCCAAGTGGGTTTGGATCAGACCAGGGGAGCCCCTGCTCACAGGCAGCTTCAACCCCCAAGCCGTGTCAAAGGCCCCATCGCTCCAAGCCAGTTAAGGCCTCTTCCCAATGACGCCCAGGGACGCAACTGACAGAGCAAACAACAAGCCGCTGAAAACGACCTACGCCGTCAGCAGGGGACCAGGGACAGGGTGTGACATAGCCAGATCCCCGGCAGTCACGGCCTGGGCTCCCTGCCTTCCTGCAGCCCCCGCTGCGACAGCGGGGTGTGATGCCACAACGTGCCCGGGGCGGCCGGAGTCCTTGGGCCTGTGTGGAGCAGTTGCTATTGCCATAAGGCTGCCACCTGGCCTGTCCTAGCTGGTGTCCCGGCTGCAGTGCATGAGAGGGGCCCCGGGGACGCCGGAGGGAAGCTGCCTGCGGGAGACCCAGGCCGGGGCAGGCTGAGCCTCGGCCACGCACAGTGGTGCGGCCAAGGCACGCAAAGAAGGCTCACGAGAGTGTGAGACCGTGTGGGGGGTGGTGCCTGGATGGCCAGGGATGCGTATCCTAGAAAGATGCGGTTAGAACGCTTCACTCGAGGGGCAAGCGTCAGCTCCTTTGAAAACTCACTGGTGAGAAAGCGCGTCTTCCCCAGCCCTTATATTAAGTGGCTGTTCTGTACCAGGCATTGTTTGGGGGCGATCTACAAACGGTAGCTGATTTCATCTCACCACACCCCTTGAGGGAGGCCTCGTGGCCCCCGAGAGATGAGGAAGCAGGTGCCGGGAGATCACATGACTTTCCCGAGGTACCAAGCTGGTGAGAGTCAGCACCGCGGTGAACCCATGCCGTCTGGCCTCAGAGTCCGGGCTCCGAGCCACCGGCCCCTCTGCCTCTTGGCCCCGGGGCACCAAAGGAGAAACCAAGGCTTCCTTGTGGGAGGGAATGAGTAGTTAGAGGTGAGGGAGCGGGAAAACCTGTTCACGGCCCTGGACCTGGAAGTCAGGCCCCCCACTCGCCCTGCCTTCATCCAGTGAGATCCTCCAAATGTCCCCTTCACTAGCGCCCCCGGGCCACGAAACAGGTCCTGAAAGGATCAGAGCATCGCCCCACGAGGGACGCTGATAAACTGTAAAGGTGAGCCCAGGAGGACACCAAGGGGAAAACGGGGGCCAGGGTGTGTGCAACAGCCAGCGATCTGCTTCGCTAAGACGCACCCCGGAAGGCAAACTGGTTTTATAACGTCATTGGCTGAAGCCTTCCCCACTTGCTTCCAAGATACGCGTTCACAAGAGAGATGCAAACCTGCTTGGCGGGAGTGTTAGCGGGGGCAGCGACGGCAGCTTAAGCCAACGTCCCTGCAGGCTGCCTCCAGAACCTGCTCTGGCCGCTGCTATACTGCTCAGAGCTGACCCTGAGGCCACTGGGGTTCCCCAGGACTGCGAGGAGCAGGGCGCTTGAATACACACCCCAGAGGTGTCTACCTACAGGGAGGATGAGGCTGTCAGGCCCAGCCCTGCCTCTGCCTCAGGATACGCGAACAAGGTCCCTGCCACCTGCAGCCGCCCCCGGGAGCTCCAGCCCTGCAAGCACTCCGTTTCACCAGGCAAATCTCAGGGAGGGACCAAGAGTCGTTCACTCACCCAGAACGCTGAGCGTCGGTCAGAGGTCAAGCTCACGCACCTGGGTAAAAACAGGGTCATGTCCCTGAAACCCAGTCCCCCTCTCTCAGACCCTTCCCAGGCTGGAGGGGCTTTGTCCGGGGAGTAACAGCAATGTCTGCTTGACCCTGATGGGGCCAATCCTTGGGGGCCGTCAGTAGGCATCGCGGGGCAGCGTAGCGGGGGTACTGCTGCCGCCACATTTCCAGGGTCCCTCATCCTGACCAGCGTCTGGAGAAGCCCCCGCTGCTTTGCGGGACCATCGAGTGACCTTCTGAGAAACTCACTCACGCTCCGCCGGCTCCCATGCCAGCCTCCCAAGGATCCCCAAGGCTGGAGGACGTGGAGGGTGGATGGGGAGAGGTTCCCGAGCCCCCGCGGTGGGAAAGGCAGGGCACACAGAGGACCGAGCACCTGACCAGGAGCCGGGTTAGACGAGGCCAGCCAGTGAGCCGGGCCCAGGGCAACACAGGGGCTCCAGGCGGGCTGGCCAGGGGTCAGTGCAAAGCCCAGGCTCAGGGCAGCAGTGGCCCAAGGGCACGGGAAGCCCCGGCAGCAAACTGGGTCATATTAAGCAAGAAAACTCTCACTACACCCTAAAGGGGTGGGGTAAGGGCGTGGAGGGACAATGTACAGAGAGAGCATCGACCCCGGCAAGGCCCCCCCGCACACACACCCTGGGACGTGACTCCAGCAATCACCTGTCTCAGAGCACGGTGCCGCCTCCATGATGTAAAGTTGGGATACCACAGTAGGAAGAGATGGAGCTATTCACTCAAGGTCACTGGGCTGAGCTGGACTTGAACCCACTGGCTCCGGAACTCAGATTGCTTTTCCACTCATGCTCTCCAATGTAGCCAACGCCTGTCCAATATTGTGAAGGGCAAGTAGGATGAATGTTCTTCTTCTCTTTTATTTTTTAAAGACAGGCCTAATTAATGAGCTCAGAATTCTAGTAACTACTGACATCTAGGCTTACCCTCAGCACGACTGGTGCGTGAGGTGCTCTGTTGCCTCTGTGCCCTCCTACCACAACCTGAGGCCTGCCTGCCTCTAAGGAGAGCCAAGGAAATAGAGATTGGAGACTATAAATACTTTCCAAGGGGCATACATGTTTTAATTCTATAATCATCTCTTTTGAGATGCAGGGGAGTGCATTCGGAATGACAGATTTTAAGTTAATGAGTCAGCCAGGTGAGGAAGCCAGGCCAGGTATAGTATCCCAGGTATCACATTTCCGCCTCACCACGGAGTCAGTCAGAAGAACACTCTTCCCATTGAATGTACTTCCCCCTCTTTTTACACCAATATTATCCAGGAGATGCTGGCAATGAGCAGAAGAGAGCTGAAATGTCTGACTACCATGGCAAACTCTACAGGGAAATTGAGCATGAAAAAGTAACTGGACAAGTACAGGAGAGCAACAGCCTGGAACCGCATCTACAGGACGTTCTCGGTGATGCCATAACTCAAGCTCCCCGGGAGCCAAGAGGGCGATGTGGCCACCCAGATAGCCAGCGGAGCCTTGGACACCAACTAAACCCAGCACCCCCCACAGGAGACCTGCAAACAGCACTTCTCTGCTCTGATCCGAGCCCGGCAGGCAAGTGACTCTCAGTTCTGGGCCCCGGGGACCAGGACATGGGAAACTGAGCGCAAGTGTGGGGGACTCGACGGCTGCTTCCCATTGCAGAAGGGCTTTCAGGAGGTAAAGCATTTACCTTGGGGCCCCGAAGAGCAGTCAAGAGTCTAGAAGGATGAACCAAAGCCAGAGAGTAAAAATGACGATGACATTTTAACATCAATTTCCCAGTTGGTAACTACTGAGCACGAGAGTATATGCACTGCAGAAAGCATGTGAGCTAATATTCAACGGCTAACATGTTTAAACACTTGAAGACTGTTCACTTAATTCCCCAAACCGAGGTGGTTATTCTAACCTCCATTTTATAGATAATCAAACTGAGGCATAGGAAAGGTAACCTGCGGATATTTCATAAATCTTTGCCGAATGAACGAGTTACCCGTCACTAGAAATGTTTAAACAGAGATCGAGGAATGCTTGTTAGCGTGCCCGAGAGGAGATTAAAACATCAGATGCACTTTTCATGAGAGCCACTGGCCTGTCTGTGGAGTCTCATCTACATTCTAGAAAAATCCGCATATCCGAGGACTCTTCCTCCCCTCAGCCTGGCGGTGACCCAGCAAACGTGGGACACAGGTCAGGTGTTGGTGGCGTGAGAGCCACTGGTTGGGTTTGGCCCCCTAACCCCAGAAGCCCTACCTTCCCTGAGGGGACCCAGGGCTGGTGGCAGCCTTGAGACTCCCTGGTGCTGTCTCCTGGGGTGATGTTCTCCCCGACCCAGGGGCTGGGCTACCTCTCAGGTGACAGGCAGCTGGGAAGATCCAGTGTCAGGGTGGCACTGGCCATGGGGACCCGGCCTTCCTCCGAAGCCTGCCTGCCACATGCTGTAACAGGACACCTCCCCCTCACAAGCCCCCTGCTGCCCCCCCACTGCTCTGATGGCTCCGCCATGGAAGAACAAGAATGGGATCTCTCTCCCCATTCCTGCCAGTGATGCAAATGGCTTCTTCTGGTCTGCTGGGAGAAAGTCCCCATTCCCCCATGAACCAACCCCAGGGCTGGGGGGTGGGGGGTGCCCGCTGGCCCGACTCAGGAGATGGTTCCCAGGGCTGCCGGCTGCAGGAGGGGAGCCCGGGGAAAATTAGGCTCCTGTCACCAAAAATGGGACTTGATGGTGAGCATCTACAACCAGGGTCAACCACACGCTCAGCTGGGGTCCAGCTGCCAACAGAAGGTATGACAAGGTTCTCCTACATCAATCTTGATCTTTTGTGGAGGTTTACACAGAGCTTGATGATTCAGAGAAGAAAAATGCTCCACCCTGCAAATTCGTTCCACTTGCATTTACATTTTCCATCACTCATTTGGGTGCAGGGTATTTTCAGCAGATTCCCAGCATCCAAAGCAAACTGTATTTATGGGCTGTCCTCGCGTTCAGGCCACGGGGGAGGGGGAGCAAGCTGCTTTGGGTGTTCCCTCTACAAACACTCTCCACCCTGCTGAATGGACCTTCCTTTGGAGCTGAAGAGGTTTCCAATTTCTCCTTTCTGTGGCCGGATATTTAAATCCAGGCAGGATAACAAAATATGTTGAACCTGGAGAAGGAAGACCCAAGTGCAAACATCCCAGAAGGATCGGGGGTGGGGTGTCAGTGAAGAATGAGTTCTGAATCTGACATTTCAGAAACCAGATAGGCTAGTTTGCAAATCCACATGCCCTAAACTGTCTTCTGGGAGTGGAGAGAATTGCGGATTTTGTTGTCTTTTGATCAGATCCCTCCCTTACCAAGGCAGCCTTGATCCTTTAATTCTGGTGTCTCAGGACACACCTCCGGCTTGCAAGCCAGACTGTGAATTAGCAGTTTTTTAAAGGACGCGTTGCCACGTCTCTTGCATGTGTGCAGGGCAGTTTTGTTTTTACTTTTTGGTATGAAAATTTAAACACATGGACAAGTAGAACAGAATCATGACATTCCACTTTCCCATCACCCACTGTCAACAACCACCAACTCATGACGACGGTATGTGTCGTGACTCCAACACCTGCATTGCAATTACGCAGAAGTCTTGTCAAAAATGCAGACTCCTGGGACCTCCCTGGTGGTGTGGTGGTTGAGAATCCGCCTGCCAATGCAAGGGACACGGGTTCGAGCCCCGGTCCGGGAAGATCCCACATGCCGCGGAGCAACTAAGCCCGTGTGCCACAACTGCTGAGCCTGAGCTCTAGAGCCCGTGCCACAACTACAGAGCCTGCGAGCCACAACTACTGAGCCCACGTGCCACAACTACTGAAGCCCGTGCGCCTAGAGCCCGTGCTCCACAGGAGAAGCCACCGCAATGAGAAGCCCGTGCACTGCAACGAAGAGTAGCCCCCACTCGCTGCAACTAGACAAAGCCTGTGCAACGCAGCCAAAAATAAATAAATAAATTTATTTATTTAAAAAAAATGCAAACTCCTGGACCCCACCCCAAACCAAGTATATCACAGTTTAGGGGGTCAAGTTCAAGAATCTGTACTTTTACCCGTCCATCCCCTAGAGGATTCTCATTGACAGAGAAGGGTTTACCGGTGTGGGGAAAGAATCCTGGCCTTGGGCCCCTGCTCTGCCATTTACTAGCCGAGTAACTTGAACAAGTCTCTTTTTTCTCAGCTCACGTCTCCATCTGAATAGAGATATTAGAGTGGCGTCGTGCGGAGTAAAGAAGACAGTGTAAGAAAAGTGCCTGACACACAGTAAATGCTCATTCAACACCCAATGCTGTTAACATTCTTCGCCTATGTTTGGCTTCCAAGCGCCAAGGAAAATGGACACCAAGATGGAGATTTTACAAGGGCTTCCAAAGGAGAGCTTCATCCAAATCCATGAGCCCAGCCATCTCTTGGGGCCAAGGTAGAGCCGTACGCATGTCTGTTTAGGGCCACTGACCAACAGAGAAACAAACAACACACAAGCCAGGTGGATATTAACCCCCAGGGGTCAGACATGACACTAAACCCACGGTTCCCTTGTCCTTTAACTCAGCGATCGAAGGAAGATAGTGTGGGAGCGTTTACCGTTAGACGTTGAGTACGTTTGCCAAGGGAATGGATAGAGACCTTGGTCTGGTAAGAATGCCGGGTCACCCCAGCCCCCTCTGCGTGCCGGGGCGTTCACTAGAGAAGCAGGGGGCTGGGCAGAGCAAGCCCACCTTGTCCAGATGGGGACTGAACCCACCAGCCCTGGTCTCACCAGCTCAGGGCTCACAGCACCAGAGCCCGCCGAGCACAACCGGAACGCAGCCCAGTCCTGCACGTAACAGGTGCGTCATAATCACTTAACAAAGGTAGATGGGGGCGCATGTTGCCCATTGTGCTGACGTGGAAACTGAGGCTGGGGCATAACCAAGACTATAAAGTGACTCCACAGAAATTCACTTTGCAAAAGGCGTAGAGATTAATCAAATCCTATCAGTTAGCGGTATGAATTCCTCTAAGGAAAACAGTTTCGAAACACGTCAGAAAACATGTAGATCTGAGGCAAGCAACTGACTCAAAGATGTGCACTTCTGTGGGGCAGGTGAGGGTACATACTGAGCCGGGTGGGGTTCGGGGTGTGGGGAGGGACAGTGGGTACACCTTTAGCCTCTGTAACCTTTTCTAGAAATAAGCGCTGGCAGGAAAAGCAAGAGCAGCGGTGACCTGCCCCGTGAGCATCTGGGGAAACAAAAGAAGGAACCAGGTTGCCCTTATAAAGTTAAGTTTTGAAAAACACATAAAAGGAGACGTCATTAACCATTGATGAGAGTTACCCAAGGCACTGTGCTTATCACGGCTTAAGAATTTGGGAGCACCCGTAGCTCCCCTCAGAGTGACCTGGGTCACGGGCCGGGAGACAGAAATAATACTTTACTCTAATTTAATAAGAAGAAGCTTTTTGGAGAAACTCCAAGAGAAGAGAATGGTGGGAAAACGGTCACCCAAGGGCACCAAGCAGGGAGCTACAAACACCCTTCCACACACGGTCTATGGGAAGGGTGGCTGGGCTTCGGCCCCGTTCCAGATCATCCTTGCAAAATCCCCCTGCAGCTGTTGGACTGGTTCCCTGTGTCGCCCAGCTGGTAGAGTGCTGGTGTACCTATGCGGGTCCACACACGTGACCATCATCTGTGCCACGGAGACGAGGAGACCTTAGCTCTGGATAGTTTTTACGAACCAAGAAATAGATCTGTTCTTGGTGTGCTGAAAACAGTGGGGTTTTTTTTTTTTAGCCTACAAAGCTAATCACCGCATCCTGAGACTCGGTGACTTACCAAGAAGTATTACCACATGGGCGATGTCTCCTGGCAGCTGGTCTCAACCTGTCTGGAGATCTCCCTCAAGTCCACTGCCCTGACGTTGGGAGGGCTTTGCCAGTTCTTTTGCCCACCCGGCATCTGTCAAATCTTCGCTATGCTTGGTCTCGAGAATGGGAGAGGGGCTCAAAAACTCACTTTCCCAGCCCCCCAGGGGCTGCGATGGCAAGCCCCCATGGGACCTAGGCTGATGGGTGGACGTCCTGGGCCAGACTCAGCACCTGCTGCACAGAAGGAGGTGCAAAGCAGGATCCCCTGGTTTCCAGAGATGGGTGGCTCTTAGTCTGCTTGGGCTCTGCCATAACACAACACCACAGATTGCGTGGAGTAAACAACAGAAATTTATTTTCCCACTTCCCTGAGGCTGGAAAGTCCAAGATCAAGGTACCAACAAGGTCAAGTTCTGCTGAGAGAAATCCCTCTCTCTTCCTCTTGTTATAAGGCCACCAATCCTATGGGATTAGGTTTCCATGCTCTGACCTCATTTAACCTTAATTATCTCCTAAGAGCCTTATCTTCAAATACAGTTACATTAAAGGTTAGAGCTTCAGCGTATGAATTTGGAGGGTGGTGGTGGGGGACACAGTTCAGTCCACAGCAGTGCAGAAGTCCTGCTGGTATGTCCAGGGCGTGGCACGGGGTCATGGTGTCCATGTCCAGCGCTGTGTGGGAGTCCAGTGTCCCTGCTCTGGACTTTGGGCACTTCTTGGGAATACCTAGCCTGGGTCTTTGCATCCTGGGGGTTCTGTGAGCTACTCAATACCCTTTAATACATTTTGGGGGGGTCCACTTAAACGAGCTAGAACTCATTTCTAGGCCTGTGGCTAGGAGCTCTAAGTGACACCAGGCCCAATGGGACTCCCTTCCGTGGAGCCCAAGGCTGACTTCCCGGTGGGAGTTCCCAGTTCTCGCTCACCAGATCTGAGCGGGCTGGCACGCCCCCCTCCCCTCCCCCACCCCTTTCTGTTTAAGAACTTGCGTCCTCTCTCTTTTCTGCATCAGCCTCTTGAGTCTGAAAGGGCTGCCCGTTGCCCTCTGCCTTCGCAGCTCAGAGCTCCGAGCCTGCCAGGTGACCAGGGCTTCGCATCCACAGCGGATTCCTGCTCTCTCCCTCAACAACCAGACCCGGAGGCCCTAGTAAGCATAAGGCCCTGAAACTTGGGAAATGGAGGGTATGGAGGGAGGTGCCTGAAACGTCGCCCCTGCCCACCGTTGCCCAGAGACCACGGGTCTCTCCTGAGGAGCTAAGCGATGCAAGCAGCGTCAGTGCCAGACGGCAAAGCTCCCCAGCCCGGAGAGAACTCTGTGCCCCGTCCCCAGGTTCGGCCGGGCCCAGCTCCTTGCACGAGCTGCCACGTTGGGCAGGAAGGTGCGCTGCTCAGGCCTCCTGCTGGAGAGCACACCCCTCGCTCCCCTCCGCACCGAGGCCGTGCTCCTCCAGCCCCGGCCCCGGCCACGACTGGTGCGGAGCGAGGGCGGGCCTGATCCTGCGGGATGGGACGTGGCACTTGAAGAAGCGGTGCCCGTCTACCTGGCCGGAGCCGCCTCTGAAACGCGCAGCTGTCTGCGGCTCTCACTACCACTGCCTGTCCTCCTCCCATCATCCCTCGGCCCTCGGTGTCAGACCCGCGTCCAGCCCAGGGCTACCCGGGTTCTGTTATTGTTCGAGCCTGTCTGAGTTAGGCTGTCTTGTTGCTTGGAGCCCACGAGGGCCCTAAGTAGGAGATTCTATCTCATAGACCGACACCGTGGGCCTTCCGGAGTGAGTGGATGGTGCTAGCTGAGGAGTCTGGTCTGCAGGCAACTAAAGCTTTGTGTGTGTTCTTTCTGCTATTGGTGGGAAACAATTCTCTTAAAATAGATAGAACAGACCTTGACACCCTGAAGTCACACATTCAGAGTGTCTGCTTTTAAAACAAAGTTCTGTCAAGCTCTAGAAGATGTGCACTGGTAAGAAAGGTCCAGGAACCCGGTCCAGAGGGGGACAAAGGTGACAGAGACTAGCAGAGAAGGGTAGAGGGGAGATAGAGGGGCCCCAACACTGTCTCTCCTGCTGAGGCAGGGCTGGTGGACCCAGGGCTCACCCCCCAGCCACCTGTGATTCCAGGGCACCTGTAGTGGACAGTCCCCCATGTGGACAGGGCCTCCCTGAAGCCACCAGTGCCCATTCAGTCCACAGCTGAGCCCAGCCCCGAAGCACAGAGGCGTTAACACCCCCAGGGGTGATCTTCAGCCGGCCCGGACCCACCTGGTGACCTTGGTAATGCACTTACGCGGCCCCTCCCTCTTCCTCCTCCCTCCCTGCTTCCTGGGGTCCCCTTGCGAATTAAAAGCCTGCCTCCAAGTCTTGGTCCCTGTTTTCCAGAGTAAGAGAGGTGGTGTCTGGTTTCTATTGTTGTTCTCCGCGTGGGATCCCATCATTAAAGGAACACAACTGGAGACACACCACACCGGGCACGTGAACTGGCTGGAGAACAAACAGCCTACAGAACATCTGGAAGATGCCCAGGTCGTTAAAGTGTCCGGGCAGGGGTGGCAGCCTAGGTGGGCATGTGTCCCTGTGTGCCCACAGGACGGGGCCCTCGCCACCCCCGGGTCCGCCCATTCCCAGTCCCCTTCCCGGGCTTCCTGCACCACCACCCCCTCCCTGTCCCTGCTGGGAGCAGTAGTGGAGCCCTAGACGCTGCCCTGTCCCGCCTCACGGCCGAGCAGCCCCCCGTCCTGCAGAGCTGCCATCTCTCGGATTGGCCCGCTCCCCTCTCCACGGCTCAGAAATGCCCCCTTCCTGCCCCCTCCGCCCTCTCATCTCTTTTAGGATCTGTTTTCCATTGAGGACTGAGCTCCAACCGAAGAAAGGGCCAGCACCAGAGGCCAGCGGAGAGACGCTGTGTGGCCATGTGGCTGGGGGTGACCTTGGACCTGTTTCCCGAGAGCACCCCCTTCCGCCAGCTCCCCCAGGAGCGGTGCTGCCACCATGCTGCACGCTCCACATCCCGTTGGCTGCTGGCACCGTGACCACAGGGGGGCATCCAGAACCTTCCGCCCTGGTGGCCTCGGCACAGCAGGGTGGGCGTCTCTAAGCTCCAAGTCCAGGTGGAGTTTGTCCGGGGTGGACAGATGTGGCGCATGCACCAGCACGGGCCGGTGCCCCCTCCCACATCTATAAGCGATTGTGTTTCCTTTCAGTTGCTCTCGTAGATGTTGTCTGGCCCAAGCTTTCCCCTGTGGCTCCTGTCCCCCTGGTCTCCACGGCAACCCTGTACAAACACCACACATACTTCGGCTCTGAATTCTTCCCCTCCTCTGCCAACCAGCCCTGTGCCCTTCAAGGACCAGCTCACAGGCCACCTCCTCCTTGCAGCCTCCCTTGACTACTCCTTCTCAGCTGTGGTCCTCGCAGAATTCCTCAAGCGCTGCTAGAGCACTTGGTGGGGAGCTGCCTGCTGTGTCCTGCATGTTAATATTACCTACGTTGCAAAATTCTGCTGGCACATCTCCTACGGTTAGGCCTAGTGCCTGGAGCACAGCAAGCTTTTAATACCTATTTTTATTAGTTGGTTATCTCTTGTGTCCCCCAGATCCTGACATAACCAATGTGGACTCAGATCTGACCGAGACAGCAGAGCAAAGATGTCTCCCCCTCACTTCGCTGCCGTGTGATACTCTGCTTTCCCTGGGACCCTTCCTCCTGTGGAGCTAAGCTCAGGGGACATTAGCTGGTAATCCCACAACCTGGATCGGTCCCGCCTTGTAAGCTGGCCTTGGGGAAAGGGTGACAAATTTGAAAACATGATGCTGAGTGAAAGAAGGCAGTCACTGAGGCCACATAGAGAATGGTTCCATGAACTGACCAGAACAGGCAAATCCCTGGAGACAGAAAAGAGATTTGTGGTTGCTCAGGGCTGCGGGAGTGGGTGACGGCTAAGGGGTACAGGGTTTCCTCGTGGGGTGATGAAAATGTTCGAAAATGGATCACGGTGCTAGATGCACGCCTGTGAATACACACAGTCCCTGACTTACGATGGTTTGATTTACCATTTTTTGACTCCATGATGGTGTGAAAGCAATACGAATTCAGTAGCAACTGTACTTCACATTTTGAAATTTGCTCTCTTCCTGGGCAGCGATATGCGGTCCGATCCTCTGTGGTGATGCGGGGCGGCCGCCGCAGCTCCCGTGATCACTTCGCCCCGTGATCACCAGGGGAAACCATGATACACAGACAGCCGTTGGGGACCCAGAAGGCCGTTCTGCTCTTCTCCTTCAGTACAGTGTCGAATAAATTACACAAGATGTTCAACACTTTATCATAAAATCGGCTTTGTGTTAGAGGGTTTTGCCTACCTGCAGGCTAATGTGAGTGCTCTGAGTGCATTTCAGGTGGGCTGGGTTAAGCTGTGATGTGTGGTAAGTTAGGGGTGTTAAATGCATATCTAGTTTTTTTTTTCTTTTTTCTTTTTTCCGGTACGCGGGCCTCTCACCGCTGTGGCCTCTCCCGTCGTGGAGCACAGGCTCCGGACGCGCAGGCTCAGCGGCCACGGCTCACGGGCCCAGCCGCTCCGCGGCACGTGGGATCCTCCCGGACCGGGGCACGAACCTGTGTCCCCTGCATCGGCAGGCGGACTCTCAACCACTGCGCCACCAGGGAAGCCCGCATTTCGACTTATGATATTTTCAACTTAAGGTGTGTTTACGGAAGAGTCATACACTAAAAACCATTGAATCGTATACTTTAAATGAATGAGTTATATGGTATGTGAATTATATCTCAAATTATATATGTGTGTGTGTGTATACACACACACACACACACACACACACACACACACACACACATATATACATTTTTTTTTTAGAGTGGAAACTTTGGCCATCAGGCCTGGTGGGACACATGAAGGGGAGGCCAGGTGGGGCTGAGTGGCTTGAGGTCTCACGGGGACACTGAGATGAAAGATGTAACCAGAGGGGACATGGGATCTCGTTGGTGTAGAGTCACATTCCATGGAACAGAGTAGAAATATTCAAATCTCCAGAGTTCCTCAAGTTCCTTGAACCCAAGTTGGAGGACAAAGGATGTGGAATCCAGAGCAGGATGCATTTCCTAGAGCCCCTCATTTATTTATTCCACAAACGTTTGCGGGAGGGACTCAGGGCTGGAGACGTGGAGCCCAAAGGGCCTTGCAGGTGACTGGGGGGCACAGAGGAGGACACTGGTGACGAGGACACCTGACAGTAAACCCTCTCACAGGAGCACCATAGGTGGCCTGGAGGAACGCAAAGGGTGGAGGAGGAGGAGGGCAGGAGGGGGAAGTCCCAAGGGGGGGTGGCGAGTGACTCAGGCAGAATCGCCTGGTCGCTCCCCGCATCCCGAGCGCGCAGAGGAGGGCAGAGAAGTGGAGGCAGCCAGCAGCACGGGTTAAAGTGCGGTGGAGGAGGAGGGTGAGGGTTGAGCCAGCCAACTCTGGGTTGTGGAGTTTTCCAGCAGCCCACGGCGTCCATCGCCTTTGGGAAGATCCCAGGGAGCCGTGTGATCTCCCTGCGCCACCAGGGAAGCCCTGCTCCTAGGAGTTTATATCACAGATACATTTACACCCATGCACACAAAACTATGTACAGCAGGATCTGTTGCAACATTTTTTTTACAGCAAAGGATTGAGAGCAGCTCCATCAACGGAGGACTGGTCCAGTACACAGTGGAGCACCATACAACCACAAAAAGGAACAGGGCATCTCCCGATGTGCCCCTAGGAAGTGACTGCCAGCACGCCAAGGGGTTAAAAACCAAGTTGCAGAACAGGAGGGTGGCGTGATACAACAGCATGAAGAGCTTGTCAGTGCACAGACTGTCTCTGAAGGGTCACCTCTGGGCAGAGAAACTGGGAGGCTGTGGTCCAGCGGGGAAGCATGCTTACTTTTTACCACTACCTTTTTTATACTTATTGAACGTTTTAACATGCACGAGCATTACCTATTCAATTGCATATGTATTTAAACAAAACAATATTATTCTAGGGATTGACGTTGATCTGGGAACTCCCGGTATATTTAGCTACTTGGTGTTGTGCAAATAATCTGAGCCCCAGGTGCCTCGTTTGCAAGACAGGCGCCCTGATGCTGCACCCACTTGAACGCAGGAGGCTGGGATGGGGGCCTTTCAGGTTCCTCCCGCCCCGAGATCTATCATCCCCTGTGGATGTAGCACAAAGACTGTGTGTCCTGGCCAGGGGCGGCCCGCGACTGTCCCTCACACGAGTCCTCTCTGAGCAAAGCTAAATGCTGCTCCCTGCACGTGGCTTGCGGGGCCTGAAAGACCTGCGCTGGGCGGGGCTGCAAAGGCGGTAGGACTGTTCGAAAATGTCTCCTTCTTCTGCCCCACCCTGACCAGTCTTTTCCTCCCCAGACACCGGGGCTCCTTTCCTGCCCTGGGCATCACACCCGCCTAGGACAAGCATCTATTCCCCGCCACTTGTAGCCTCTCCCTGCCAGCGGCCCCCGGGGAGGTAGAATTCGCCCGCTCTCCTGAAACCGGCAAGGTTCTGGTGGGGAGGGACAGACGCTCTCGGGGTTCTGTGCCGGCGAGGGTGGGGGACGGAGAGCGGGCACCTCGGGTCCCCGGTCAGCCAGCAGCTCAACGCCAGTCCCGGCTCACGGGCTGTCACATCATCCGGCACTTTCTTATTCTGGACGTGCTGCTAACACACACCCCGCCCGATTAGATACACACAGGCTGCAGGTTCTGATTACAGGACATTCCTCACTTCCCCAAATGCCTTTGAACCCTCTAACCAGCTCTCGCTTCTGAGCCTCTAACAGCCCTGGCGCCACCATCTCCTCCCTTCTCCACACCCGCCCCCGCCGAGGTCTCCGCCTCCAGAAACGGGGAAACTGAGGTCTGCAGACGGGAAAGACTTTCGCCCTCCACCCAGGGAGCTGGAGAAATTCTCTGCTGGAGTCACCAGCCCCTAAGCTCCTGCCGGGGAGGGGGCACCACAGCAGCACTCGGGGCCTCCGGGGGTTGGTATCAGCTCAGAGTCAGTGTCCACTCATCTCTGAAGAGTCTAATTATTACCTTCTTGCCAACGCACTCACCCTGGTAAAGGCCGCAGGCAGCTTCGGGGAAGGCTGGGAGAAAGGTTAGTGGTCCACGGTTTTGGCAGAGTATCCTGGGGTCCTTTCTCAAGGAGACCCCCGCCCTCCCCTTCGTTCAAGGGGCTCTGGGTTTGTAAACTGGCTCAAACCTCGGGATTAACTGAGGGGCCATGATGCTCTGATTCGAGTTAGGCTTTGGTTCACTTGAACTGGAACTCGTCATTGATTTTCAAGGTAGAATTGAGGCCTCCATCTACCTCACCTCCAGGACCTCCGTGATCAAGCAGCCATCGGTCCGCCCGAGTCGGCCTGTTCACACTGCTGCTTTGACACTGCTGTCCCTTACGGTAACCACGCCCGTCTTGTCTCTGGGGATTGAGTGTTGCCACACGGCCCTGCTGCCCAGGATCCAGCAATCCCTGCTGCGTTTAGCATTCCCACAGCAGTGGCTGCGGATCCCACCGTCACCTCTGACCTCGGATGAGAGCGACCACAGAGCTGGTCAAGGAGCCTGGGGCTTCCCTCTCCAACTGTTTGTCACCGTCTTGGTGAAAGGGGTGTCCTCTGGACCATCCCAGGGGTGTGTGTGTGTGTGTGTGTGTGTGTGTGTGTGTGTGTGTGTGTGTGTGTGTGTGTGTGTGAGGGAGAAAGGGAACAGGACTTACATGTGAATCTAGGCCAACTTTCCAATCTCCCTAAGCCTTTGGAGACCTTCCTCTATACGGTCCATGTTTCAGCCAACCCAACCAAATGAAACTGTTGGCCTTTCTGGGCCCAGAGCCCTTCTTAATCCTCTTGGCAAGCCCAGGGGGGTCTCCACAGTGAGTCAGCTCTGCCCTGCTCCTGCAGACACTGCACCGGAGAAAGAGGTGACCCCCCGTGGGCTGTGCTGCTCGGAGCCCCTGGCCCAGGAAAACCCTCCAGACCCCTCAGGTGGCAGGGATGGCCCTCACTCACTCGTGAAGAAGGCCAGGCATGTCTCCAAGGCCCGCTGCCTCCTCCTGGAAGCCCTCCCGGCTTCTCTACCATCTCTTCTGAGAACCTGGTGCCCTCAGACCACCTCCCCGGCCCAGTATCCAGACACATTTCCTAACCCCAAGTAACTAGTCCTCACCCATCACCACTGCTCTGTGTGATAAGCTAACTCCTGCTCAGGTGCTGGAGCTGATTTGCACAGGCTGAAGAGGTACAGAGCCCTCTGGGAGGGACGATGTAACAGAGGGTGACGCCAGGACCCAAAGCTTTTGCACCTTGAGAAAATCAGACGAGGGCCCTTGGGGACGCTTGCCGTCCCTCAGTCACGCTGCAGGCGGCCTCCTCCACAGATCCCCTCGGGGGGCTGACACCCAGCAGCACCTCAGAGGAGGCCCCTAGACCCTCAGCACCTCCTCACCACACAGCAGGGGCGGCACGAGGCCCTCTCCGTTGCGGGCGCACACGCAGCCCCGGGCGGGCCCGGCAGCGGTGGGGCCGCTCATTTCACCCCACGGGAAGCGAGCGCGTGAGTCTGGTCCGGCATGAGAAGAACGGGGCCCATCGCTGCCCATCTAGGCGGACAGAGGCCAGGTCCACGACAGATGAATG